>NW_027141894.1:1800000-2100000 GCF_036365525.1 Heterodontus francisci
GCAGCAGCATCTCCCTCGAGAATCTCCTCCAGGCTGCAAAGGAAAGGTGCAGGTCCTCTTCCCCAGCGATGGCAGGATGAGGGCCTTCTACCCAACCAAGCAAGCCTGGCCGGAGGTCGCAGAGGAGGTCAGCAGCCGCGGGGTCAACCCCCCTGAACAAGATGGAGAATGATCTCCTGCATTCTGGCAAAATGATTGTTCCTTATGTCACATGAAGGAGGAAGCGGGACATAGGGAGGGAGGTACCACAGAAGGGGGTTAAGCATCACTTCATCCTTACAGACAGCCTGGTAGATGCAGGAAGGATGTTCTGGATGATGGTAAAGTCCAGAACCAGAGGTCATAGTCTAAGGATGCGGGTAAACCTTTCAGGATGAAGATGAGGAGAAATTTCTTCACCCAGAGAGTGGTGAGACTGTGGAATTCACTACCACAGAAAGCAGTTGAGACCAAAACATTGTATGTTTTCAAGAACAGATGCATGACTGCATTTTGACCACAGGCCACCCTCTTTCACAGCTCACCCCCATTAACTCTTACCTGAGTAACATAGAAAATAGGAGCAGGAGTAGGCCATTCGGCCCTTCGAGCCTGTTCCGCCATTCATTATGATCATGGCTGATCATCCAACTCAGTAACGTGTTCCCGCTTTTGCCCCATATCCTTTGATCCCTTTCGCTCGAACAGCTATATCTAACTCCTCTTGAAAACATACAATATTTTGCCCTCAACTGCTTTCTGTGGCAGTGAATTCCACAGGCTCACTACTCTCTGGGTGAAGAAATTTCTCCTCATCTCAGTCCTGAAAGGTTTACCCCGTATCCTTAGACTATGACCCCTGGTTCTGGACTCCCCCACTGTCGGGAACATCCTTCCTGCATCTACCCTGTCAAGTCCTGTTAGAATTTTATAGTTTTCGATGGGATCCCCCATCACTCTTCTGAACTCCGATGAATATAATCCTAACCGACTCAATCTCTCTTCATATGCCAGTCCCGCCATCCCGGGAATCAGTCTGGTAAACTTTCACTGCATTCCCTCGATAGCAAAAACATCCTTCCTCAGAAAAGGAGACCAAAACTGCACACAGTATTCCAGGCCCTGTATAATTGCAGCAAGGCCAACATACCATTTGCCTTTTTTACTGCCTGTTGCACCTGCATGCTTACCTTCAGCGACTGGTGTACGAGAACACCCAGGTCTCATTGCATATTCCCGTCTCTCAGTTTATAGCCGTTCAGATAATAATCTGCCTTCCTGTTTTTGCTACCAAAGTGGATAACCTCACATTTATCCACATTATACTGCATCTGCCATGCATTACCACTCAACGTTCCAAATCACCCTGAAGCCTCTCTGCAGCCTCCTCACATCTCACCCGCCCACCCAGTTTTGTGTCATCTGCAAATTTGGAGATATTACATAGAACATAGAACATTACAGCGCAGTACCGGCCCTTCGGCCCTCGATGTGCGCAGACCTGTGAAACCATCTGACCTACACTATTCCATTTTCATCCATATGTCTATCCAATGACCACTTAAATGCCCTTAAAGTTGGCGAGTCTACTACTGTTGCAGGCAGGGCGTTCCACGCCCCTACTACTCTTCGTTCCCTACTACATTTAGTTCCCTCATCTGAATCATGAATCTATATTGTGAATAGCTGGGATCCTAGCACCGATCCCTGTGGTACCCCACTAGTCACTGACTGCCATTTGGAAAAAGACCCATTTATCCCTACTCTTTGTTTCCTGCCCGCCAACTAATTTTCTATCCATCGCAATACACTACCCCCAATCCCATGCGCTTTAATTTTAGACGCTAATCTCTTATGTGGGACTTTGTCGAAAGCCTTCTGAAAGTCCAAATAAACCACATCCACTGGCTCCCCCTCATCAGGGCGGCACAGTGGCGCAGTGGTTAGCACCGCAGCCTCACAGCTCCAGCGACCCGGGTTCAATTCTGGGTACTGCCTGTATGGAGTTTGCAAGTTCTCCCTGTGTCTGCGTGGGTTTCCTCCGGGTGCTCCGGTTTCCTCCCACATGCCAAAGACTTGCAGGTTGATAGGTTAATTGGCCATTAGCAATTGCCCCTCGTATAGGTAGGTGGTAGGGAAAATATAGGGACAGGTGGGGATCTGGTAAGAATATGGAATTAGTGTAGGATTAGTATAAATGGGTGGTTGATGGTCGGCACAGACTCGGTGGGCTGAAGGGCCTGTTTCAGTGCTGTATCTCTAAAAAAAAAACTCTACTAGTTACATCCTCGAAGAATTCTCGCAGATTTGTCAAGCATGACTTCCCTTCCGTAAATCATGCTAACTCTGTCCGATTCTACCACTGTTTTCTCAGTGCTCTGCTATAAAATCTTTGATAATGGACTCTAGAATTTTCCCCACTACTGACGTCAGGCTGACTGGTCTATAATTCCCTGTTTTCTCTCTACTTCCCTTTTTAAATAGTGGGGTTACATTAGCTACCCTCCAATCTGTAGGAACTGTTCCAGAGTCGATAGAATCTTGGAAGATGACCACCAATGCATCCATTATTTCTAGGGCCACTTCCTTAAGTACTCTGGGATGCAGACCATCAGGCCCTGGGGATTTATCGGCCTTCAATTCCATCAATTTGCCCAACGCCATTTCTCTACTAATACTGATTTCCTTCAGTTCCTCTCTCTCACTAAGCCCTGTGTTCCCCAACATTTCTGCTATGATATTTGTGTCCTCCGTCGTGAAGACAGAACCAAAGTATTATTTAGTTGGTCAGCCATTTCTTTATTCCCCATAATAAATTCCTCTGTTTCTGACTGTAAGTGACCTACATTTGTCTTCACCAATCTTTTTCTCTTCACGTACCTATAGAAACTTTTACAGTCAGTTTTTATGTTTCCCGCAAGCTTGCTCTCGTACTCTGTTTCCTCCTTCTTAATCAATCCCTTGGTCTTTCTTTGCTGAATTCTAAACTGCTACCAATCCTCAGGTCTGTTGTTTTTCCTGGCAAATTTATATGCCTCTTCCTTAGATCTAATGGTATCTCCAATTTCCCTTGTAAGCCATGGTTTGGCTACCTTTCCCGTTTTACTTTTGCGCCAGACAGGGATAAACAATTGTTGCAGTTCATCCATGTGCTCTTTGAATGTTTGCCATTGCCTATCCACCGTCATCCCTTTAAGTAACGTTTCCCAATCTGTCATGGCCAACCCGCACCTCATACCTTTGTAGTTTCCTTTACTAAGATTCAGGACCCTAGTCTCAGAATCAACTACATATTCTATCATATTATGGTTGCTCGTCCCCAAGGGGTCTCGCACCACTAGATTGTCAATTATTCCTCTCTCATTACACAATACCCAATCTAGAATGGCTTGTTCTCTGGTTGGTTCCTCAACGTATTGGTCCAGAAAACCATCCCATATACACTCCAAGAATTCCTCCAATATGGTATTGTGACTAATTTGATTTGCCCAATCTATATGCAGATTAAAGTCACCCATAATTACAGATGTTCCTTTATCGCATGCAGCTCTAATTTCCTGTTTAATGCCATTCCCAACACCACCACTGCAGTTTGCGGGGGGGGTGGTCTATGTACAACGCCCACTAATGTTTTTTGCCCCTTAGTTTTTCTCAGCTCTGCCCATACAGATTCCACATCATCAGAGCTAATATCCTTCCTGACTATTGCATTAATTTCCTTTTTAACCAGCAATGCAACTCCACCACCTTTTGCTTTTTGTCTGTCCTTCCTAAATACTGAATATCCCTGGATGTTCATTTCCCATCCCTTGTCACCTTGCAGCCATGTTTCCATAATCCCAACTATATCATACCCGTTTACATCTATTTGCGTGATTAATTCATCCATTTTATTGCGAAGGCACAAAGCCTTAAGGCTGTTTTTTTTTAACATTACTTGTCCCCTTTCCACTGTTTTTCACTGTGGCCCTGTTTGATTCTGGCCCTTGATTTCTCTGCCTATCACTTTTCTTATTCCCCTTACTGTCTTTTGTTCTTGTCTTTGATCCCCCCTCCTCTGACTCCTTGCAAAGGTTCCCATCCCCCGACCATTTTAGTTTAAACCCTCCCAACCACTCTTTCAAATACTCCCCCGAGGACATCAGTCCCGGTCCTGCCCAGGTGTAACCCATCCAGTTTGTACTGGTCTCACCTCCCCCAGAACCGGTCCCAATGTCCTAGGAATCTAAAACCCTCCCCCTCACACCATCTCTTCAGCCATGTATTCATCCGCTATATCTTGCTATTTCTACACTGACTGGCACGTGGCACTGGTAGTAATCCTGAGATCACTACCATTGAGTTCCTACTTTTCAACTTACTTCCTAGTTCCCTATATTCTGCTTTTAGGACCTCATCCTTTTTTTTTAACCCATGTCGTTTGTACCAATGTGTACCACGACCACTGGCTGTTCACCCTCCCCTTTCAGAATGTCCTGTAACCGCTCTGAGACATCCTTGACCCTAACACCAGGAAGATAACATATCATCCTGGAGCCTCTTTCATGGCCACATAAACGCCTGTCTATTCCCCTTACAATTGAATCCCCCATAACTATTGCATTCCCACACTTTTTACTCCTCCCCTGTGCAGCAGAGCCAACCGTGGTGCAACGAATTGGGCTGTTGCTGCTTTCCCCTGAGAGGCCATTCCCCCCAACAGTATCCAAAGCAGAAACAAAAACAAGAAATGCTGGATTCACTCAGCAGGTCTGGCAGCATCTGTGGAAAGAGAAGCAGAGTTAACGTTTCGGGTCAGTGACCCTTCTTCGGAACTGACAAATATTAGAAAAGTCACAGATTATAAACAAGTGAGGTGGGGGTTGGGCAAGAGATAACAAAGGAGAAGGTGCAGATTGGACCAGGCCACATAGCTGACCAAAAGGTCACGGAGCAAAGGCAAACAATATGTTAATGGTGTGTTGAAAGACAAAGCATTAGTACAGATTAGGTGTGAATATACTGAATATTGAACATCAGCAAGTGCAAACCTGAAGTATCCAAAGCAGTATACCTGTTTTGCAGGGGAATAGCCACAGGAGATTCCTGCACTGTCTGCCTAGTCCTCTTGCTCTGTCTGGTGGTCACCCATTCCCTTCCTGCCTGTGAGATCTGAGCGTGCGGTGTGACCACCTCTCCATACGTGCTATCCACGATACTCTCCGCCTCGTGGATGCTCCACAGTGTCCCCAGCTGCCGCTCCAGCTCCGAAACCCGGGCTTCCAGGAGCTGCAGCTGGACACACTTCCTGCACACATGCTGGTCCCGGGCACTGGAAATGTTCCCGGCTTCCGACATGGAGCATGAGGAGCACACCTTGGCATGACTTAACCCTTTAAATTAAATTAAACCTTCTGGAAGATCTTAATGTCCAATTCTCTCAATTATTCTAGGGCCCGTCTTTCCTGGTCCTCATTACCACAGAACTCCCTAAAAAAAACACTACTTACTATATTTGAAATAAACTTTAAACTTTTAAACTTTTCTTACCTGAGATTGTTACCCAGCTATTTAGAGATATTCCCTAACAGCAGTGACACACCACCCAATCACCTTGCAGCTCTCCTGTGACGCCACTGATGGCTTTTTTTTCCCAAAACTCTTGTGCACTGGAAGAGGTCCGACTGCACTTGGCATTCTCCCCACAGGTCCGACTGCTCTCCGCTCCACTCCTGAAGGTGAGAGACTGGGCCTCGATCCTTGGGTTCGATTTATAGTCTTCACTCTCAGTATTCTCCCCACAGGTCCGACTGCTCTCCGCTCTGCTCCTGAAGGCAAGAGATTGGGCCTCGATCCTCGGGTTCGATTTATAGTCTTCACTCTCGGTGTTCTCCCCACAGGTCTGACTGCTCTCCGCCCCGCTCCTGAAGGTGAGAGACTGGGCCTCGATCCTTGTCACCGGAGCGGCGGCAGGTGGAACTGGGAGGAACCGCATCCTGAGTGGGACCTGAAAAGCAGAGAGTGGGGCTCAAGGACCTTACTCACCTAAAGGCAGGAGCAGCGGCTGGCTCTCGCTCTCTGTGGCAGCATGCGCTTAGATTCAAAAGAGGAGAAAAAGACTTACAGTGACATCACAGGAAATGTGTGCAGGAAGTGTATCCATCTGCAGCTACTGGCTAGCCGCATTATGGAGCTGGAGCTGCGGGTGGATTCACTGTGGAGCATCCGTGATGCTGAGGACATCGTGGATAGCACGTTTAGCGAGGTGGTCACACCGCAGGTAATGGATACACAGGCAGAAAAGGGATGGGTGACCACCAGATGGAGTAATAGGTGCAGGCAGGTAGTGCAGGAGTCCCCTGTGGCTATCCCCCTCTCAAACAGATATACCGATTTGGATACTGTTGGGACGGGGGGGGGGGGGGGGGGGGGGTGGAGGATGGCCTCCTAGGGGAAAGCAGAAACAGCCAAGTTCGTAACACCACGGATGGATCTGCTACACAGCAGGGGAGAAAAGACTGAGAGAGCCATAGTGATAGGAGATTCAATTGTAAGGGGAGCAGACAGCCATTTTTTTTCTTTTGCAGCGGCGACAGGGAGAGCGAGGTGGCAGCTGGGTAAGTAAGTCCCATATATTTGGGCAGCGGCTGAACCCGAGACACTACACCTGTCGTGTCTCCCACCTGCCCTCCTCCTCTAACCAAAAGAAAAAGGACTCGGTGGTGTGCAGATAAGGTAAGGCTTTTTCTATTTTTTTTTCTGTTTGATTGGTAAAAACTTTTCGTTCCTTTTTCATTTATCTAAATTGAGACTAAGTTAAGCTTAAGATTGAAAACGGCAGGAGATCTCAGACAACAAAAACAAGAAATGCTGGAATCACTCAGCAGGTCTGGAAGCATCTGTGGAAAGAGAAGCAGAGTTAACGTTTCGGGTCAGTCACCCTTCTTCGGAACTGACAAATATTAGAAAAGTCACAGATTATAAGCAAGTGAGGTGGGGGTGGGGCATGAGATAACAAAGGAGAAGGTGCAGATTGGACCAGGTCACATAGCTGACCAAAAGGTCACGGAGCAAAGGCAAACAATATGTTCATGGTGTGTTGAAAGACAAAGCATTAGTGCAGATTAGGTATCAATACACTGAATATTAAACAGCAGCAAGTGCAAACCTGAAAAAAAAACCTGAAAAACACAGTGGGTAAGCAAACTGAACAAACTAAGATGAAATGAAATAAATGCAAAAAAAGATTGTAAAAAATGTAAAAAAGAATGTAAAAAAAAAGGAAGAAAAAATAACTAAAAATGAAAGTAAAATGGGGGGCTGTCATGCTCTGAAATTATTGAACTCAATGTTCAGTCCGGCAGGCTGTAGTGTGCCTAATCGGTAGATGAGATGCTGTTCCTCGAGCTTGCGTTGATGTTCACTGGAACACTGCAGCAATCCCAGGACAGAGATGTGAGCATGAGAGCAGGGGGGAGTGTTGAAATGGCAAGTAACCGGAAGCTCAGGGTCCTGCTTGCGGACTGAGCGGAGATGTTCCGCAAAGCGGTCACCCAGTCTGCGCTTGGTCTCCCCAATGTAGAGGAGACCATACTGTGAGCAGCGAATACAGTATACTACATTGAAAGAAGTACAAGTAAATCGCTGCTTCACCTGAAAGGAGTGTTTGGGGCCTGGGATAGTGAGGAGAGAGGAGGTAAATGGGCAGGTATTACACCTCCTGCGATTGCAGGGGAAGGTGCCCTGGGACGGGGACGAGGTGGTGGGGGTAATGGAGGAGTGGACCAGGGTGTCGCGGAGGGAACGATCCCTTCGGAATGCTGACAGGGGAAGGGAGGGGAAGATGCGACTGGTAGTGTCATCACGCTGGAGGTGGCGAAAATGGCGGAGGATGATCCTTTGGATATAGAGGCTGGTGGGATGAAAAGTGAGGACAAGGGGAACCCTGTCACGGTTCTGGGAGGGAGGGGAAGGGGTGTGGGTAGAGGTGCGGGGAATGGGTCGGACACGGTTGAGGGCCCTGTCAACCACAGTGGGGGGAAATCCTCGGTTGAGGAAAAAGGAGGTCATATCAGAAGCACCGTCATGGAAGGTAGCATCATCAGACCAGATGCGTCGGAGACGGAGAAACTGGGAGAATGGAATGGAGTCCTTACAGGAGGTAGGGTGTGAAGAACTGTAGTCGAGGTAGCTGTGGGAGTCGGTGGGCTTATAATGGATATTGGGAGACAATCTATCCCCAGAGACAGAGAAGTCGAGGAAGGGAAGGGAAGTGTCAGAGATGGACCATGTAAAGGTGAGAGAAGGGTGGAAATTGGAAGCAACAGGAGATCTCAGACCCGTGTTATGCTCCTCTTGCTCAATGTGGGAGCTCAGGGACACGGCTGATGCCCCTGACTCCTTCACGTGCTCTAAGTGTGTCCAGCTGCAGCTCTTGTTAGACCGCATGACGACTCTGGAGCTGCGGATGGACTCACTTTGGAGCATCCGCGATGCTGAGGAGGTCGTGGATAGCACGTTTAGCGAATTGGTCATACCGCAGATTAGGATTGCTGAAGGAGAAAGGAAATGGGTGACCAAAAGGCAGAGAAACAGCAGGAAGGCAGCGCAGGTGTCCCCTGCGGTCATCTCCCTCCAAAACAGGTAAAACGTTTTGGATACTGTTGGGGGAGATGGCTCGCCAGGGAAAGGCAGCAGTAGCCAGGTTCATGGCACCGTGGCTGGATCTGCTGTTCAGAAGGGCTGGAAAAAGAGTGGATGGGCGATAGTCACAGGGGATTCGATTGTAAGGGGAGTAGATCGGCGTTTCTGTGGTCAAAAACGAGACTCCCGAATGGTATGCTGCCTCCCAGGTGCACGGGTCAGGGATGTCTCAGATCGGCTGCAGAACATTCTGAAGGGGGATTGTGAACAGCCAGTTGTCCTTGTGCACATAGGCACCAATGATATAGGTAAAAAATGGGATGAGGTCCTACAAGCAGAATTTAGGCAATTAGGAGCCAAGTTAAAAAGTAGGACCTCAGAGGTAGTAATCTCAGGATTGCTACCAGTGCCACGTGATAGTCAGAGTAAAAATGAAAGAATAGTCAGGATGAATGCGTGTCTTGAGAGATGGTGCAGGAGGGAGGGGTTCAGATTTTTGGGACATTGGAACCGGTTCTGGGGGAGGTGGGACTATTACAAATTGGACAGTCTACACCTGGGCCGGACTGGAACCAATGTCCTTGGGGGTGCTTTTGCTAACGCTGTTGGGGAGGGTTTAAACTAATGGGCAGGGGGATGGGAACCAAATGAGGAGGTCAGTGGACAGTAAGGAGGTCGTAACTAAAGCCCGTAAGAAACTAGATAATGAAGTCAGCGTGACTAAGGGGAAGAGTAGGCAGGGAGAAGATGATGAAAGCAAAGGGACTGGTGGTCTGAGGTGTATTTGTTTTAATGCAAGAAGTGTAGTAGGTAAGGCAGATGAACTTAGGGCTTGGATTAGTACCTGGGAGTATGATGTTATTGCTATTACTGAGACTTGGTTGAGGGAAGGGCATGATTGGCAACAAAATATCCCAGGATATCGATGCTTCAGGCGGGATAGAGAGGGAGGTAAAATGGGTGGAGGAGTTGCATTACTGGTCAAAGAGGATATCACAGCTGTGCTGAAGGAGGGCACTATGGAGGACTCGAGCAGTGAGGCAATATGGGCAGAACTCAGAAATAGGAAGGGTGCGGTAACAATGTTGGGGCTGTACTACAGGCCTCCCAACAGCGAGCGTGAGATAGAGGTACAAATATGTAAACAGATTATGGAAAGATGTGGGAGCAACAGGGTGGTGGTGATAGGAGATTTTAATTTTCCCAACATTGACTGGGATTCACTTAGTGTCAGAGGTCAAGATGGAGCAGAATTTGTAAAGAGCATCCAGGAGGGTTTTCTAGAGCAGTATGTAAATAGTCCAACTCGGGAAGGGGCCATACTGGACCTGGTGCTGGGGAATGAGCCCGGCCAGGTGGTTGAAGTTTCAGTAGGGGACTACTTTGGGAATAGTGATCAGAATTCCGTAAGTTTTAGAATACTCATGGACAAAGACGAGAGTGGTCCTAAAGGAAGAGTGCTAAATTGGGGGAAGGCCAACTATACCAAAATTCGGCAGGAGCTGGGGAATGTAGATTGGGAGCAGCAGTTTGAAGATAAATCCACATTTGATATGTGGGAGGCTTTTAAAGAGAGGTTGATTAGCGTGCAGGAGACACATGTTCCTGTGAAAATGAGGGACAGAAATGGCAAGATTAGGGAACCATGGATGCCAGGTGAAATTGTGAAACTAGCTAAGAGGAAAAAGGAAGCATACATAAGGTCCAGGCGGCTGAAGAAAGACGAAGCTTTGGAAGAATATCGGGAATGGAGGACAAATCTGAAACGAGGAATTAAGAGGGCTAAAAGGGGTCATGAAATATCTTTAGCAAACAGGGTTAAGGAAAATCCCAAAGCCTTTTATTCATATATAAGGAGCAAGAGGGTAACTAGAGAAACGATTGGCCCACTCAAGGACAAAGGAGGAAAATTATGCGTGGAGTCAGAGAAAATGGGTGAGATTCTAAACGAATACTATGCATCGGTATTCACCGAGGAGAGGGACATGACGGATGTTGAGGTTAGGAATAGATGTTTGATTACTCCAGGAAGTGTTGGGTATTCTAAAAGGCATTAAGGTGGACAAGTCCCCAGGTCCGGATGGGATCTATCCCAGGTTACTGAGGGAAGCGAGAGAGGAAATAGCTGGGCCCTTAACAGATATCTTTGCAACATCCTTAAACATGGGTGAGGTCCCGGAGGACTGGAGAATTGCTAATGTTGTCCCCTTGTTTAAGAAGGGTAGCAGGGATAATCCAGGTAATTATAGAGCAGTGAGCCTGACGTCAGTGGTAGGGAAGCTGCTGGAGAAGATACTGAGGGATAGGATCTATTCCCATTTGGAAGAAAGTGGGCTTATCAGTGATAGGCAACATGGTTTTGTGCAGGGAAGGTCATGTCTTACCAACTTAATAGAATTCTTTGAGGAAGTGACAAAGTTGATTGATGAGGGAAGGGCTGTAGATGTCATATATATGGACTTCAGTAAGGCGTTTGATAAGGTTCCCCATGGTAGGCTGATGGAGGAAGTGAAGTCGCATGGGGTCCAAGGTGTACTAGCTAGATGGATAAAGAACTGGCTGGGCAACAGGAGACAGAGAGTAGCAGTGGAACGGAGTTTCTCAAAATGGAGACGTGTGACCAGTGGTGTTCCACAGGGATCCGTGCTGGGACCACTGTTGTTTGTGATATACATAAATGATTTGGAGGAAAGTATAGGTGGACTGATTAGCAAGTTTGCAGACGACACTAAGATTGGTGGAGTAGCAGATAGTGAAGGGGACTGTCAGAGAATACAGCAGAATATAGATAGATTAGAGAGTTGGGCAGAGAAATGGCAGATGGAGTTCAATCAGGGCAAATGCGAGGTGATGCATTTTGGAAGATCCAATTCAAGAGTGAACTATACAGTAAATGGAAAAGTCCTGGGGAAAATTGATGTCCAGAGAGATTTGGGTGTTCAGGTCCACTGTTCCCTGAAGGTGGCAACGCAGGTAAATAGAGTGGTCAAGAAGGCATACGGCATGCTTTCCTTCATCGGACGGGGCATTGAGTACAAGAGTTGGCAGGTCATGTTACAGTTGTATAGGACTTTGGTTCGGCCACATTTGGAATACTGCGTACAGTTCTGGTCGCCACATTATCAAAAGGATGTGGATGCTTTGGAGAGGGTGCAGAGGAGGTTCACCAGGATGTTGCCTGGTATGGAGGGCGCTAGCTATGAAGAGAGGTTGAGTAGATTAGGATTATTTTCATTAGAAAGACGGAGGTTGAGGGGGGACCTGATTGAGGTGTACAAAATCATGAGAGGTATAGACAGGGTGGACAGCAAGAGGCTTTTTCCCAGAGTTGGGGTTTCAATTACTAGAGGACACGAGTTCAAAGTGAAAGGGGAAATGTTTAGGGGGGATATGCGTGGAAAGTTCTTTACGCAGAGGGTGGTGGGCGCCTGGAACGCGTTGCCAGCGGAGGTGGTAGACGCGGGCACGATGGAGTCTTTTAAGATGTATCTAGACAGATACATGAATGGGCAGGAAGAAAAGAGATACAGAACCTTAGAAAATAGGCGACATGTTTAGAGAGAGGATCTGGATCGGCGCAGGCTTGGAGGGCCGAAGGGCCTGTTCCTGTGCTGTAATTTTCTTTGTTCTTTGTTCTTTGTACTCCAGGATGGTATGTTGCCTTCCTGGTGCTAGGGTCAAGGATGTTTCAGAATGGCTGCAAGACATTCTGAAGGGGTAGGGTGAACAGCCAGTGGTCGTGGTACATGTCAGTACCAACGACATAGGTAGCAAAAAATATGAGGTCCAGCAAGACAAATTTAAGAAGTTAGGAGCAAAATTAAAAGGCTGGGCCTCAAAGGGAGTAATCTCAGGATTACTTCCTGTGCCACGTGTTAGTGAGTGCAGGAACAGAATAGACCAGATTAATGCGTGGCTGGAGAAATGGTGCAGGAGGGAGGTATTTAGATTCCTGGGACATCGGGACCGGTTCTGGGGAAGGTGGGACCTGTACAAGCGGGACAGGTTACACCCAGGCAGGACCAGAACCGATATCCTCTAGGGGGCATTTGCTGGTGCTGTTGGGGAGGATTTAAACTCGAATGGCAGGGGGATGGGAACCTGAGCGGGGAGATTGAGGAGGAGTAAACAAGGATAGAAACGAAAGACAGGAAAGAAAAAGGCAAAAGTCGAAGGCTTAGAAATCAAGGGCAAGAAACAAATAGGGCCATAGTTTGAAATAATGCTAAGATGACTAAGAATGTTAAAAATACAAGCCTAAAGACATTGTGTCAATGTGTGGAGTATCGCAATAAGGTAGGCAAATTAACCACGCAAATAGATGTAAATGGATACAATATAGTTGAGATTACAGAGACATGGCTGCAGGGTGACCAAGGATGGGAACTGAACATCCAAGGTTATTCAATATTTAGGAAGGACAGGCAAAAAGGGAAAGGAGGTGGAGTAGCATTGTTAGTAAAAGAGGAAATCAATACAATAGTGAGGAAGGATATTAGGTCAGAGAATCCTGTTGTGGAATCTGTATGGGTGGAGCTAAGAAACACCAATGGCCAGAAAACATTGGTGGGGGTTGTATATCGACCCCCAAACAGCAGTGGAGATGTAGAGGATGGCATTCAACAGGAAATTAGAGACGTATGCAATAAGGGTGCAACTGTAATTATGGGTGACTTTAATCTACATCTCGATTGAGAAGCCAAATTACTTAAAGGGCTGACAGTGGATAGGCAATGGCTAGCATTTAAAGAGCACATGGATGAATTACAACATTTGTTCATTCCTGTCTGGGGCAAAAATAAAGCAGGAAGGGTGGCTCAACTGTGGCTTACAAAAGAAATTAGGGCTATTATTAGATCCAGGAGGAGAAATATAAAATGGCCAGAACAAGCAGCAAACCTGAGGATTGGGAGCAGTTTGGAATTCAGCAAAGGAGGACAAAGGGATTGATTAAGAAGGGGAAAATAGAGTATGAGAGTAAGCTTACAGAGAACATAAAAACTGACTGTAAAAAGCTTCTATAGATATGTGAAGAGAAAAAGATTAGTGAAGACAAATGTGTGTCCCTTACAGTCAGAAACAGGGGAAATTATTATGGGGAACAAAGAAATGGCTGACCAATTAAATACATACTTTGGTTCTGTCTTCACAAAGGAGGACACAAATTACCTCCCAGAAAGGTTGGGGAACAGAGGATCTAGTGAGAAGGAGCAACTGTATGAAATCAGTATTAGTAGGGAAATGGTGTTGGGGAAATTGGTGGGATTGAAGGCCGATACAACCCCAGGGCCTGATAATCTCCATCCCAGAGTAGTAAGGCAGTGGCCTGAGAAATAGTGGATGCATTGCTGGTCACTTTGCAAAATTCTATAGACTCTGGAACAGTTCCAATGGATTGGAGGGTAGCTAATATCAACCCACTATTTAGAAAAGGAGGTAAAGAGAAAGCAGAGAATTATAGACCGGTTAGCCTGACATCAGTAGTGGGGAAAATGCTAGAGTCCATTATAAAAGATGGAACAGCAGAGCACTTGGAAAACAATGACAGGATCGGACAACATGGATTTATGAAAGGGAAATAATCATGCTTGACAAATCTACTAAAATTCTTTGAGGGTATAACTATTAGAATAGATAAGGGAGAACCAGTGGATGCGGTTTATTTGGACTTTCAGAAGGCTTTCGATAAGGTCCCACATGAAAGCTTAGCGTGCAAAATGAAAGCACATGGAATTGGGGGTAGTGTATTGCGATGGATAGAAAATTGGTTGGCAGGCACGAAACAAAGAGTAGGAATAAACGGGTCTTTTTCCAAGTGGCAGGCAGTAACTAGTGGGGTACTGCAGGGATCAGTGCTCGGACCCCAGCTATTCACAATATATATTAATGATATAGATGAGGGAATTCAATGTAATATATCCGAATTTGCAGACAACACAAAGCGGGGTGGGTGTGTGAGCTGTGAGGAGGATGCAGAGAGGCTTCAGGGTGAATTGGACAGGTTGAGTGAGTGGGCAAATACATGGCAGATGCAGTATAATGTAGATGAATGTGAGGTTATCCACTTTGGTGGCAAAAACAGAAAGGCAGGTTATTATTTGAATGGCGATAGTTTGGGAAAGGAGGAGGTGAAGTGAGACCTGGGTGTCCTTGTGAACCAGTCGCTGAAAGTAAGCATGCAGGTACAGCAGGCAGTTAAGAAGGCAAATGGTATGTTGGCCTTCACAGCGAGAGGATTCGAGTACAGGCGCAGGGATGTCTTGCTGCAATTATACAGGGCCTTGGTGAGACCACATCTGGAATACTGTGTGCAGTTTTGGTCTCCTTATCTGAGGAAGGATGTTCTTGCTATGGAGGGAGTGCAGCGAAGGTTCACCAAGCTGAATCCTGGGATGACAGAAATGACTTTCATTGCAGCAGCTTTTTCGGGAGCAGCGAGTGAGCAGCTGGGAAGGTCAGTTTGAAAGTAAATTTAATTTCCTTTTGTTTTTCGGCGGTGGCCAGGGGGCTGCTGGGTAAGTAAAACACTATATATTTGGGCGGTTTAAAATAACTTTCCTTTCATTGCAGCAGCTTTTTTCGGGAGCAGCGAGTGAGCAGCTGGGAAGGTCAGTTTGAAAGTAAATTTAATTTCCTTTTGTTTTTCGGCGGTGGCCAGGGGGCTGCTGGGTAAGTAAAACACTATATATTTGGGCGGTTTAAAATAACTTTCCTTTCATTGCAGCAGCTTTTTTCGGGAGCAGCGAGTGAGCAGCTGGGAAGGTCAGTTTGAAAGTAAATTTAATTTCCTTTTGTTTTTCGGCGGTGGCCAGGGGGCTGCTGGGTAAGTAAAACACTATATATTTGGGCGGTTCCCTGACTCCTTCACGTGCAGGAAGTGTGTCCAACTGCAGCTCTTGTTAGACCGCATGACGGCTCTCGAGCTGCGGATGGACTCACTTTGGAGCATGCGCGATGCTGAGGAGGTCGTGGATAGCACGTTTAGTGAATTGGTCACACCGCAGATTAGGATTGCTGAGGGAGAAAGGGAATGGGTGACCAAAAGGCAGAGAAAGAGCAGGAAGGCAGCGCAGGAGTCCCCTGCGGTCATCTCCCTCCAAAACAAGTATACCGTTTTGGATACTGTTGGGGGAGTTGGCTCACCAGGGGAAAGCAGCAGTAGCCAGGTCCATGGCACCGTGGCTGGCTCTGCTGTTCAGAAGGGCGGGAAAAAGAGTGGAAGGGCTATAGTCGTAGGGGATTCGATTGTAAGGGGAGTAGATAGGCGGTTCTGTGGTCGAAAACGAGGCTCCCGAATGGTATGTTGTCTCCCAGGTGCACGGGTCAGGGATGTCTCAGATCGGCTGCAGAACATTCTGAAGGGGGAGGGTGAACAGCCAGTTGTCATTGTGCACATAGGCACTAATGATATAGGTAAAAAACGGGATGAGGTCCTACAAGCAGAGTTTAGGGAGTTAGGAGCCAAGTTAAAAAGTAGGACCTCAGAGGTAGTAATCTCAGGATTACTACCAGTGCCACGTGATAGTCAGAGTAAAAATGAAAGAATAGTCAGGATGAATGCGTGGCTTGAGAGATGGTGCAGGAAGGAGGGGTTCAGATTTTTGGGACATTGGGACCGGTTCTGGGGGAGGTGGGACTATTACAAATTGGACGGTCTACACCTGGGCCGGACTGGAACCAATGTCCTTGGAGGTGCTTTTGCTAACGCTGTTGGGGTAATTATAGACCTGTGAGCCTGACGTCAGTGGTAGGGAAGCTGCTGGAGAAGATACTGAGGGATAGGATCTATTCCCATTTGGAAGAAAATGGGCTCATCAGTGATAGGCAACATGGTTTTGTGCAGGGAAGGTCATGTCTTACCAACTTAATAGAATTCTTTGAGGAAGTGACAAAGTTGATTGATGAGGGAAGGGCTGTCGATGTCATATATATGGACTTCAGTAAGGCGTTTGATAAGGTTCCCCATGGCAGGCTGATGGAGAAAGTGAAGGCGCTTGGGGTCCAAGGTGTACTAGCTAGATGGATAAAGAACTGGCTGGGCAACAGGAGACAGAGAGTAGCAGTAGAGGGGAGTTTCTCAAAATGGAGACGTGTGACCAGTGGTGTTCCACAGGGATCCGTGCTGGGACCACTGTTGTTTGTGATATACATTAATGATTTGGAGGAAAGTATAGGTGGACTGATTAGCAAGTTTGCAGACGACACTAAGATTGGTGGAGTAGCAGATAGTGAAGGGGACTGTCAGAGAATACAGCAGAATATAGATAGATTAGAGAGTTGGGCAGAGAAATGGCAGATGGAGTTCAATCAGGGCAAATGCGAGGTGATGCATTTTGGAAGATCCAATTCAAGAGTGAACTATACAGTAAATGGAAAAGTCCTGGGGAAAATTGATGTCCAGAAAGATTTGGGTGTTCAGGTCCACTGTTCCCTGAAGGTGGCAACGCAGGTAAATAGAGTGGTCAAGAAGGCATACGGCATGCTTTCCTTCATCGGACGGGGCATTGAGTACAAGAGTTGGCAGGTCATGTTACAGTTGTATAGGACTTTGGTTCGGCCACATTTGGAATACTGCGTACAGTTCTGGTCGCCACATTATCAAAAGGATGTGGATGCTTTGGAGAGGGTGCAGAGGAGGTTCACCAGGATGTTGCCTGGTATGGAGGGCGCTAGCTATGAAGAGAGGTTGAGTAGATTAGGATTATTTTCATTAGAAAGACGGAGGTTGAGGGGGGACCTGATTGAGGTGTACAAAATCATGAGAGGTATAGACAGGGTGGACAGCAAGAGGCTTTTTCCCAGAGTTGGGGTTTCAATTACTAGAGGACACGAGTTCAAAGTGAAAGGGGAAATGTTTAGGGGGGATATGCGTGGAAAGTTCTTTACGCAGAGGGTGGTGGGCACCTGGAACGCGTTGCCAGCGGAGGTGGTAGACGCGGGCACGATGGAGTCTTTTAAGATGTATCTAGACAGATACATGAATGGGCAGGAAGAAAAGAGATACAGAACCTTAGAAAATAGGCGACATGTTTAGAGAGAGGATCTGGATCGGCGCAAGCTTGGAGGGCCAAAGGGCCTGTTCCTGTGCTGTAATTATCTTTCTTCTTTTGTTCTTTGACTTATGAAGAGAGATTGGGTCGATTAGGCTTGTATTCGCTAGAGTTCAGAGAAATGAGAGGGGATCTCACACAAACCTACAAAATTCTAACAGGACTTGACGGGGTAGATGCAGGAAGGATGTTCCCGATGGCGGGGGAGTCCCTGGGATCATAGTCCAAGGATAAAAGGTAAGCCCTTTAGGACTGAGATGAGGAGGGATTTCTTCACCCAGAGAGTGGTGAACCTGTGGAATTATCTACCACAGAAAGCAGTTGAGGCCAAATCATTAAATATATTCAAGAAAGAGTTAGTTATCGTTCTCAGGGCTGAAGGGATCAAAGAATACGGGGAGAAAACGGGAACAGGGTACTGAGTTTGGATGATCAGCCCTGATCATATCGAATGTTGGTACAGGCTCAAAGGGGCCGAATGGCCTACGCCTGCTCCTATTTATCTATGTTTCTATGTTTCTAACTCCCCTGAAAGCTGACGGGAGGATGAGCTATATGGGGAAGCCTCAGTAGGGGAAGAGGAGCTGCCACTAGCAAAATTGTCATGTTGATGTCTCTGTGAAGTGTAACTATTGCCTTCTTTCCACTTGCAGGACAGGAGAACCCATAATGACAGGGAGACATCATGGACTGACAGAGGCATCTCAGATACCAGACTTCTCTCCACAGCTGAGGAGGAGGCACTTGAACAACAGGGAACCAGGGCAGTCCCTCAAATGTGGGTGGTGAGACTGGAGTCTCAGGACAAGAGAGTGAGAATTGGCTCCACTGACATATAGTTCACTTCTGGAGAACCCTCTCCCTCCCCCCATGGTTGGTATGAGAGCTGCTTATCCTAACCTACACATGTTTGTGTTCTCTTATGTCGGTCAGCATCTACATGAGACTCCACGTGATGGCGACAAACCTCTACCTATGAGGTGGATCAGGACTCAGAGGAAGCACTGTCCCATGACTCTCCAACACCTTCCAGCAGCACAGATACTTTCACCTCGGTGGGTTTAAGGTCAGCTGTATGGGCAGGGTCACAGACTGGTGAGAACACTGTGCATGCGCCCGAGTAGCTGGCTGAGGCTGGTACAGCCGAGGCCACTAACAGTCGGAGGATTGAGGGTGGCCAGGTCCAAGCTGAACCCCAAGCTGTTGACAAGCCTCTGGTCTTGACAGCACAGGACATGATGGAGTTGCAAAGAGAGGTAAGGCAACAACTGGCAGAGCTGCCAGCGGCAATGCACAACCATCATCGGGCGATGGAGGACTCCATCATGGCATGAGTACTGCCATGTCCCAGGCATATAAGTGAATGGCTTCCTCCATCGAGAGGTTAGTGACCCTCATGGAGAACCAGATCCCATAGATGCACGCAGACATGCACACCATGAGCTTGATTCACCCAATTGGCAAGACTCGAGAAGGATGAGGCCCCAAAAGGCTTTTGCAGCTCCTCGTCTTTCTCTGTTCAGCAGGGAGGTTCAAGTGAGCCTTGATAGGGAGGAGGAGAGGCCTCCGTGGTATATTGTAACATCTTTTGTATACTGCCTCTCTGCTGCCCTCTCTGTTGGGAGGTGTGAATAAAAACTTCCAACATGGCTGCTCCCAGTTAAGAACTCATGTTAGTTTTACACTGAATATACAACGGAAACATAACGAAAGGGAGGGGTTGATTTATTTTTTATACTTTATTCAAAATATTACGGTCTGAAGAACATTTGGACACAATTTTTGGAACTCCCAATAAACTCATTGTGAGGCAGTTTGAGCAATTTGAAAGATTGCTTTGTGTATCTGCAATTCATGTAAAACTGCAAATCAACGAGTGCGTGATTTTTAAAAAATATGGCACTGGAGGCACATTTTGGGGCAATGAAGCAATTTAACACGAACAAAGATAACAGGGGTAATTATGAAAGAAGCTTACACATTTGGCTGCAAGCTAACAAACTCATAGATGAGGAAGAAGTGAATGTTTTCCTCACCATGATGGGGCCAAATGTGTTTGAGGTTGTGTTTAACCAATGTTGCCCAAGAGACCCCAGTACTTTGGACTATTCTGATATAAATGAGATTCTGGACTCATATTATGGCTCAACTAAGAATGAAATTACACTCCAAGTTACACTCTGTGAAAGGAAGCAGTTGCCAAGTGTGTTTATTACATATTATATCCTTGAATTAAATAAACTGTCTTGTCACTCTGCTTATGGTGCTAACTTAGAAATCAACCTTGGAGACACATTCGTTGGAGGTCTAAAGAACAGTAAAATCCAGGCCAAGCTTTCTTGTAAAGGCAATAAACTGATGTGGAAGGAGGCCTGCGATGAGGCCACAGTCATGGAAATAGCAGGAAGAGATAGCAGCCGATTTCAAGGAAGTTCTTTTCTAAGCCGTCAGGGAAGATCTCAGCAGGAACCAGGCAGCCGAATACACAGACTCAGAGTTAGTAATTAAGATGCTGTCACTGCCATGGTAGTCACCAACCATCCAAATGCTCCCATTTCCTGTAAACGTGCTAAGCCTGTGGGAAAGTCAGTAAAAAGCCAGACGGCATGCAGAAGTCAAATAAACAATAATGCACCAGGTCGAGGTCGTGGTAGACCTAAAGCTAGATTGGGCTCCTGGAAGCCCTCAAATGTCAGAAAGCAAGGGAAACAGAACATGGAAATTGATAGAAAAATGGCTGAAGATATAATTTCAGCACCCGCTGTAAAAATAAAAATCCAGGATTCACAACTTATGTTCATCATCAATACAGCCACAGCATTGTCTGTTATCACAGGAGGAGAATACAAGAAGTCACTAAGTCACATTCCTTTATGACAAACTGGTTTGAAAATGACTAGTTATTGCAATAACAGTATTCCAGTATTAGGTGAAGTGAGTGTTAAGGTGGAATACATCCTATTAATTGCTATTAGTGGTAGTAGGAGGGATAAAAGTCTCCCTGATGGAAAGAAATTGGCTTAAGGATATACGTTTAACCGAGGCTGTGGTATTTACAGTAGGGATCAGTAACAGTACGTTTAAGATTGAGGAAGTGAAGACAGATTCATTTTTTATCCCATGAGTTACCTAGAAATTACTTTACATAATAACTGACATGCCAATGTCCGCCAGAGACATTTCCGAAGAAACTCATAAGGATGTAAAGTCGTCAATTATGTCATGAATGGTTGGTCTAAAAAGAGTGCGATGATGAGAAACTGCAGGAGTATTTTGCCTGTAGAAATGAACGAAGTATAGAACAAGGTTGTCTTTTATGGGGTTTAAGAGCTATTATTCCATTGAGGTTTAAGGAGAGATTGAGGAACTTCATCAAGAGCGCTCAGGGATAGTCTGTATGAAATTTGTAGTAAGAAGCTATTTTTGGTTAAAAAGGTAGATAGAATTCTTGAAGAGTTGGTGAAAAGTTGTGAAAGTGTGTCTCAGAATGAGAGATCCAACCAAAGTTCCTTGGTCAAACACAAGAAAACAGTGCGAATGAATGAATACATGTTGATTTCTTTGAAGGGGAAGCTATAGCAAGTGAATAAATGTAGAGTTTATGCCCAATACAAGTGTCAAAATGATTCAGGTTTTGAGTAGTTGGTTTACTTATATATAGGGTGCCACAAGTATTGGTGTCAGATGATGGTCAACAGTTTACATCAGAAGCATTTGAATAACTCTGAATAAGAATGGAGACAAACATAGTCTAATACCACCATCGAATGGTGCTGCAGAAAAAGTGTACAACTTGTGATGAGTTCTTTTCAGAAGTGTCTGCTGGGCTACAACCAAGGCAGGAATTTCTATGTTTCTCTTTGACACAGGATAAACAATTTCCTGTGCTGTTATGGAATATCTCCGCGGTCTACAACAGGTTATTCACCTTACGAGTTAGTGTTTAAACACACCCCTAGGCCAAGGTTCAGCTTTCTTAAGCCTAAAGTCAATAGCAAAGTAAGGATAAAGCGAGACAGAGTGAAGATGAGTCATGATACTTTAAGCATGAAACCTAGAGAGTTTAGTGTTGGTCAGAAGAGGTCAAGGTGAAAAACAACCAAGGTAATAAGTCGAAGTATGGGTTTGGAGTTGTAAAAAGATGAGGTGTATTCACATATCCAGTGAAGATTAATGAGAGACTCTGTCAGTGTCATGGAGATCATTTGCTTGAAGGAGGAAATCAGACGATGGGAGAGCATGAGAAACCTCCGATCGTCCAAATTCCTACAGTTCCAAGTGAAAGTCAGTAGAAAGGTACAAGCCAGAAAGAAACGGAAAGATTGCCAGTATCACAGAATCCACCAGGAGAGCAAAATGATTCAGGGTCTCTGGTTAAGATGAATCAATCATTTTCACAGTCCCAACCAAGTGGAATTGGAAGTCTATGTCAAAGTTCAGGGTCGACACAGTCTGAGATGTTGGGAGAGCAGTCAAGCTGATGAAAATGGAAGGAGATACCCAGACAGAAAGAGAACGAATCCAGATAGTTTAATTGAAAGTATGCAGGAAGAAAGAAGAAATAATTTGTTTCTTTTCGTTACTCTTTGTCAATGATGATATTTTTGTCAAAGATATACTGGTGTTAAGAAAAACAATTTTTTTACATGTAAATTACTCCGGAAATATTGATCATTTATGTTTTAGTTGCAATTACAGAAATAAATGTGTAACTCAAGCTGTTAAATTTCAGGGTATTGTTGTATTCTGGAAAATTATGTCCCATTTTACAGTTACTGGAGAAATTATTTTTTAAGTGGGGAGGGTGTATGGTATATTGTAACATCTTTCATATACTGCCTCTCTGCTGCCCTCTCTGTTGGGAGGTGTCAGTAAAAGTTTCCAACACGGCTGCTCCAGTTAAGACCTGCTGTTAGTTTGACTCTGAATACACAATAGCCTCCACAGATGGGACCTCCACTCAGGGCGCTCTGAGTGTGGCTCCTCAGCCCCTTCTCCAGTGATGCCAGCTCCAGCAGCCACGATGCCTGAGGAGAGTCCTGCACCAAGCCTCAGGCAGTCAGAGGATGCCTGCAAAGTTAGCACAGGGGCAGCTTGATCAGCAGCTGCCTCCAGTTCAGCTGCTAGCGCAGGGTCAAACTGTGCAGGAGCACCCGCAAATGTACTAAGAAAATCACCGAGCCACACTTGGGGATTCACGGGTGTCTGACATAATGATTAACATAACATTCTTTTATTCAAATTATTCGCAATCATTGTGTAAAATTCATCATTCCATTGTGCCATAATTTTGAGCGTCTGACTTCCCCCTTCCCCCATAGTACAATGCCAATGTTACCACAGCCATCATTAATATATGATCTTCCACGGGCACTGGTGTGGTCTGCAGCTGGCTGCAGATCAGTGAACACAAATGAAAAGGAGGCGACAGTCTATAATGCATTGAGATGACTATTGGATTCTCTGTGAGTGTCCATCAGGCTGACTGGAAGCAGCTGATTATGAGGTTGTTTCTTGCCCCCTTAACACATCGCTCAACCTGCCTGGCTGTGGTGCAAAGGCTTCACCATCCATTGCTGTTTGCCCCTCTTCCTCCTCTGCATCCTGCTCATTGGCGGAGGAGTGTAGCTCAGGAATCTCATCATCATGAAAAGCCTCCCTCCTCTGCAGTTCTAGATTGTGCAGAGCACCACAATACATGAGATGCTCGCTGTCGGGCTCCACCGGATCGATCCAGGCACCGGAATCTCATCTTCAGCAGCCCAATAGTCTGCTCAATGGTCGCTCGGGTGGAGCCGTGGCAAGTGTTCTAACTTTCCTCCTCTGCGAGAGGTCCTCACGGGTGTCAGCAGCCATGTCTTCAATGGGTAGTTTTTGTCTGCAAGAAACCATCCCTGAAGGCGAGTGGGTGGGAGGAGGAGGGCCTGAAAAGCTGTGGCACCTGAGACTGTCGAAGTATGTAGGTGTCGTGGCTGCTTCTCAGGTAGCGAGCACACACCTGCAGCAAACACTTTCTGTGGTCGCATACCAGTTGCACATTGACTGTCAGAGCACACATAGTCGTCGGCCCTCTTGATGCAGCGGTGGACTGCTGCCTGAGAGAACCTACACACATCCCTGGTGGATCCTTCGAATGACACGTACAAGTTCAATGCCACTGGGTTCTTTAAGGTCACTGGCATAGGGTGATCCCCAATCACATAGGCCACAATTCATTCTGCCACAGGGCGCATAGGTTGGCAATGGCCTCCCTGGAGAGCTGTAGACTTCACTGCGAATGGTGTTCGGAGGATTGGAGAGAGCTAATTAGAGTCCAGTATACTCTGTCGTGTAGGTGGGCCCTTCTTGGCAACTGCCTCTTGGCCTGCCCTCTGTCGGTTGGACCGTATTGCGCTATGGGGGTCCAAAAAGGCAGGATGTATGAGACCCAGGTCAAGCATCAAGGAGGTGGCAATGCCCTGTTCAAGGTGAAAGATGTGGGTGCGGTTCTTTAACTTTGAGTCTGTCTTCACAAAACAGGGAGACAATGTAGGTATTGAAGTTATGGAGGAGGAGTGTGAAATATTGGATGTGATAAACATGAGAGAGGAAGTATTAAGGGGATTAACATCCTTGAAAGTGGATAAATAAGCAGGGCTGGATAAAATTAACCCCAGGCTGTTAAAAGAAGTCAGGGAGGAAATAGCAGATGCTCTGACCATCATTTTCCAATCTTCACTGGATGCAGGTATGGTGTCGGAGGATTGGAGAACTGTAAACGTTGTGCCTTGTAGTGCAGATGATGTGATCTACACGGATTTTCGCAACGCTTTTGACAAAGTTCCACATGGCAGACTAGTTAAAAAAATAAAATCCCATGGGATCCAGCGGGATGTTGCAAGGTGGATACCAAGATTGGCTCAGTGGCAGGAAACAACAGGGAATGGTTGATAGGTGTTTTTGTGCATGGAAGGCTGTTTCCCGTAGGGTTCCAAGGGGCTCAGTACTAGGTCCCTGCTTTTTGTGGTATATATGAATGATTTGGACTTCACTGTCGGAGGCATGATCAAGAAGTTTGTGGACAACACAAGAATTGGTCCCATGGTTGATAGCGAGGAGGATAGCTGCAAACTGCAGGAAGACATCAATGGACTGCTCAGGTGGGCAGAAAAGTGGCAAATGGAATTTAACCCAGAGAATGCATTTGGGAGGTCAAACAAGGTAAAGGAATACACAATAAATGGGAGGATACAAAGAGATGTAAAGGAAGTGAGGGACCTGAGAGTGAATGTCCATAGATCCTTGACGGTAGCAGGGCAGGTTGATAAGGTGGTTAAGAAGGCATATGGAATACTTTCCTTTATTTGCTGAGGCATAGAATATAAGAGCAATGTGTTGGAACTATATAAAACACTAGTTAGGCCACAACCTGAGTGCTGTGTGCAGTTCTGGTTAGCTCATTACAGAAAGGACTTAATCACACCAGAGAGGTAACAGAGGAGATTTATGAGGATGTTGCCAGGACTGGAAAACAGCAGCTATGAGGAAAGATTGGATACGCTGGGGTTGTTTTGGAACAGGGAGAGGCTGAGGGGAGATTTGATTGAGGTGCACAAAATTGTGAGGGACCTGGATAGAATGGATGTGAAGGGCCAATTTACCTTAGCAAAGAGGTCAGTTACTAGGGGGCATAGATTTAAAGTGATTGCCTAAAGGATTACAGGGGAGATGAGGAAATCCTTTTTCACCCAGAGGGTGGTGGGGGTCTGAAACTCACTGCCTGAAAGGATTTGAGAGGCAAAAACCCTCAATTCATTTGAAAGGAGTCTGGATGTGCACCTCAAGGGTGGGAACCTGCAGGCTGTGTGCTGGAAAGTAGGATTATGCTGGGTGTTTCAGTTTACACTCGGCATAGACACGATGGGCAGAGAGGCCTCCTTCTGTGCTGTAAATGTTTCTACATTTTCTAAATATTGAAGAGGATAAATGTGCAGGGTTGTGGGGAGATTGCGGGGGAGTGGCAGTCCGTAAATTACTCCATAGGAGGACCAGCACGGACATGATGGGTAGAATGACGTTATCTTGTGCTGTAATGATTCTATTTTATGACGTGTGGGCCTACAGAGCATTTCCCTGCTCTTATATTCTATGCCTCAGCTAATAAAGGCAAGTATCCCATATACCTTCCTAACCACCTTATCTACCTGTGCTGCTGCCTTCAGTAGTCTATGGGCAAGTACACCAAGGTGCCTCTGACCCTCTGTATTTCCTAGGGTCCTATCATCCAATGTATATTCCCTTGCCTTGTTAGTCCTCCCAAAATGGATTACCTCACACTTCTCAGAAATAAATTGCATTTGCCACTGCTCTGCCCATCTTACCAGGCCATCTATATCGTCCTGTAATCTAAGGCTTTCCTCCTCACGATTTACAACACCACCAATTTTCGTGTCATCAGTGAACTTCCTTATCATACCTACAATATTCATGTCTAAATCATAAATGTATACTACAAACCTAAGAGTGAAGACCAAAGTACGGAAAGTCCTCATCAGTGAACTCTCCTTTGCTGACGATGCTGCATTAACATCTCACTGGAGAGTGTCTGCAGAGACTCATCGAAAGGTTTGTGGCTGCCTGCAACGAATTTGGCTGAACCATCAGCCTCAAGAAAATGAACATCATGGGACAGGACGTCAGAAATGCTGCATCCATCAATATTGGCGACCACGCTTTGGAAATGGTTCAAGAGTTCACCTACCTAGGCTCAACTATAGTAGTAACCTGTCAGTAACCTGTCTCTCGATGCAGAAATCAACAAGCGTATGGGAAAGGCTTCCACTGCTATGTCCAGACTGGCCAAGAGAGTGTGGGAAAATGGCGCACTGACACGGAACACAAAAGTCCGCGAGTATCAAGCCTGTGTCCTCAGTACCTTGCTCTATGGCGGCGAGGCCTGGACAACGTATGCCAGCCAAGAGCGACATCTCAATTCATTCCATCTTCGCTGCCTCCGGAGAATCCTTGGCATCAGGTGGCAGGACCGCATCTCCAAAACAGAAGTCCTCGAGGCGGCCAACATCCCCAGCTTATACACACTACTGAGTCAGCGGCGCTTGAGATGGCTTGGCCATGTGAGCCACATGGAAGATGGCAGGATCCCCAAGGAGGCATTGCACAGCGAGCTCGCCACTGGTATCAGACCCACCGGCCGTCCATGTCTCCGCTTTAAAGACATCTGCAAACTCGACATGAAGTCCTGTGACATTGATCACAAGTCGTGGGAGTCAGTTGCCAGCGATCGCCAGAGCTGGCAGGCAGCCATAAAGGCGAGGCTAAAGATTGGCAAGTCAAAGAGACTTAGCAGTTGGCAGGAAAAAAGACAGAAGCGCAAGGGGAGAGACAACTGTGTAACAGCCCTGACAACCATTTTTTTCTGCAGCACCTGTGGAAGAGTCTGTCACTCTAGAATTGGCCTTTATAGCCACTCCTGGCGCTGCTCCACACACCACTGACCACCTCCAGGCGCTTACCCATTGTCTCCCGAGACAAGGAGGCCAAAGAAGAAGAAGAAGACACGACAAATTGCAAGGGTCCCAGCACCGATCCCTGCAGTACATCACTGGTCACAGGCTTCCACTCACAAAAACAACCCTCGACCATTACCCTCTGCCTCCTGCCACTAAGCCAATTTTGGATCCAATTTTGGATCCAAATTGCCAAATTGCCCTGGATTGCATGGGCTCTTACCTTCTTAATCAATCTCCCATGCGGGACGTTATCAAAAGCCTTACTGAAGTCCATGTAGACGACATCAACTGCGTTACCCTCATCTACACATTTAGTTACTGCCTCGAAAAATTCAATCACGTTAGTTAGACATGATGTCCCCCGGACAAAGCCATGCTGACTATCCCTGATTAATCCCTGCCTCTCCTAGTGGAGATTAATCCTGTCCCTCAGAATTTTTTCCAATAGTTTCCCAACCACTGATGTTAGACTCACCGGCCTGTAATTACCTGGTTTATCCCTGCTACACTTCTTAAATAATGGTACCACATTCGCCAGTCCTCTGGTACCTCCCCTGTGGCCAGAGAGGATTTGAAAATTTATGTCAGAGATCCTGAAATCTCCTCCCTTGCCTCACATAACAGTCTGGGATACATCTCAACTGGTCTTGGAGATTTATCCACTTTTAATCTCGCTAAAACAGCTAATACTTCCTCCCTTTCAATGCTAATATGTTCAAGTATATCACAATCCCCCTCCCTGATCTCTGCACCTACATTGTCCTTCTCCATAGTGAACACAGATGAAAAGTAATCATTTAAGACCTCACCTATGTCCTCCAGCTCCACACACAGATTGCCACTTTGATCCCTAATGGGCCCTACTCTTTCCCTGGTTATCCTCTTGCCCTTAATATACTTATAAAATGCCTTAGGAGTTTCCTTTATCTTGCCCACCAGTGTTTTTTTCATGTCCCCTCTTCGCTCTCCTAATTACTTTATTAAATACCCCCCTACACTTTCTATACTCCTCTAGGGCCTCCGCTGTTTTTAGCACTCTGAATCTGCCATAAGCCTCCTTTTTTTTCCTGTTCCAATCCTTGAAATCCCTTGACGTCCAGGGTTCCCTGGACTTGTTAGACATACCCTTCACCTTAACGGGTAAATATTGGCCCTGAACTCTCAATATTTCCTCTTTGAATGACTCCCACTGATCTGATGTAGACATTCCGAGAAGCAACTGCTCCCAGTCCACTTTAACCAGATTCTGTTTTATCATATTGAAATCGGCCTTCCCCCAATTCAGTACCTTTATTTCTGGTCCATCTTTGTCCTTTTCCATAACTACCTTAAATCTTACAGGGTTATGGTCACTATCCCTGAAATGCTCCCCCACTGACACTTCTACCGCTTGCCTGGCTTTATCCCCTAGGATATCCATCTCTCGCAGGACTTTCTACGTACTGGCTCAAAAAGCTCTCCTGTATGCATTTTAAGAATTCTGCCCCCTTTAAGCCTTTTGCACCAAGACTATCCCAATTGATACTGGGGAAGTTGCAATCCCCAACTATTATTACCCTATTATTTTTACACCTTTCTGAGATTTGCCGACACATCTGTTCCTCTACCTCTCCCTGACTGTTTGGAGGCCTGTAGTACACTCCCAGCCAAGCGATTGCCCCCTTTTTGTTTTTAAGTTCTACCGAAATGGCCTCATTTGAGGAACCTTCTATGATATCATCCCTCCTTACTGCAGTAATTGACTCCTTGACCGACAGTGCAATGCCACCTCCTCTTTTATCCCCTCCCCTGTCACGCCTGAAGATTCCATACCCTGGAATATTGAGTTGCCAGTCCTGCCCCTCCCTCAACCATGTCTCTGTGATAGCAATAATATCATAATCCCATGTGCTAATCAACGCCCTCAATTCATCTGCCTTATTAGTAAGACTCCTTGCATTGAAATAAATGCAATCCATCCTTGCATTTTTCACTTGTGCCTTAACAGGTCTATATTTGCTCTGCCTTCCAGACTGACTCAGTTTCTCTTCTATATTTGACTGTGCATCACCCCCTACTGTACCTCCACTCTGTATCCCATCCCCCTGCCAAATTAGTTTAAACTCCCCCCTTCCCCCGCCAACAGCACCAGCAAACCTCCCAGCAAGGATGTTGGTCGCGTTCTGGCTCAGGTGCAACCCGTCCAATTTGTACAGGTCCCACCTTTGCTAGAAACAGACCCAGTGATCCAGGAAACTAAAGACCTCCCTCCTGCACCACCTCCTCAGCCACGCATTCATCTGCTCTATCCTCCATTCCTTTGCTCATCAGCACATGGCACCGGGAGCAATCCAGAGATTACAACCTTTGAGGTCCTGCTTTTCAATCTGCTACCTAGCTCCCTAAATTCTTGTTGCAAAATATCATCCCTCTTTCTACCGATGTCGTTGGTACCAATTTGTACCATGACCTCTGACTGTTCGCCCTCTCCCTTCAGAATGTCCTGCAGCCGCTCCGAGACACCCTTGACCCGAGCACCGGGGAGGTAACATACCATCTTGGAATCTCGTTTGCGGCCACAGAAACGCCTGTCTGTTCCCCTTACAATTGAATTCCCTATCAGTATGGGTCTCCTACTCTTTTTCACCCCCTCCTGTGCAGCAGACCCATCCGTGGTGGCACGAACTTGACTGTTGCTGCTTTCCCCTTGGAGGCCATCCCCCCCCAACAGTATCCAAAGTGGTATATCTGTCTGAGAGAGGGATGGCCACAGAGGACCCCTGCACTACCTGCCTGCGCTTACTACTCCTCTTGGTGGTCACCCATTCCTTTTCTGCCTTTGCTGCCATTACCTGCGGTGTGACCCTCTCGCTAAACGTGCTGTCCATGACGTCCTCAGCATCACGGATGCTCCACAGTGAGTCCATCCACAGCTCCAGCTCCGTAATGCGGGTAGCCAGTAGCTGCAGCTGGACAGACTTCCTGCACACATGGTCACCAGGGACGCTGGAAGCCATGATCGCAGTGAATCACAGAGCAGGCTCAAAGGGCCGAATGGTCTACTGCTCCTATTTCTTATGTTTTATGTTCTTTTGAATCCCCCACCCCAAGCTCCAGCCCACACTCCCTCCACTCCCAGTGACTCTGGTGTAGCCATCCTCCAATGGGAACAGTGGTTATAATTTGAAAAGTTTAATCTCAGTGTTGAGTCCAACAGGTGATTAAAATGCCTAATTTATAAATATGGTGCTTTTCCTCACTGAGATTTAGTGGAAGCAGATCGGAGAGGCTGGATTGGGATTGGGATGTAGAATTAAAGTTATAAATGACTGGAAGCTCAGGGTCACACTTTCAGACTGAACGGAGCAATTCAGCAAAGCAATCACCCAATCTGTGTTTACTCCTCTTCCAATGTACAGGAGACTCCATCGTGAGCAGTGAATACAGTTACTGAATTGGAGGATGTGCAAGTAAATGGCTGTTTCAAGCGAATGGAGTGTTTGAGGCTGTGGGAGTTGGTGGGCTTGTGGTAGACATTGGTGGATAGACAATCCTCTAAAGTGCAGGTAGAGAAATCGAGGAAGGCAGGGGAAGTGTCAGAGATGGACCTTGTGAAGATGAGTGATGGATGGAAATTCAAAGCAAAGTTGATGAAATGTTCCAGTTCAGAATGAAAGAAGGAAGTGGTCCCTAGCACAGTCATTAAGGAACCAGAAACATGATGTGAAGGGCAGGACCTGTCAGATTGGAAAACAAGACTGGTCGAAAAGCAGTGCAGATAGGACCACACACTTATAACTTTACCACAGGGTCCCTGCACAGGGGTCAGGTTCAGGGAACTGTGAGGGTTTTTAATCCCAGATCAGAGCAAGTGGGGAAGAGAGGAGTTCCAATGGGAATGGTGAATGAATGAAACAAAACAATTCAATTCCAACTGGGGCCCTCGGAATGTCCCAGCAGGAGATGGTGGAGGGAAACTGGCTGGGCAACGGCCTCATGGTGTCTGTCAGGGAAGATCCCATCCACCGTGAGTTCAAGGCTAGCTCAAGTTTACTGGACTTTGGACCACACGGGGACAGGTTGACATGGACGGAAATGTAAATAGACTTCTGGAGTGCAGCTCCGAGCTCAGAAGGAAGGAAGGCTTGTATGGTTTCTGATAGTCAGAGAAGAATGAGTCAGTGGCTGAGGATTCAGAGCCTCAGGGAGGGAAAGAAATCTCCGAGTGGAGGAACTCAATTGTCAAATAATACTGAATAAATTCAACATAAACGTTAAGACATTTCAGGTAGAAAGGGCAGAACTATTTGATAAAGTGATCAAAGCAAGGATAAACTCTCTAGTACAGATGGATTGCATCCACACAATACTAGTAAGATCAGGAAGAGATAGCAGAGGCACGATATGTGTTCCTTAATAATCATCAGAATAGGGAACAGTGCCAGAGGACTCTTGGAGAGCTAATGTTAATTATGCATTTTAAACAGTAAATAGAACAAGCTCAAAGGACTATAGGCCAGTTAGTATAACGTCAGTGGGAAGAACGATAATGGAATTCTCATGAAAAGTTGTTACTGAGAAACATCTAGAAACACATAATATATTACAGTGACAGATACTCCCAGAAATACATGGCTACTCTGATCAAGTGTTCAACTCCGGTTAGTGACCCACACTCAGTACCACTGTATAGTGACATATACTCCCAGTAATTGCTTCCTCAGACAGTTGCCTGCTCCGAGGCCTGATTCAATAGTACATGATATTCCACTGAAGAAATAACATGATAATTCAGTGAGTCTGTGAGTTACTAACAGAGACTTATTTTGAGTTGAGGCATTAGAATAAAACCACAGAGATAATTCAGGACATTTCAGCTTTTAACATTATCAGTTCATAGTGTAAAACCAGAGACCAGCTCACACACAGAGTTACACAATTTCAATGATGATAGGCACTTACCAGGAACACAAATGACGGCGAGGCTTGTGTAGTAGATTTTCTCGATATTGTCCAATGTATCATACATTTTCTGTGCGACGTGATCTGAAGTGATTGGAGCTGCAGGCAATCTCTCTGTATTAAATATGTGAGTCAGTACACTCCAGGATCCCTTAATTTATATGCGGTGAGATCTCCATGGGGGATATTGAGGTTGCAACATCGTTCAAATTGTTTTCTTGCATTTGAAAAAAAAAACATTTTACGACATTGAGTTCAGTCTGTGTTGTGACAAAATATATTTAGTTCTGAGGTTGAATTGGAAAACTCCAAAGACTGGACAAATCTGATCACATTAACTAACTAATGAAAATTAGAAGCAATATTCTCCCAGTAATGAGATTGTTCCTTTAAACACCATCAGTCCCATCTCTAGATCTCATGTTGTTTCAGTGATGTCCTTCACTCCACTGTGACCATTCAATCATTAAATTCTGAAAGTTTCAGTTTCTCTCTATTGGCTGTTATACTGCTCTCTGGGGTGTAGCTGCCCTCTTTAACCATGGACAGTCAGTTCAGTGATTAAAGTGGGTCATTTGTCAGTCTGCATTGCAGAATTCAACCAATACATTATCTGAAACAAATTCACCACCACAAACTGATACAGCATCTCAATCTAACACAGCACCTGAATCTAATACAATGCTTTCAACAAATAGAACACCTCATTTTTAAATTCATTCATGGGATCTGGGTGTTGCTGGCCAGCATTTATTGCCCATCTCTAATTGCCCTTGAGAAAGTGGTGGTGAGCTGTCTTCTTGAACCGCTGCAGTCCTTGTGGTGTTGGTGCACCCACAGTGCGATTAGGACCCAGTGACAGTGAACCTTGAAATAATTCCAAGTCAGGATGGTGTGTGGCTTGGAGGGGAATTTACAGCTGGTGGTGTTCCCGTTCATCTGCTACCCTTGTCCTTACACACAATAATATGAATTAGGAAGAGGGGTAAGCCACTCAGCCCCTCCAGCCTGCTCCACCATTCAACAAGATCATGGCTGATCTGATTGTAACCTCAACTCCACATTCCCGCCTATTCCCAATAACCTGTCACCCCCTTGCTTATCAAGAATCTATCTACCTCTGCCTTAAAAAATATTCAAAGACTCGTCTTCCACCAACTTTTGAGGAAGAGAATTCCAAAGAGTCATGATCCTCTAGGAGAAAGAAACTCTCCTCATCTCTGTGTTAAATGGGTAACCCCTTATTTTTAAATAGTGACCCCGAGTTCTAGATTCTCCCAAAAGAGGAAACATCCTTTCCACATCCACCCTCCAAAGACCCCTCAGGATCTTATATGTTTCAATCAAGTTGCCTCGTATTCTTCTAAACTGAAATGGATACAAACCGAGGACTGGGCTAATGGGAAGATTCTTGGTAGTGTAGATGAGCAGAGAGATCGCGGTGTCCAGGTACATAGATCCCTGAAAGTTGCCACCCAGGTTAATAGGGCTGTTAAGAAGGCATATGGTGTGTTAGCTTTTATTAGTAGGGGGATCGAGTTTCGGAGCCATGAGGTCATGCTGCAGCTGTACAAAACTCTGGTGCGGCCGCACCTGGAGTATTGCGTGCAGTTCTGGTCACCGCATTATAGGAAGGATGTGGAAGCTTTGCAAAGGGTGCAGAGGACATTTACTAGGATGTTGCCTGGTATGGAGGGAAGGTCTTACGAGGACATGCTGAGGGACTTGAGGTTGTTTTCGTTAGAGAGAAGGAGGAGGAGAGGTGACTTAATAGAGACATATAAGATAATCAGAGGGTTAGATAGGGTGGATAGTGAGAGTCTTTTTCCTCGGATGGTGATGGCAAACACGAGGGGACATAGCTTTAAGTTGAGGGGTGATAGATATAGGACAGATGTTAGAGGTAGTTTCTTTACTCAGAGAGTAGTAGGGGCGTGGAACGCCCTGCCTGCAACAGTAGCAGACTCGCCAACTTTAAGGGCATTTATGTGGTCATTGGATAGACATATGGATGAAAATGGAATAGTGTAGGTCAGATGGTTTCACAGGTCGGCGCAACATCGAGGGCTGAAGGGCCTCTACTGCACTGTAATGTTCTTTGTTCTATGTTCTATGTTCTATCCTTGATTGGCCCTAATCGAACTCTAGTCATTCTTTTATTCCTGATATACCTAGAGAAAGCCTTAGGGTTTTCCTTGAACCTATCCGCCAATGGCTTCTCGTGTCCTCTCCTCGCTCTTCTAAGCTCTCCCTTTAGATCATTCCTGGCTAGCTTGTAACTCTCAAGCGCCCTAACTGAGCCTTCACGTCTCATCCTAACATAAGCCTTCTTCCTCTTGACAAGTGCTTCAACTTCTTTAGTAAACCACGGCTCCCTCGCTCGACAACTTCCTCCCTGCCTGACAGGTACATACTGATCAAGGACACGCAGTAGCTACTCCTTGAATAAGCTCCACATTTCGATTGTTCCCATCTCCTGCAGTTTCCTTCCCCATCCTACGCATCCGAAATCTTGCCTAATCGCATCATAATTTCCTTTTCCCCCAGCTATAATACTTGCCCTGCGGTATATACCTGTCCCTGCCCATTGCTAAGGTAAACCAAACCGAATTGTGATCACTATCACCAAAGTGCTCACCTACATCTAAATCTAACACCTGGCCGGGTTCATTACCCAGTACCAAATTCAATGTTGCATCGCCCCTGGTTGGCCTGTCTACATAATGTGTCAGAAAACCCTCCTGCACACACTGGACCAAAACTGACCCATCTAAAGTACTCGAACTATAGTATTTCCAGTCAATATTTGGAAAGTTAAAGTCCCCCATAACAACTACCCTGTTACTCTCGCTCCTGTCGAGAATCATCTTCGCTATCTTTTCCTCTACATCTCTGGAACTCTTCAGAAGTCTATAGAAAACTCCCAACAGGGTGGCCTCTCCTCTCCTGTTTCTAACCTCGGCCCATACTACCTCAGTAGACGAGTTCTGAAACGTCCTTTCTGTCGCTGTAATACTCTCCTTGATTAACGATGCCACACCCCCCCCCTCTTTTACCATCTTCTCTGTTCTTACTGAAACATCTAAATCCTGGAACCTGCAACATCCATTCCTGCCCCTGTTCTACCCATGTCTCCGAAATGGCCACTACATCGAGATCCCAGGTACCAACCCATGCTGCAAGCTCACCCACCTTATTCCGGATGCTCCTGGCGTTGAAGTAGACACACTTTAAACCAAGTTCTTGCTTGCCAGTGCGCTCTTGCGTCCTTGTAACCTTATCCCTGACCTCACTACTCTCAACATCCTGTACACTGGAACAACATTTTCGGTTCCCATTCCCCTGCTGAATTAGTTTAAACCCCCCCGAAGAGCACTAGCAAATCTCCCCCCCAGGATATTGGTACCCCTCTGGTTGAGGTGAAGACCATCCTGTTTGAAGAGGTCCCACCTACCCAAGAAAGAGCCCCAATTATCCAGGAAACCAAAACCCTCCCTCCTACACCATCCCTGCAGCCACGTGTTCAACTCCTCTCTCTCCCTATTCCTCGCTTCGCTCGCACGTGGCACGGGCAACAACCCAGTGATAACAACTCTGTTTGTTCTCGCTCTAAGCTTCCACCCTAGCTCCCTGAATTTCTGCCTTAAATCCCCATCTCTCTTCCTACCTATGTCGTTGGTGCCTATGTGGACCACGACTTGGGGCTGCTCCCCCTCCCCCTTAAGGATCCCAAAAACACGATCAGAGACATCACGAACCCTGGCACCTGGGAGGCAACACACCAACCGTGAGTCTCTCTCGTTCCCACAGAACCTCCTATCTGTTCCCCTAACTATGGAGTCCCCAATGACTAATGCTCTGCTCCTCTTCCCCCTTCCCTTCTGAGCAACAGGGACAGACTCTGTGCCAGAGACCTGCACCCCATTGCTTACCCCTGGTAAGTCGTCCCCCCAACAGTATCCAAAACGGTATACCTGTTGTTGAGGGAAACGGCCTGCTGGTTCCCTCTCCTTCCCCTGACGGTAACCCATCTACCTACTTCTTTTACCTGAGGTGTGAATACCTCCCTATAACTCCTCTCAATAACCCCCTCCGCCTTCCGAATGATCCGAAGTTCATCCAGCTCCAGCTCCCTAACGCGGTTCTCGAGGAGCTGGAGTTGCGTGCACTTCCCGCAGATGCAGTCAGCAGGGACACTCTTGGCGACCCTTACCTCCCACATTCTGCAGGAGGAACATTCAACTGCTTTAACCTCCATTCCCACTATTCTAAATTCCCAACAAATCTACTGAAAATCAAAGAAAACTAAAGCAACCGCCCAAATATGTAACCTCACTTACCCAGCAGTCCCGCGTGCGCTCCGCCGATGCACAAGAAATGGCTTCCGATTTCTTGGCGCGCTTTTCAAAGCTCTGCTCCCGCTGTTCTCTCTCTCTCTCTGTGTATCTTTTGCGATTCAGACATTAGGACACCCAGCTCCCTCTGTATTTCACCGCTCTGTTGTAACATTTTTAATAATAACTTCTAACATTTTCCTTATGTCAAATGTTAAGCTAGCTGGCCAGTCCAGCAGCTATATCCTCCAGGACCCGGCCAGGTCGGTCAGTAGTGCTGTCACTGAGCCAATCCCGGTGATGGACATTAAAGTCTCCCACCCAGAGTATATTTTGTGCTCTTGATACCCTCAGTGCTTCTTCAAATTGGTATTCAACATGGACAAGGGCTGATTGATCAGCCGAGGGGTGGGTTGGGGGTTGGATGGGGAGATAGGTGATAATCAGCAAGAGGTTTCCTTGCTCATGCTTGACCTGATGCCATGAAACTTCATGGGGTCTGGAGTTGATGTTGAGGATGCCCAGGGCAACTCCCTCCTGACTTTGTGCCACTGTGCCACCACCTGTGGTGGGTCTGTCCTGCCAGTGGGATAGGACATACCCAGGGATGGAGATGGTGGCGTCCGGGATATTGTCTGTAAGGTATGACTCCGTGTGTATGACTTTGTCAGGCTGTTGCTTGACGAGTCTGTGGGACAACTCTCCCAATTTTGACACATGCCCCAGACCTTAGCAAGGAGGATTCTGCAGGGTCAACAGGGCTGGGTTTGTCATTGACATTTCCAGTGCCTAGTTCGATATAGTTCCAAGTCAGGATGGTGTGTGGCTTGGAGGGGAACTTGCAGGTGGTGTTCCCATGCGTCAGCTGCCCTTGTCCTTCTAGGTGGTAGAGGTCCCGGGTTTGGAAAGTGTTGTCGAAGGAGCCTTGGTGAGTTGCTGCAGTGCATCTTGGAGATGGTACACACTGCTGCCACTGTGCGTCGGTGATGGAGGGAGTGAATGTTTGTGGTTGGGGTGCCAATCAAGTGGGCTGCTTTGTCCTGGATGGTGTCGAGCTTCTTGAGTGATGTTGGGGCTGCACCCATCCAGGCAAATGGAGAGTATTCCAGCACGCACCTGACTTGTGCCGGGTAGATGGTGGACAGGCTTTGGGGAGTCAGGAGGTGAGTTACTTGCTGCACGATTCCCAGCCTCTAACATGCTCTTGTAGCCATGGTATTTAAATGGCTACTCCAGTTCAGTTTCTGGTCAATGGTAACCCCCAGGATGTTTATAGTGGGGGATTCGGCGATCGTAGTGCCATTGATTGTCAAGGGGAGGTGTTTAGATTCTCTTTTGTTGGAGATGGTCATTGCCTGGCATTTGTGTGATGCGAATGTTACTTGCCACCTCTCACCTCAAGCCTGGATATTGTCCAGTTCTTTCTGCATCTGGACATAGACTGCTTCAGTATCTGAGGAGTTAGGAATTGTACAAACATCAGTGAACGTCCCTACTCCTGACCATATGATTGAACAAAGAACAAAGAACAAAGAAAATTACAGCACAGGAACAGGCCCTTCGGCCCTCCAGGCCTACACCGATCCAAATCCTCTATCTAAACCTGTCGCCTATTTTCTAAGGGTCTGTATCTCTTTACTTCCTGCCCATTCATGTATCTGTCCAGATACATCTTAAAAGACGCTATCGTGCCTGCGTCTACCACCTCCGCTGGTAATGCGTTCCTTGCACCCACCACACTCTGCGTAAAGAACTTTCCACGCATATCCCCCCTAAACTTTTCCCCTTTCACTTTGAACTCGTGTCCCCTTGTAATTGAATCCCCTTCTCTGGGAAAAAGCTTCTTGCTATCCACCCTGTCTATACCTCTCATGATTTTGTACACCTCAATCAGGTCCCCCCTCAACCTCCGTCTTTCTAATGAAAATAATCCTAATCTACTCAACCTCTCTTCATAGCTAGCGCCCTCCATACCAGGCAACATCCTGGTGAACCTCCTCTGCACCCTCTCCAAAGCATCCACATCCTTTTGGTAATGTGGCGACCAGAACTGCACGCAGTATTCCAAATGTGGCCGAACCAAAGTCCTATACAACTGTAACATGACCTGCCAACTCTTGTACTCAATACCCCGTCCGATGAAGGAAAGCATGCCGTATGCCTTCTTGACCACTCTATTGACCTGCGTTGCCACCTTCAGGGAACAATGGACCTGAAAACCCAAATCTCTCTGGACATCAATTTTCCCCAGGACTTTTCCATTTACTGTATAGTTCACTCTTGAATTGGATCTTCCAAAATGCATCACCTCGCATTTGCCCTGATTGAACTCCATCTGCCATTTCTCTGCCCAACTCTCCAGTCTATCAAAATTCTGCTGTATTCTCTGACAGTCCCCTTCAGTATCTGCTACTCCACCAATCTTAGTGTCGTCTGCAAACTTGCTAATCAGACCACCTATACTTTCCTCCAAATCATTAATGTATATCACAAACAACAGCGGTCCCAGCACGGATCCCTGTGGAACACCACTGGTCACACGTCTCCATTTTGAGAAACTCACTTCCACTGCTACTCTCTGTCTCCTGTTGCCCAGCCAGTTCTTTATCCATCTAGCTAGTACACCTTGGACCCCATGCGCCTTCACTTTCTCCATCAGCCTACCATGGGGAACCTTATCAAACGCCTTACTGAAGTCCATGTATATGACATCTACAGCCCTTCCCTCATCAATCAACTTTGTCACTTCCTCAAAGAATTCTATTAAGTTGGTAAGACATGACCTTCCCTGCACAAAACCATGTTGCCTATCACTGATAAGCCCATTTTCTTCCAGATGGGAATAGATCCTATCCTCAGTATCTTCTCCAGCAGCTTCCCTACCACTGACGTCAGGCTCACCGGTCTATAATTACCTGGATTTTCCCTGCTACCCTTCTTAAGCAAGGGGACAACATTAGCAATTCTCCAGTCCTCCGGGACCTCACCCATGTTTAAGGATGTTGCAAAGATATCTGTTAAGGCCCCAACTATTTCCTCTCTCGCTTCCCACGGTAACCTGTGATAGATCCCATCCGGACCTGGGGACTTGTCCACCTTAATGCCTTTTAGAATACCCAACACTTCCTCCCTCCTTATGCCGACTTGACCGAGAGTAATCAAACATCTGTCCCTAACCTCAACATCTGTCATGTCTCTCTCCTCGGTGAATACCGATGCAAAGTACTCGTTTAGAATCTCACCCATTTTCTCTGACTCCACGCATAACTTTCCTCCTTTGTCCTTGAGTGGGCCAATCCTTTCTCTAGTTACCCTCTTGCTCCTTATATCTGAATAAAAGGCTTTGGGATTTTCCTTATCCCTGTTTGCTAAAGATATTTCATGACCCCTTTTAGCCCTCGTAATTCCTCGTTTCAGATTGCGCCTACAATCCCGATATTCTTTCAAAGCTTCGTCTTTCTTCAGCCGCCTAGACCTGATGTCTGCTTCCTTTTTCCTCTTAGCTAGTCTCACAATTTCACCTGTCATCCATGGTTCCCTAATCTTGCCATTTCTATCCCTCATTTTCACAGGAACATCTCTCTCCTGCACGCTAATCAACCTCTCTTTAATAGCCTCCCACATATCAAAAGTGGATTTACCTTCAAACAGCTGCTCCCAAACTACATTCCCCAGCTCCTGCCGAATTTTGGTAGAGTTGGCCTTCCCCCAATTTAGCACTCTTCCTTTAGGACCACTCTCGTCTTTGTCCATGAGTATTCTAAAACTTACGGAATTGTGATCACTATTCCCAAAGTAGTCCCCTACTGAAACTTCAACCACCTGGCCGGGCTCATTCCCCAACACCAGGTCCAGTATGGCCCCTTCCCCAGTTGGACTATTTACATACTGCTCTAGAAAACCCTCCTGGATGCTCCTTACAAATTCTGCTCCATCTAGACCTCTAACATTAAGTGAATCCCAGTCAATGTTGGGAAAATTAAAATCTCCTATCACCACCACCCTGTTGCTCCTACAGCTTTCCATAATCTGTTTACATATTTGTACCTCTATCTCACGCTCGCTGTTGGGAGGCCTGCAGTACAGCCCCAACATTGTTACTGCACCCTTCCTATTTCTGAGTTCTGCCCATATTGCCTCACAGCTCGAGTCCTCCATAGTGCCCTCCTTCAGCACAGCTGTGATATCCTCTTTGACCAGTAATGCAACTCCTCCACCCCTTTTACCTCCCTCTCTATCCCGCCTGAAGCATCGGTATCCTGGGATATTTAGTTGCCAATCATGCCCTTCCCTCAACCAAGTCTCAGTAATAGCAATAACATCATACTCCCAGGTACTAATCCAAGCCCGAAGTTCATCTGCCTTACCTACTACACTCCTTGCATTAAAACAAATGCACCTCAGACCACCAGTCCCTTTGCTTTCATCATCTGCTCCCTGCCTACTCTTTCCCTTAGTCACGCTGACTTCATTATCTAGTTCCTTACAGGCTTTAGTTACTACATCCTTACTCTCCACTGACCTCTGTCTCTCTGTCTGTCTCTCTCTCTCTTTGTCTGTCTGTCTCTCTGTGTGTTTCTCGCTGTCTCTGTCTCTCTCTCTCTCTCTCTGTTTCTCTCTCTGTTTCTCAGTTTCTCTCTCTCTCTCTTTGTCTCTCTATCTTTGTCTGTCTGTCTCTCTGTGTTCGTCGCTGTTCCTGCTCTCACTCTCTGTCTCTCTGTATCTGTCTGTCTTTTCTCTGTCTCTCTCTCTCTGTCTGTCTCTCTCTGTCTCCCTCTGCCTCACTGTCTCCCTCTGCCCCACTGTCTCTCTTGGTCTCTCTGTCTGTGTGTGTCTCTCTCTGTCTCTGTCTGTCTCTCTCTCTGTCTCTCTCTCTCTGTCTATCTCTCTCTGTCTCCCTCTGCCTCACTGTCTCTCTTGGTCTCTCTGTATCTTTCTCCCTGTCTGTGTCTCTGTCACTGTCTCTCTCTTTCTCTCTCTCTCAGTCTTGATGTCTCTCTGTTTCTCTGTCACTTTTGGTCACTCTTTCTCTCTCTGTCACTCTTTCTCTGTCTGTCACACTCTCTCTCTGTCACTCTCTCTCTCTGTATCTTTGTCTCTCTGTATCTGTTTCTCTTTGTATCTCTTTGTAGCTCTCTGCATTACTCTTTCTCTCTCTCTCTGTCTCTCTCTGTTTCTCGGTGTCTCTCTGTCTCTCAGTTTCTCTGTCTCTCTTGGTCTCTTTGTCTCTCTATCTTTGTCTGTCTGTCCCTCTCTCTGTTTATCGCTGTTCCCGCTGTCTCTCTCTCTCTCTCTGTCTCCCCTGCCTCTCCGTCTCTCTCTCGGTCTCTTTCGGTCTCTCTCTCGGTCTCTCTCTGTCTCTCTCCCTCTGTCTCTCTCTCCCTGTGTCTCTTTCTCTGTCTCTTTCTCTCTCTCTTTCTCTCTCTCTGTCGCTCTCTCTGTTTCTCTGTCTCTCTGTCTCACTGTCTCTCTCTCTCTCTCTCATTGTCTCTCTCTGTCTCACTGTCTCTCTTTCTCTGTCTCACTGTCTCTCTCTCTCTCTCTCTCTCTCTCTCTCTCTCATTGTCTCTCTCTCTCTGTTTCACTGTCTCTCTTTCTCTGTCTCACTGTCACTCTCTGTCTCATTGTCTCTCTCTGTCTCTCTGTGACTCTCTGTCTCTTTGTCTATCTCTCCCTCTCTCTTTTTCTCTCTCTGTGTTTCTCTGTCACTCTCTGTGTCTCACTGCCTCTCTGTCTCTGTCTCTCTGTCTCCTTCTGTCCCTGTTTCTCTTTGTATCTCTCTGTCGCTCTCTTTGTCTGTCTGTCTCTCTGTGTGTTTCTCGCTGTCTCTGTCTCTCTCGCTCTCTGTTTCTCTCTCTGTCTCTCTCTCTCTCTTTGTCTCTCTGTCTTTATCTGTCTGTTTCTGTGTTACTCACTGTTCCTGCTGTCTCTCTCTGTCTCTGTCTCTCTCTCTGTATCTGTCTGTCTTTCTCTCTCTGTCTGTCTCTCTCTGTCTGTCTGTCTATCTCTCTGTCTCTGCCTCTCTCTGTCTCCCCTGCCGCTCTGTCTCCCCTGCCTGTCTGTCTCTCTCTGTCTCTCTGTCACTGTCTCTCTCTTTCTCTTTCTCAATCTTGCTGTCTGTTTCTGTCTCTCTGTTTCTCTGTCACTCTTGGTGTCTTTGTCTCTCCCTGTCTCTCTGTCTCTCTCTCTCACTCTCTCTCTCTGTCTCTTTGTCTCTCTGTCTCTCTTTGTATTTCTCTGTCGCTCTTTGCAGCACTCTTCCTCTCTGTCTCTCGGTCTATCTCTGTCTCTCGGTTTCGCTGTCTCTCTTGGTGTCTCTGTCTCTGTCTCTCTCTCTCTGTGTCTCTCTCTCTCTCCCTGTCTCTGTCTCACTCTCTCTCACTGTCTCTTTGTCTCTCTGTCTCTCTTTGTATCTCTCTGTCGCTCTTTGCAGTACTCTTTCTCTCAGTCTCTCGGGCTATCTCTGTCTCTCGGTTTCTCTGTCTCTCTTGGTGTCTCTGTCTCTGTCTCTGTCTGTCTCTCTCTCTCTCTGTCTCTCTCTCTCTCCCTGTCTCTGTCTCACTCTCTCTCACTGTCTCTTTGTCTCTCTGTCTCTCTTTGTATCTCTCTGTCGCTCTTTGCAGCACTCTTTCTCTCTGTCTCTCGGTCTCTCTCTGTCTCTTGGTTTCTCTGTCTCTCTTGGTGTCTCTGTCTCTCTCTCTGTCTCTTTCTCTCTTTGTCTGTCTGTCTCTCTCTCTGTGTTTCTTGCTGTTCCTGCTGTCTCTCTCTGTCTCTGTGTCTCTCTCTCTGTCTGTTTGTCGATGTCTCCCACTGTCTCTCCCTCTCTCTCTCTGTCTCTCTCTGTCTCTCTCTATCTTTGTTTGTCTGTTTCTCGCTGCTCCCGCTGTCTGTCTGTCTGTCTCTCTCTCTCTCTCTGTTTCTCTGTCACTCACTCTCTGTATCTCTCTCTCTCTCTCGCTCTCTCTCTGTCTCTCTCAGTTTTTCTCTCTCGCTGTATCTCTCTCTGTGTCTCACTGTGTCTCTCTCTATCTGTCTGTCTCTCTGAATCTCTCTCTCTGTCTCTTTGTCTCTCTCTCTCTGCTTCGTCTCTCAGTATCTCTCTGTCTCTCTGTTTCTGTCATTCTTTCTCTATTTCTGTCTCCTCTGTCTCTCTGTCTGTCTCCCGTTTGTCTGTTTCTCTCTGTCTCTCTGAGTTTCTTTGTCACTCCCTCTATCTCTGTCTCCTCTGTCTCTCTCACTCTCTCTGTCTCTCAGTTTCTCTGTCACTCTCTCTCTCTCACTCTACCTCTCTCTGTATCTGTGTGTGTGTGTCTCTCTCTATCTCTCTCTGTATCACTCGACCTCTCTCTCTCTCTGTCTCTAGCCTCCTCCAGCCCCTTCAACGCTCCCTATCTCTGGAACCTCCTCCATTGCCTACAACCCCTCTCTATCTATGGAACCTCCTCCAACCCTGTTGGAGAAAATCCAGTTAAAACCCAATGATTCAACAAATTCTCCGGACTCAGATTTTGAGAATAAACAGACTTTATTCATGATATCATGGAGAGCACACCTTACCTAAAAGCGGTCCAGTGTTACTCTCCAGAACAAAGGAAATCCACAACGGTTATACAGTTACTCAGCGCATCCCGGCTGGACACAATCCAATCAGAATGGTTATTGATTACATATATTACACATAGTACCAATGAAATCACTGATTAGGCATCATGGGGCAACCTGATCAGTTTATGCCGGCCCTGATCATCAATTGATGAGCTCAGGTCCCATCCATTGTCCTGAAGTCTCCCAATTGTCACTTTAAATGGGCCTGCATTCCTGAAGGTGCCGGGCAGTCTGCAGATTCACTGATAAGAGGGGCCCCCTCTCCTTATCTGTGTTATGCTGTACCAAGCTCCAACTGTGAGCTCACTAAATCTGTCCCACAGTGCCTCGGGCTAAAACTATATTTTGTATCAATATGTGGCTATACTTTTAACTCATATAAGAGAGAATATATGTATACGTTCTCACTAGGATTATATTAATCTACTTACAAAATAATAGGTAGAGAAGCAAAACTCAGCAAAATTGCTCCTGCAAGCCCCTACAAGCCCTCTCTATCTCTGTAATCTCCTCCATTGCCTACAACCCCTCTCTATCTCTGTAATCTCCTCCATTGCCTACAACCCCTCCCAATCTCTGTAACCTCCTCCAGCCCCTACAACTCTCCCTTTCTCTGTAACCTCCTCCAGCCCCTAAAACCCTCCCCATCTCCGTAACCTCCTCCAGCCCCGACAACCACCCCTATCTCGGTAACCACGGATTCTGTTGAATTGTTGAATGTGACCTTTCAGTAATTGTTGCAACTTCCAGAAATCTCTCTTCTAAAATGCTGACTGGTTTAAGATGTGGTTTGTGTGGACAATAATATTGATTCCGGAGTTGCAGGATGGTGCAGGGAGCAATGCAGCGCAGGGGAGGAAGCAGAGAGCTGGCAATCGCCTTTTGGTTTGGTTTGTTCTGGTTTTTGTGATCAATTGAGCAGCGCCATCTTTGTTACTGGCAGCTGCCGAAAAGCGTCGCAGAGAGTGACACTTCAGTGCATCTGCACATGTGCAGGTCCTGCACCACACGTGGTTGCGTTGTCAGCAAATGCAGCCATTTGCTCCTTTGCTGTGTCTCTGAAACCATCTCCATCCATTGCTGTCTTTCACCTCTGCCCTCCCCAGTAACCTCTCTGTAATTGTGTAAATGTCACCTCCCTCTAATAATGCCTGTATTTTAGACAGATTTGATATTTTACTGTTACTTCCCACTGACCATGCATTGCTTGATTCCCAGCTTTATCTTCCCACAGTATCTTTCATCATCAGCAATTGTTTTTCCTGAACTCTGGTCCATTTCTCTTCCATGTCTTAGCTTTCTTGTCCATCAAATTCTGCACCATTTTTATTCCCGATAATTCATTCTGCACACCCTGAAAGGTTAACTTTCTTTTCTGCACACATGCTGTCTGACCGGCTGAGTATTTCCAGCACTTTCTCTCTCTCTTTCATATTTCCAGCATCCACAGTATTTTGCTGTTGTTTTATGACAAGTGCTGCTCACAGAACCCAGTCCAAAAGCAGAGACGGACCAGGTAAGAGTTGGTTTATATCAGGGTGGGCATTGGATGTAATAAAATAAAAGCAAAATACTGCAGATGCTGGAAATCTTAAATAAAAACGAGAAATGCTGGAAATACTCAGCAGGTCTGGCAGCATCTGTGGAGAGAGAAGCAGAGTTAACATTTCAGATCAGTCTTCATCAGAATGGAGAGGGTTTTTGTATCATGACTTTGAGCTGGAGTGAAGATGAAGGAGAATCTTCTCAGTTTAACCCCAGAACTTGTGAGCACAGTCCAGCCCAACACTACAATGTGGGTATGTGGGCAGCACAGTGGTGCAGTGGTTACTACTGCAGCCTCACAGCTCCAGTGACCTGGGTTCAGTTCTGGGTACTGCCTATACGGAGTTTGCAAGTTCTCTCTGTGACCGTGTGGGTTTTTGCTGGGTGCTCCGGTTTCCTCCCACAGCCAAAGACTTGCAGGTTGCTAGGTAAATTGGTCATTGTAAATTGCCCCGAGTGTAGGTGGGTGGTAGGAGAATTGAGGGAAGATGGGGATGTGGTAGGGAGTGTGGGATTAATGGAGGATTAGTATAAATGCGTGGTTGATGGTCGGCACAGACTCGATGGGCCGAAGGGCTGTATCTCTCCATGATTCTTATGTCAAGGGGAGATTAGCTTGTGAAAGAGTATTTATTTAGGGACAAATATTTCTGTAGAGGCTTTTAATCCATTTTACAAATACTTCATTCTCAGGATATAGACATCACTAGCAAGACCAACATATATTGTGAATCACCAGTTGCCCGTTGAGAAGGTGACGCTCGGCCGCTTTCTTGACCCGTTGCCGTTGGTGTGGTGAAGTTGCTCCCACAATGCTGTTAGGTAAGCACTTCCAGGATTTTTACCCAGTGACAATGAAGGAATGGTGATAAAGGTCCAAATAACAGCAACACCTTGTATTTATATAGCACCTTTAATGAAATAAAACATTCCAGGAAAAGTTACGGCACAGAAGGAGGCCATTCAGCCCAACCTGTCTGCACTGGCTGAAACAATCTGGCCACCCAATCTAATCCCACCTTCCAGCACCTGGTCCATAGACTTGCAGGTTACAGCACTTCAGGTGCACGTCCAGGTATTTTTTAAATGAGTTGAGGGTTTCTGCATCCACCACTGATCCAGGCAGTGAATTCCAGGCACCCACCACCCTCTGGGTGGAAAGCTTTTTCCTCATGTCCCCTTTAATCCTTCTACCAATCACCACAAATCTGTGCCTCCTGTTAATTGACCTCTCTGCTAGGGGAAAACAGGTCCTTCCTGTCTACTCTATCTCAGCCCTTCATAATTTTATGCACCTCAATTCAGTCACCCCTCAGCATCCTCTCTTCAAAGGAAAACAACCCTAGCCGTACCAGTCTTTCCTCATAACTGCAACTTTCAAGCCTGGCAACATTCTTGTAAATCTCCTCTGTACTCTCTCCAGAGCAATTATTGTCCTTTCTGCAATATGGTGACCAGAACTGTCCACAATACTCCAGCTGTGGCCTAACCAGTGTTTTATACAGTTCCAGCATTACATCCCTGCTTTTGTATTCTATACCTCGGCCAATAAAGGAAAACATTCCATATGCTGCCTTCAACTCTATCTACCTGTCCTGCCACCTTCAGGGATCTGTGGACATTCACTCCAAGGCCCCTCACTTCCTCTACACTTCTCAGTATTTTCCCATTAATCATGTATTCCTTTGCCTTGTTTGATCTCCCCAAATGCATCACCTCACACTTCTGCAAGTTGAATTCCAATTGCCACTTTTCTGCCCATCTGACCAGAGCATCAATATCTTCTTTCAGCCGACTGCTATCCTCCTCACTATCTACCACACGGCCAATCTATATGTCATCCGCAAACTTCTTGATCATGCCCCCTACATTTACATCAAAATCGTTAACATACACCAGAAAAAGCTGGGGACCCAGTACTGAATGACACTGGAAAGAACACTCCAGGCCCTAAAGCACCCATCAACAATAGCGGAGGCTGTGGCATAGTGTTATTGTCACTGGACTAGTAACCGAGAGACACAGGATATTGCTCTGGGGACATGGGTTCAAATCCCACCACAGCAGAAGGTGGAATTTGAATTTAATTAATAAATCTGGAATTAAAAACTAGTCTAATGTTGACCATGAAACCATTGTCGATTGTTGTAAAAACCCATCTGGTTCACTAATGTCCTTTAGGCAAGGAAATCTGCTGTCCTTACCTACATGTGACTCCAGACCCACAGCAATGTGGTTGACCCTTACATGCCCTCTGAAATGGCCTAGCAAGCCACTCAGTTGTACCTAACCGCTCCGAAGTCAATAAAAAGGAATGAAACCGGCCGGACCACCCAGCATCTATCTAGGCACTTGAAATGACAACGGCAAACCCAGCCCTGTTGAACCTGCAAAGTCCTCCTTACTAACATCTGGAGGCTTGTGCCAAAGTTGGAAGAGCTGTCTGTCCCACAGACTAGTCAAGCAGCAGCCTGACATAGTCATACTCATGGAATCATACCTTACAGACAATGTCCCAGACACTGCCATCACCATCCCTGGATATGTCCTGTCCCACTGGCAGGACAGACCCAGCAGAGGTGGTGGCACAGTGGTATACAGTAGGGAGGGAGTTGCCCTGGGAGTCCTCAACATCGATTCTGGACCCCATGAAGTCTCATGGCATCAGATCAAACATGGACAAGGAAACCTCCTGCTGATAACCAGCTATCGCCCTCCCTCAGTTGATGAGTCAGTATTCCTCTATGTTGAACAGCACTTGGAGGAAGCACTGAGGGAGGCGAGGGCACAAAATGTACTCTGGGTGGGGGACTTCAATGTCCATCACCAAGAGTGGCTCGGTAGCACCACTACTGACTGAGCTGGCCGAGTCTTAAAGGCCATAGCTGCTAGACTGGGTATGCGGCAGGTGGTGAGGGAACCAACAAGAGGGGAAAATATACTTGACCTCGTCCTCACCAATCTGCATGCTGCAGAGATGCATCTGTCCTTGACAGGATTGGTAGGAGTGACCACTGCACAGTCCTTGTGGAGCCGAAGTCCCGTCTTCACATTGATGATACCCTCCACCGTGTTGTGTGGCATTACCAATGTGCTAAATGGGATAGATTTCGAACATATCTAGCAATGCAAAACTGGGCATCCATAAGGCGATGTGGGCCATCAGCAGCAGCAGAATTGTACTCAACCACAATCTGTAACCTCATGGCCCGGCATATCCCCCACTCTACCATTACCATCAAGCCGGGAGACCAACCCTGGTTCAATAAAGAGTGCAGGAGGGCATGCCAGGAGCAGCACCAAGCATACCACAAAATGAGGTGTCAACCTGGTGAAGCTACAACACAGGACTATCTGCGTGCCAAACTGCGTAAGACAGAGCTAAGCGATCCCACAACCACCGGATCAGATCTAAGCTCTGCAGTCCTGCCACATCCAGCCATGAATGGTGGTGGACAATTAAACAACTAACTGGAGGAGGAGGCTCCACAAGTATCTCCATCCTCAATGATGTATCCAGTGAGGACTGGGAAATAATGGTCAGACCCTCTGCCATTTCCCCTCTTGCTTCTTTCAACAGTCTAAGATACATTTCATCAGGCCCTGGTGATTTATCAGCTTCCAAGGATGTTTTCAAGTTTCCAAAATGGAAAATCGAAAACCCAATTAGCAAGCAAGATAGACTTAGGGGACTCCTGCACTGCCTGCCTGTTCTCTTCGGCTGCCTGGCAATCATTCATTCCCTCTTCGCCTGCGTGGTCGTAAATGCGATGCGACCACCTCCCTAAACATTCTATCCACGTAGTCCTCTGCCTCGCGGATGCACAACAGTGACTCCAGCCGCAGCTCAAGTTCTGAAACCCGGAGCTCCAGCATCTGCAGCCGGTGACACTTCCTCTGGATGTGTTCGTCTGGTACACCTGTTGCGTCCTTGACTTCCCACATAGCGTAGGATGGACATTCCACTTGGCCGAGCTGACCTGTCATACCGTAACTTGAAAAACAATTAATTACAATTAGAAGTAGAATAACTCAACAGATCCATGGAAGAGGAATACAAATTCACCAGAAGAAACAACAGACCTGAGGATTGGGAGCAGTTTAGAATTCAGCAAAGGAGGACCAAGGGATTGATTAAGAAGGGGAAAATAGAGTACAAGAGCAAGCTTGCGGGGAACATAAAAACTGATTGTAAAAGTTTCTATCGGTATGTGAAGAGAAAAAGACTGAAGACAAATGTAGGTCCCTTACAGTCAGAAACAGGGGAATTTATTATGGGGAACAAAGAAATGACTGACCAACTAGTGGGTGGGACCCAAAGTAGCAGCCTCTCCAATGAGATAGTTGAGGCAAATGTAGAGGTTAAAGCAAGAAAGTCCAGTAGGCAGGCCGGACAGGGGCATGACAGGGAGCGTGGAAGGTCTAATAGGGTAAACTGCATTTACTATAATGCAAGAAGCTTTACAGGAAAGGCAGATGAACTCAGCATGGGATTGTGATATTATAGCTATTATGGAAACGTGGTTGAGGGATGGGCAGGACTGGCAGCTCAATGTTCCGGGGTAGCGATCCTTCCGGCGTGACAGAGGTGGAGGTAAGAGAGAAGGGGGAGTGGCACTATTGATTAGGGAGGACATCAGGGCAGTACTTCGAGAGGATATCCCGGGGGGAATGTCCAGCAAGGCCATATGGGTAGAATTTAGAAATAAGACAGGGGTGATCACTTTGATGGGATAATACTATAGGCCCCCCAATAGTCAGAGGGAAGTGGAGGAACACATGTGTAGGGAAATCACAGATAGGTGTAGGAATTATAGGGTTGTAATTGTAGGTGATTTGAACTTCCCTAATATTGACTGGGACTGCCTTAGTGCTGAGGGATCAGATGGGGAAGAATTTGTTAAGTTTGTCCAGGATAGTTTTCTGAAGCAGTATGTGGATGGCCCTACTAGAGAAGGGGCTACACTCGACCTCCTCTTAGGAAATGAGGCTGGGCAGGTGGTTGATGTGTCAGTGGGGGAGCACTTTGGCACCAGTGACCATATCTCTATTAGCTTCAAGATAGTTATGGAAAAGGATAGGACTGGTCCTCAGGTTGAAGTCCTAAATTGGGGGAAGGCTAATTTCGATGGCATCAGACAGGGACTCTCAAAAGTTGAATGGGAGAGGCTGTTTCCACGTTAAGGGATATCTGGCAAGTGGGAGGCTTTTAAAAGTGAGATAGGAAGAGTTCAGGGCCGGCATGTTCCTGTCAGATGGAAGGGCAAGGCTGACAAGTTTAGGGAAGCTTGGTTGACAAGGGATATTGAGGGTCTGGTCAGGACAAAGAAGGAGGCATATGTCAGGTATAGACAGCTGGGATCAAAGAACAAAGAACAGGACAGCACAGGAACAGGCCATTCGGCCCTCCATGCCTGCACCGATCTTGATCCCTGCCTGAACTAACGCCTTCTGCACTTCCGGGGCCCATATCCCTCCATTCCCTTCCTATTCATATATTTGTCAAGATGTCTCTTAAACGTCGCTATCATATCTGCTTCCACCACCTCCCCTGGCAGCAAGTTCAAGGCACTCACCACCCTCTGTGTAAAAAAACTTGCCTCGCACATCCCCTCTAAACTTTGCCCCTCACACCTTAAACCTATGTCCCCTAGTAACTGACTCTTCCACCCTGGGAAAAAGCTTCTGACTATCCACTCTGTCCATGCCGCTCATAACTTTGTAAACCTCTATCATGTCGCCCGTCCACATTCCTCGTTCCAGTGAAAACAATCCGAGTTTTTCCAACCTCTCCTCATAGCTAATATCCTCCAGACCAGGCAACATCCTGGTAAACCTCGAGGAATATAGGGGATGTAGGAGTACACTTAAGAAGGAAATTAGGAGGGCGTAAAGGGGCCATGAGATTTCCCTGGCAGATCAGTTAAAGGAGGATCCTAATAGATTCTATAAGTATAGTAAGAGTAAAAGGGTAGCTCGGGAGAGAGTAGGTCCCATTAAGGATCAGTGTGGCAATCTATGTGTGGAGCCACAGGAAATGTGCGAGGTCTTAAATGAATATTTCTCGTCCGTATTTACCATGGAGAAGGTCATGGAAGCTAGTGAGTTCAAGGGAGGGAACACCGATATCCTGGAGCATATCAACATTACAAAGGAGGAGGTGTTGGAGGTTTTGAAGGGCATTAAGGTGGACAAATCCCCAGGGCCTAACCAGGTGTATCCTAGGATGCTATGGGAAGCAAGGGAGGAGATTGCTGGGGCCCTGGCAGAGATTTTTGTATTGTTGTTAGCATGGGTGAGGTAGACTGGAGGATAGCTAATGTTGTGCCTTATTTTAAGAAGGGCAGCAGGGATAAGCCAGGAAACTACAGGTCGGTGAGCCTTACATCAATGGTGGGAAGTTATTGGAAGGGATTCTGAGAAATAGGATTTATATGCATCTGCGTCTGATTAGGGATAGACAGCTTGGCTTTGTGCATGTGAAATCATGTCTCACGAATTTGATTGAGTTTTTCGAGGAGGTAACCAAGAGTATTAACGAGGACAGGGCGATGGACGTTGTCTACATGGACTTTAGCAAAGCCTTTGACAAGGTCCCGCATTGTAGGCTGGTCCAGAAGGTTCGAACACATGGGATCCAGGGTGAGCTAGCAAATTGGATATAAAATTGGCTTGGTGATAGGAGGCAGAGGGTGGTAGTGGAGGGTTGTTTTTCAGATTGGAGGCCGGTGACCAGTGGTGTGCTGCCGGGATCGGTGCTGGGCCCTCTTTTATTTGTCATATATATTGGTCACTTGGATGTGAATATAGGGGGCATGATTAGTAAGATTGCAGATGACACCAAAATTGGTGGTATAGTGGACAGTGAAGAAGGTTGTCTAAGGTTACAACAGGATGTAGATCAACTGGGAAAGTGGGCAAGGGAATGCAAATGGAATTTAACGCAGACAAGTGTGAAGTGATGCATTTTGGGAAGTTAAACCAGGGCAGGACATATACAGTGAATGGCAGGGACCTGGTGAGTGTTGTTGAGCAGAGAGACCTTGGGGTGCAAGTACATAGTACCCTGAAAGTAGCAATACAGGTAGACAGGGTGGTGAAGAAGGTGTATGGCATATTTGCCTTCATCGGCGGAGGCATTGGGTACAAGAGTTGGGACATCATGTTACAGTTGTACATAACGTTGATTAGGCTGCATTTGGAGTCCTGTGTGCAGTTCTGGTCGCCACACTACAGGAAAGATGTGATTAAGCTGGAGAGGGTGTAGAAAAGATTCACAAGGAAGTTGCCTGGTTTGGAGGGCTTGAGTTATAAAGAGAGATTGGGTAGGCTGGGTCTGTTTTCCCTGGAGTGAAGGAGGCTGAGAGGGGACATGATAGAGGTGTATAAAATTATGAGAGGCATAGATAGGGTAGATAGCCAGAGTCTGTTTCCCATGGTAGGGGTAACTAAAACTAGAGGGCATAGATTTAAGGTGAGAGGGAGGAGGTTTAAAGGGGATCAAAGGGGTAAATTTTTCACACAAAGAATAGTGGGTATCTGGAATGAGCTTCCAGAGGAGGTGGTGGAGGCAGGAACAGTAGCGACATTTAAGAGGCATTTGGACAGGTACTTGAATGAGCAAGGTATAGAGGGATATGGAATTAATGCAGGCAGATGGGATTAGTATAGATAGGCATTATGGTCGGCATGGACGCGGTGGGCCGAAGGGCCTGTTTCTATGCTGTATGACTCTATGACTCTAATCGCAGAAAAACTGAATCTGGCTGTTTATTGATTAATGATTCCATTTGGGCCGAAGCAGGAACCAATGTTGAAATGGTTCCACATGAATCAGTTAAAAACTGTAAAGAAAGAATGCTAAACTTTGTTTTCTTTTGTTACAAAGGGAAACAAGATGAAGTGCCTGCCAGTGTTCTACCGCTTACTTGTAATTGCAACTGACAGTCTGGGACAATTGCAGAGAGGTCACTCTGCATCCTGGTCAGGAGCAAGCAGGAAAAACTTTGACTGGAACTGTTATGTTTATGCTGGGTTACTGGGTTTACTTTGTAATATCTGATTTAACTCAGAGCAATGCAGATATCACAGTAGTGTTAAAGAACCAACTGGTTTATTACAAGACGTTAACTGCAAAGATCCTTGCAGGATTACAGTACAATCAGTGCAATGTGCTCTGCAGAAGCTTCCAGCTGTGTGTCTGTCTTCGTTTCATTTTTCCTCTGCAGCGCCATCCAGAGGCAATCAAAGACAGTGAACACAGATCGTGGACAGACTGATACAATCAAACCCTGATCAATCAAACACTACAGGAAGAACAAAGATGACATTGATATCTATGTCCCTAAAGACACGCCAGTGATCAAGGGGCAGAGGAACTATGTAATTTTGCAGGACAAATGAGAGGTCCCGAAGTTGTATGTACTCAGGAAGTGGTAAAAGACCCCTCGAATCTTGCACCATTTACTGCACACTGAGAGGTTCTATTTATACATGGGATGTTAAAGAAGGACATGGAGTATAAATTGAGTGTGAGTTTAAATGGGAAACTGATAAGAATTATGCCAAAATACAAAGTAATGAGGTATTTTTCTTCAGACAATAACATGGGAAAAGTGAATGGGAATCAGTAGGAAACCCAGGGGATCCTAACACCACTCCAACTCAAATTGCAATGTCCTCCCCTAATCGTTGCAAACTATGTTGGCATCATTGTTGGTCCCAATTACATTCTGGTAATGACATGTGTTTGCTTAGCGATGGTTTAAAACAATGGATGCTGTTTCCTCTGTTACCTGACAAATGGACAATATTCAATGGAACACCTACATTTGACAAGATGATATGAAGGGGCCGATGGAGTGTGAGCAGTTTAAGGCCCCTGCCTTTGAGTGGCCTGTGGTAAGTGATAGCCCCATCTCAGCCAGAATAGCCATCTATAGTCATGAAACAGGAGGAGCACCTCCACCCGCCCCCCCCCCCCCCTTACCCCTTCTATGGTGATCCACGCATGAGGATTTGTGCATGGGCTTTACCTGTCTGTAACCTCTCTTCATGGGTGGCACAGGTAGTAAAGTTAGTAGCAGAAATGAAATAATCAGCAGGAGAGGAACAGAACACTGTTAGTAATGAATACATCCAATGTCCTGAACATCAACCTTGTCCCCAAGAAGGGTTATTGTTATCCCCACACAAAAGGTGTTATATAATAACGTAGGGTATGAAGGTGTGCCTGTCACTGTCAATTTGACAACCCTGGGCCTACTAAGTCGGTTCCATTGGGAAACTAACCAGCTCGTGGATAAAATAGGCATAGTGGAAGAGGAAGATAAAGTAAAAGACAATGATAGTGTGTATCAATGGGATAAACATAGTAACGAGTGGGTTAAATGTCACCAGAGTGACTGGAACTAATAGAGTATGAAGAGGTATTGTAAATGTTGTGGACAAAGCCTTTAATACCGGAATTTCAGTATTTTATAGCTGAAATATAGCATTATTAGATTATTCAGTTAAAGAAGTGAAGAAAGATTAAAGAAGGTATTGACAAAAATGAATAAGGTAGAAATAAGTAATTGATTGAGGATCGAATCATGATGAATCATTTAATAAATATTCTGGAAACTCGAGAGTCCCATGTGCAAACAATCAATGAATTAATAAGGAGAGACAGAAATTCATCAGATAAAGCAGCAAAACGTGACACGTGCAGAACGCATGGGTCATGGTTGATGGCAAAGACACGTTCGAAGTCTTTCGAATTCTCTTCCTCAAAAGGCGGTGGAAGCAGAGTCCTTGAATATTGTTAAGGCAGAGGTAGATAGATTCTAAATAAGCAAGGTAGTGAAAGGTTATTGGGGGTAGGCAGGAATATGGAGTTGAGGTTACAATCAGATCAGCTACGATCTTGTTCAAAGGCAAACCAGGCTCGAGAGACCGAGTGGCCTATCATGCTCCTGATTCGTATGTTTGTACATAATGGTGACCCATACCACTGTCTACACCTGCAGTATCAACAAGGTAGGGGAACAGTGACCTATACCACTGTCTACACCTGCAGGATCAACAAGGTAGGGGAACAGTGACCCATACCACTGTCTACACCTGCAGGATCAGCAAGGCAGAGGAACAGTGACCCATCCCACTGTCTACACCTGCAGTCTCAGCAAGGCAGAGGAACAGTGACCCATCCCACTGTCTACACCTGCAGTATCAACAAAGCAGGGGAACAGTGACCAATACCACTGTCTAGACCTGCAGTATCAACAAAGCAGGGGAACAGTGACCCATAACACTGTCTACACCTGCAGTATCAACAAAGCAGGGGAACAGTGACCCATAACACTGTCTACACCTGCAGTATCAACAAAGCAGGGGAACAGTGACCCATAACACTGTCTACACCTGCAGTATCAACAAAGCAGGGGAACAGTGACCCATAACACTGTCTACACCTGCAGTATCAACAAAGCAGGGGAACAGTGACCCATAACACTGTCTACACCTGCAGTATCAACAAAGCAGGGGAACAGTGACCAATACCACTGTCTACACCTGCAGTATCAGCAAGGCAGGGGAACAGTGACCCATACCACTGTCTACACCTGCAGTATCAGTAAGGCAGAGGAACAGTGACCCATACCACTGTCTACACCTGCAGTATCAACAAAGCAGGGGAACAGTGACCCATACCACTGTCTACACCTGCAGTATCAACAAAGCAGGGGAACAGTGACCCATAACACTGTCTACACCTGCAGTATCAGTAATGCAGAGGAACAGTGACCCATCCCACTGTCTGCACCTGCAGTATCAGCAAGGTAGAGGAACAGTGACCCATAACACTGTCTACACCTGCAGTCTCATCAAGGCAGAGGAACAGTGACCCATACCACTGTCTAGACATGCAGTATCAGTAAGGCAGGGGAACGGTGACCCATACCACTGTCTAGACCTGCAGTATCAGCAAGGTAGAGGAACAGTGACCCATAACACTGTCTACACCTGCAGTATCAGCAAGGTAGAGGAACAGTGACCCATACCACTGTCTAGACATGCAGTATCAGTAAGACAGGGGAACGGTGACCCATACCACTGTCTACACCTGCAGTATCAGCAAGGTAGAGGAACAGTGACCCATAACACTGTCTACACCTGCAGTCTCATCAAGGCAGAGGAACAGTGACCCATACCACTGTCTAGACCTGCAGTATCAGCAAGGTAGGGGAACAGTGACCCATACCACTGTCTAGACCTGCAGTATCAGCAAGGCAGAGGAACAGTGACCCATAACACTGTCTACACCTGCAGTCTCATCAAGGCAGAGGAACAGTGACCCATACCACTGTCTAGACCTGCAGTATCAGCAAGGTAGAGGAACAGTGACCCATACCACTGTCTACACCTGCAGTCTCAGCAAGGCAGGGGAACAGTGACCCATCCCACTGTCTAGACCTGCAGTCTCAGCAAGGTAGAGGAACAGTGACCCATACCACTGTCTAGACATGCAGTATCAGTAAGGCAGGGGAACGGTGACCCATAACACTGTCTACACCTGCAGTATCAGCAAGGTAGAGGAACGGTGACCCATACCACTGTCTAGACATGCAGTATCAGTAAGGCAGGGGAACGGTGACCCATACCACTGGCTAGACCTGCAGTATCAGTAAGGCAGGGGAACGGTGACCCATACCACTGTCTAGACCTGCAGTATCAGTAAGGCAGGGGAACAGTGACCCATACCACTGTCTACACCTACAGAGTCATCACCACACTCACTCGCTTGTCTGCCTCCTTGTCTGCTATTGCTACTTCTCCCTCTGCTTCCACCCCACTCCCACCCTCCTTCATTTGCCCAGTCACTCGCTTACCTGATTTGTGACTCCCAGCAGGACACTGTTCTCATGGTGACATCACGGTGCATGCTGACATCAAGGTGTGCATGCACAAGTTGTTCTGGGCAAGTTGGTGCATTTTTAGACATGCTCCAATGATCTCTGAACTGTCATCTGCAATTTCTGTTTTGGTACTGTTGGAACATACACTCCGAATGAGAAATGGTCCAGAGTGGAGAAGCCTCCAATCTTCCCTACATATGGAAGAGGTGCCAGAGGATTGGAGGTTGGCAAATGTGACATCCTTATTCAAGAAAGGTCTTCACAGTGGAGGACACTGTAAACATCCCACAGATATCAGATAAGAAAGGAGCTAATGGGAGGAAAGATCTTGTAACAGTCTCTCTCATGAGGGGCAAAGTATGACAAACTAATGGGGCTAAAGGCAGACAAGTTGCCAGGACCTGATGGCCTGCATCCAAGGGTTTTAAAGGAAGTGACTGCAGAGATAGTGAAGGCATTGGTCGAAATGTTCCAGAACTCACTGCATTCTGGGCGGGTCTCAGCGGATTGGAAAACCGCTAATATGATGCTCCTGTTCAAGAAGAGAGGGAAATAAAAAAGTAGGAAACTATAGGCCAATCAGCCTCACATCGGTCGTTGGGAAAATGCTCGAGTCCATTATTAAGGAAGGAAAAAAGGACTTTAAGAAAAGCTTAACGCAATCAAACAGAGTCAACATGGTTTTGTGAAAGGGAAATCATGTTTGACAAATTTGCTAGAGTCCTTTGAGGAGAAAACAAGCATAGTTGATAAAGGGGAACCAATAGATGTAGTGTATTTGGATTTCCAGAAGGCATAAGATTATTGCACAGGACAGGAGCTCACATTATTGGGGGTAATATATTAGCATGGACTGAGGATTCATTAACTCACAGAAGACAGAGAGTTGGGATTAATGGGTCTTTTTTCAGTTTGGAAAGACATAACCAGTGGAGTGTCACAAGGATCAGACATAGGGCTTCAATTATTTACTATCTATATTAAAGACTTGGAGGAGGGAGCAAAGGGTCATATATCCAAATTTACTGACAATACAAAAATAGGTGGGAGGGCATGTTGTGATGAGGACATTAGGAATCTGCAAGAGGATATAGATAGGTTGAGTGAGTGGTAAAAATACTTGGCAGATGGAGTTTAATGTAGGAAAGTATGAGGTCATGCACTTTGGTAGGAAGAATCAAAAGGCAGACTATTATTTAAATGGAGAGCGACTCCAAAAAAAGTGCATCTCAGCGGGATCTGGGAGTTCTTGCGCATAAAACACAAAACGTTAGCATGCAGGTGCAGAAAGTAATTAAGGTGGCAAATGGAATTTTGGCCTTTATTGCGAGGGAGTTGGAGTTTAGAAATCGGGAAGTCTTGTTACAATTGTACAGGGTGTTGGTGAGGCTGCACCTGGAGTACTGTGTGCAGTTTTCGTTCCCGTCTTTAAGAAAGGATATACTGGCATTGGAGGCAGTTCAAAAGAGATTCACGAGGCTGATTCCTGGGAGGAAGGGGTTGAGTTCGCAAGAACGGATAAACAGGTTAGGCCTTTATTCATTAGAGTTTAGAAGTATGAGCAGTGATCTGATTGGAATGTACAAGATTGTGAGGGGACTTGACAAGGTAGATACTGAGAAGATATTTCCACTAGTGGGGGAATCTCAAACTAGGGGACATAGTTACAGAATAAGGGGACATTCATTTAAAACTGAGATGCGAAGGAATTTCTTCTCTCAGAGGGTAGTAAATGTCTGGAATTCTCTACCCCAGAGAGTTGAGGAGGCTAGATCACTGAAAGTATTTAAAGAGGAGGTAGATAGATTTTTGAAATATTGGTAAGTTGAGGGCTATGAGGAGCTGACCAGAAAGAGGGGTTGAGGTCTGGGGCAGATGAGCCATGATCTTACTGAATGGCAGGGCAGGCTTGAGGGGCCGAATGGCCTACTCCTGCTCCTATTTCTTATGTTCTTCTAATGTAAGGGCCGTCTTACTAACTACAGGCCAGATTTTTTTTATTCGGTCATGGTATGTGGCACTGCTGGCAATGGCATCATTGTTGCCCATCCATAACAATGGCAACTGAGAGGCTTGCTAGGCCACTTCAGAGGGCATTTAAGAGTCAACCACATTGCTGTGGGTCTGGAGTCACATGTATCCAGATCAGATATGAATGGCAGATTTCCTTCCCTAAAGGACATTAGTGAACCATGTGTTTTTTGTGCAGCAATCGATGATAGTTTCATGGCACCATTCCTGAGTCTAGATGTCAATGCCAGATTGTTGGTAATTAATTAATTTAACGTCAGTAGTGAGAAAGGTTTGAGAAACAATAATCAGGGGGAAAAAATCGAGATGCATTTGGGGAGGTTTGAGTTAATTAAGGATAACCAGTACAGATTTATTAAAGGCAGGTCATGCTTGACTAATCCAATTGCATTTTTTGATGAACTAACAGTGAAGGCTGCTGAAGGGAATGCGGTGGACATTATCTGCATGGATTTTAAGAAAGTATTTGATGAAGTACCACATAGCAGGCTGGTTCGCAAAAGTGAGGGTCAGAGCCCAATTGGATTTAAAAAATTGGCTTTAGGACAGAAAACAGTGAGTCACATTAAATGGTTGTTTTTCAGACTGGAGAATGGCAGACAGTCGTGTTCCCCAAGGACCAATACCTGACCACTGTTTTTTTGCTCTGTGTAAAGGCTGTGTTTGCTGGCAATGCAACCTCTAGGTGGCGCAGTACTGGCACAGGCACAAATGCAGCCTCATCCACTGAAACGTTTCTGTCCACCATGTTCAGGCAACTGCCAGTAATAAAGATGGCACTGCTCAATTTATGACAAAAATCAATTCAACCTAAAAATTCCCTCAGTGGCTGTGACCACCACCTCCAGCCCACCCCAACAGTACCCTGCTCCCTCCTGTCAGCATGCTTCTCTTTGCTGCTCCCTCGAATGCCCAATTGCTCAGTGCTTGCTCCCTACCTCGCCATTGCCTCCCCTCAGCCACTCACTCCCCGCCTCACTTCGGTTGCTGCTCCTTGTGTCGCCCCAGCACTCCTCAGTCATTTGTTGCCCACCATTTCTCTGGCAGCACAGCGAGGAATGATTGGTCAAGCTGAGTGAAGTGACGAGTGACTAACTGAAGTGGTGAGGCCAGGAGGGAGCAGCTGGCGGGGAGCGAGCGGCCAGGGGAAAAGTGGCGAGCTGGGGAGCGAACGGCCAGTGGGGGAGGGAGATGCATCAAGGACGAGAGGCAGTGGCTGGTGGTGGGGCGGGTGGTGGGAGAAGGGGCGAGGCGGGGAGCGAGCAGCAGGGGAGAAGCGACCAGACAGAAATGAGTAGCCAGGAAAGAAGTGGCGAAACAGGAGCAAACAGCCAGGGGAGAAGCGGCGAGATGGGAGCAAGCTGGGAGGGTGCGGCCAGTGGAGAAGTGGCAAGTCCGAGAGGGAGCAGCCAGGGGAGAAGCAGTGAGGCCAGAGCGAGTGGCCAGGGGAGAGGCAGCGAGGTGGGAGCGAACGGCCAGGGGAGAAGCAATGAGGCCGACAGGGAGAGGCTAGGGAAGAAGCAGAGAGGCAGGGAGTTAGCAACCAGGGGAGTGGAGCAATGAAGCAGGGATTTGCAGCCATTGAAGCAATGCTCGGATTTCATTACCTCTGATGTTATCGCATGATGATGTCTGTGTTTGCTCTGCGCATGCTCTGCATTGTCAAGAAACACTCCTTTTAAAAATTGGAGTAAAGGGATATTTCAGCATGTTCTTCAACTGTTCTCTGAACTGAGTCTGGGTCACGGCATAAATCGCAGTGTTTGTGCAGCAACTCAGGAGCTGCAGCATGAAGCCCAATTCCTGCACAAAATGTGGTAACTTGACAGACCGATAATTTAATCGGTCCATGCGCCGCCATATGGAATACACCATTATTACTGCCCATAATAGTATGAAATTGGCAGAGATAGATAACAATAAAATGATGGATTTCCTTCGGCTCTCCATCTCTGGGTCTTTGCGACTCTCCAGACTGCTGTGAGCCCGGAGTCTCCTGCGTGCTCTGCTGCTTACAAAAATGTGTCTGACAGTGAGAGTATTGAGCAGCAGAATCACAACAAATGGGAACCCTGGGGTTAGAATATGGTGGAGAAACTCAATTATTCCCCAGAACCGAGAGTCATAAACACCAATTTTTGGCTGACAAAACCAGGGTTCATTCAGCAACCAGTACCGACCAGTAAAAATAAAATACCAGATGATGTTCTTTAAGCAGCTCAGCACAGTCACTGTTCCCAAAACCACAGCCGCCGTATTCTCAGTGCAATATTTACTTTTCAGCTTCTGGCAACAAATGGCTATGAATCGATCAAAGGTGAACGTGATGGTGAACCAGACTGAACAGTCTGTAGCTGCATAAAGCAGGACAGCGTGGATATTACACACGGGAATACCCCACAGCAGGGGATAAAACTGTTCCTCATAAACAATCGGGATGTGCCTCAATATCAGGTCGAGGATAACGACCAGTAGATCCGCTGCTGCCATGGCCACCAGGTAACAAGTGACACATTTGGACAGACCGCACTTTCCTCGAGACAGGATCACAATGGTCACCAAGTTGACTGTGAGGAAGGGAGATAAAGAGAGAAGTTATACATCAGGCTGGGAGTAAAGTTACCAGTTTGACTGAGTACTGATTGAGATTTACAAATGTGTTACAGTATCCAGTGATGTATGGAAAAAATGATTGCATCCGTGATGGGGTTATCTGTTGGACACAGGGAATACCATTCAATAAAATCAAGTATTAAATGGGAATTTATAATCGGGATGAAATTAAATATGAGCAACAGCAGTTTATAAAAGATCAGACAAAGGTCACTTCAGATCTGACAATTTATTTCATTTTCAGTAAAAAGATATGATGGTTTCAGCAAATAATAAAGACAAAAAGAAACATTTATTGTCAAGGAAAGACCAGATGGAAAGTGAAGTGTTGACCTGAGTGAGAGATTCCCTCACCTGTGACAGGCAGCACAAAGTTCAATTATTTCAAAACTGTGATTAGAACTGAGTCCACTGAAAAGATAATGAAATCATTCAAGTTACATTTGGAAGATGAATCATGCTTGTTGTGATATCAAACTATCGAGAAAAAGAAACATTGGTGTGAAGCTGGAAATGGTGAAAACTGAGCTGGACAACGAGAACTGGATTCTGAGGCATTAGAACAAAATATTTAACATTCTATCTGTGATCTATCTGCGCAAACAGGTTTCTGAAACTCGGTAAAATTATCTATATTCAACTGAATCTGATTTCTGAATGTTAATCTCTCTTGGAGACTGAAATAACCTTTTATACTGAAAAAGAATACATCAGGTGAGAAAGATAGTGAGAGTGAGGATATGGCATTCATTGAACTATTAGAATTAGAACATTACAGCGCAGTACAGGCACTTCGGCCCTCGATGTTGCGCCGACCTGTGAAACCATCTGACCTACACTATTCCATTTTCACCCATATGTCTATCCAATGACCACTTAAATGCCCTTAAAGTTGGCGAGTCTGAGAACAATAAATGGGTTAATATCTAATAATCAAATCAGGGGAAATTAAAGGACCTCACACTCGGAGCAAATAATACTAATAACTGGATCTATAAACTTAAAATGGGAAAAATGTGATACAATGAAACATAGTTTTATGGAATTTATACCTGGATGCAGAGACTTACCAGGAACAGCGGCAGCAGCAAGTAAAGGATAGTAAATCTCTTCAACTTTCAAGAACAAATGCAGTATCCTCCATGAATTCATCCTGTCCCTCTCTCCAGAGCCGCTGATCCCTGTTAGTGCTGAGGTTGTTGCTCCCACTGCCCCTATGGGATAACACATGGAAAGGAGTCCCTTATCAATCGAATAGGAAAACTCTGCAGTGACACTATTAGGCTCTATGCAGACAGACATTAATTATAGTCACAAACAACAGGTTCAGTTAACCTCTTTCAATCCAGCACTTATTACCGCAATATACTTTTCACCATATATGAAATTTCCACCACGCCTATCCCTTAAAATGGCTGCCATGCAAATTCCTTAAAACAGATGGTATGCATATCATTTAAAGTCGTCACGCCACCCCATAATATCTCTTAAAATGGCCTACATTCAAATCATTAATATGAGTTGTGGCACTGTCAATAATAAGGGTCGGTGTCCCTGTCGTAGCACATGTTGCATAAATTGGACACATCCCCACTAAATACCACTTAGAATTCCATCACAAATGGCTCACATTTAAAATAGCCATCACGAATCAATAAGACTTAAAATGGCCTCCATGCATATCATGAAAAATGGATGTGCCCATATCATTTAAAATCATTGTCACTGATATTGATTAAAACAGCATGACCAAATATTGCAGAAAATGTCCACTGTGAATACCACCGAAACCATCAAATAGATTGCACTGTCCAGAAACAGAAGCAGTATTCCAGAATCATAATATGTTTCGACATAGATTCGCGTTGATGACTTTAATTATCTGGGTATTTAAATACCCTCTATTTTGAATGCCCTTGCACCCGGAGTTAATGTGTTTGTGTCACATTACAGGGCCTGAGCTACTCAGACAGCAGGTGTCAAACCTATTCAACAATCAAGACCAGCAAACCAACAGGAACAATTTCACCGGAGACATGAAACGCCAGGGTCTGGGTGACGGAATAAAACCCGGGGAAATGAATAGTCAGAACCACATCAACCCTGCAAAGTCCTCCTTATTAACATCTTGGCATTTTGTGAAAATTGGGGGAGCTGTCCCACAGATTAGTCGAGCATTGCCTGACATAGTCATATTCATGGAATCATACCTTACAGACGATGTGTCGGACACCATCATGTCCTGTTCTACTGTCAGGACAGACCCAGCAGAGGTGGCGGCACAGTGGTATACAGGCTGGGGGGAGTTCCCCTGGAGTCCTCAACATTTGACGCTGGACCCCATGAAGTTTCATGGCATCAGGTCAAACATGGGCAAGGAAACCTCCTGCTGATTACCACCTATTACCATTCTCAGTCGTCCTCCATGTGGAACACTAATTGGAAAAAGCACAAAATGTACTCTGGGTGGGGGACTTCAATGTCCATCACCAAGAGTGGCTCGGTAGCACCACTACTGACTGAGCTGGCCGAATCCTAAAGGACATAAAAAATTTAATACCAATCTTAACTTTCTTAGTTCGTCATGGATGGTGCATGCTTCTCCTGGAGTCTTGACTTCTCAATGGGATATATCTTTGCTGAGAATATCCGCTTAAAAGTCTGCCACTGCTTCTCTGTTCTCCTACCTTTTAACCTACTTTCCCAGTTCACTTTAGCCAACTCTGTCCTCATCCCCTGGTATTTTCCTTTATTTAATTTTAAGGCACTAGTCTTAGATCTTCTCACACGCAAACCTAATGTGAAATTCTATTCTATTATGATCACTGTTACCTCAGGTTATTTTTTAATCCTGTCTCATTGCACATTACCAGGTCAAAAATAGCCTGCTCCATGGTTGGCAATAGAATGTACTGCTCTAAGCAATTGTTTCACATACACTCAATGATCTCATCTTCTAAGCTATCTTTGATTTGCCCAATCGATACGAAGATTAAGATTGCCCATGACAGTATCTTCCTTACAAGGCCTCATTATTTCTTCAATTATACTGTGTCCTACAGAGTAGCTCCTGTTAGGGTGGCCTATAAACTACTCCCGCAAGTGAATTCTTACCTTTGCTATTTTTATCTTTACTCAAACTGATTCTACATCTTGATCTTCTGAACTAAGGTCAACTCTCATTGCTGTACTAATGTCAGCCTTAATTAACAGCGTTACTCCACCAGCTTTTCTTTTCTTTCTGTCCTTCCAAAATGTCAAACATCCTTGAATATTTAGGTTCTGCCTTGGTCACCTGGCAATCACGTCTCTGCAATGGCAATCAGGTCATCCATATTTATTTCTATAGCTCCTATCAATTCATCCGTGTTGTTATGAATGTTGCATGCCTTTGATTCTGTCTTTTGTCATTCTTGCAAACTCTGTCCTTATGCCCTGGTTTGAAAGTGAAAAGCACGAATCATCTGCTAGAATTTTAGGCTTGGGTAAGGTTGACTTTACTGGGATGAGACAGAGACTGTCCACGATAAACTGGTGAGATCTGTTAATGAGTCAAAACGACTGAAGAACAGTGGAGAATATTTAAAGAAACAGTTAATGAAATACAGAGTGAGTATATACCCGAGAGGAAAAAGGTCCACTTCACAGAAAAAACAGCCATGGACAACTAAAGAGATTAGGGATAGCACAAAACTAAAAGAAAGGGCTTACAGAAATGCAAAACGCAGCACAGATCCAGCTGAATGGGATCGATACAAAGACCAGCAAAGGGTCACAAAGCAGCTTATAAGAGCTACTAAAAGAGATTATGAAAGGAAACGTGCAAGGGACATCAAAATGAACAAGAAGAAATGTGATAGTTACATAAAGGGAAAACGGATGGTCAAGAGCAATGTAGGCTCACTAAAAGCTGAAACTAGAATCCCCAGGACCTGATGGTTTCCATCCGAGGGTGTAAAAGGAAGTAGGCGAGCACATTGTAGATGCCCTAACTATAGTCTTTCAGAGTTCCCTGGATTCAGGACTGGTCCCTCTGGATTGGAAAGTTGCACATGTCACTCCACTTTTTAAGAAGGGTGAAAGGGGGAACCAAGGAAATTACAGACCAGTTAGCCTGACATCTGTGGTGGGCAAGTTGCTGGAGTCTATAATCAAGGATAGGGTGACTGAACATCTAGAAAAATTTCAGTTAATCAGGGACAGCCAGCATGGATTCATGACGGGAAGGTCATGCCTGACAAATCTCATTGAATTTTTTGAAGAGATGACTAAGGTAGTGGACAGGGGAGTGTCCATAGATGTTATTTATATGGACTTCCAGAAAGCATTTGATTTAGTCCCACATAAGAGACTGTTAACTAAGGTAGAAGCCCATGGAGTTGAGGGCAAATTATTGACATGGTTAGAAAGTTGGTTGAGTGGTAGGTGATATAGAGTGGGGATAATGGGTAAGTACTCCGATTGGCAGGATGTAACTAGTGGTGTCCCACAGGGATCTGTGCTGGGGCCTCAATTATTCACATTATTCATGAACGACTTGGATGATGGCATAGTAAATCGTATATCCAAATTTGCTGATGATACAAAGTTAGGCAGCATTGTAGACAGTCTAGATGATAGTATAAAATTGCAAGGAGATATTGACAGACTAGGTGAATGGGCAAAACTGTGGCAGATGGATTTCAATATGGGCAAGTGTGAGGTTATCCATTTCGGACCAAAAAAGGATAGAGCAGGGTACTTTCTAAATGGGAAGAGGTTAAGTACAGTGGATGTCCAAAAAGACTTGGGGATTCAGGTGAATAGATCTTTAAAATGCCATGAGCAAGTGCAGAAAATAATCAAAAAGGCTAATGGAATGCTAGCCTTTAAATTTATAGGATTGGAGTATAAAGACACAGAGGTTATGCTGCAGCTGTACAAAACCCTGGTTAGATCCCACTCGCAGTACTGTGAGAAGTTCTGGGCACCACACCTTAGGAAGGATATATTGGCCTTGGAGGGAGTGCAACGTAGGTTTACAAGAATGATTCCTGGACTACAGGGGTTAAATTACAAGGAGAGATTACACAAATTTGGCCTGTTTTTGCCAGAATTTAGAAGGTTAAGGGGTGATCTGGTTGAAGTCTTTAAGATAGTAACAGGAAAGGATAGGCTAGATAAAGATAAACTATTTCCACTGGTTGGAGATTCTAAAACTAGGGAACATAGTCTAAAAATTAGGACCAGACAGTTCCAGAGAGATGTTCGGAAGCACTTCTTCATGTAAAGGGTGGTAGAGGTTTGGAACTCTCTCCCACAAACAGCAGTTGAAGCTAGAACAGTTATTAATTTGAAATTTGAGATCGATTTTTGTTAAGCAAAGATATTAAGGGATATGGGCCAAAGGCCGCGGATCAGCCATGATCTCATTGAATGGCGGGACAGGCTCGAGGGGCTGAATGGCCTACTCCTGTTCCTATCTTCCTATATTCCTCTGGTATATTCTCTCCCTTCCTGCCACACTCTGGTTCTCATTACCTATACGCTACCCTGCTTTAGTGCCTCATTTTTAGCTTTAATTTGCCACATCCTGCCTCACCAGATCCCACCCCCACCCCCGCCCCACACACCCCCAACCCCAAATATTTAGTTTAAAGTTTTCTCTCCCACTCTAGTCGTTAATGAATAATGTGAATACAAGAAAACTGATCAGGTGAAGACTGTCCCATCGGTACCTCTCCCACTTTCCCCAGTAATGGTGCCAGTGCCCCATGAATCAAAACCCATTTCTTCCACACCAATCTTTGAGCCACACATTCAACTCTCTGATCTTAGTTACCCTTTGTCAATTCGTTTGTGGCATCGGTAGTAATCCACAGGTTATGACCTACAGGGCGACACAGTGGCGCAGTGGTTAGCACTGCAGCCTAACAGCTCCAAAGACCTGGGTTCAATTCTGGGTACTGCCTGTGTGGAGTTTGCAAGTTCTCCCTGTGTCTGCGTGGGTTTCCTCCGGAAGCTCTGGTTTTCTCCCACAAGCCAAAGACTTGCAGGTTGATAGGTAAATTGGCCATTATAAATTGCCCCTAGTATCGGTAGGTGGTAGGGAAATATAGCGACAGGGTGGGGATGTGGTAGGAATATGGTATTAGTGTAGGATTAGTATAAATGGGTGGTTGATGGTCGGCACAGACTCGGTGGGCCGAAGGGCCTGTTTCAGTGCTGTATCTCTAAACTAAAAAAACTAAACTTTGTGGGTCTACATTATAATGTAGCCCCTAGTTGGTCATAATCCCTAAGAAGAACCTCTTTCCTCGTCCTATCTATGTCGCTGGTACATACGTGGCCCATGACAATTGTATTCTCTCCACCCACTGCAAGTTTCTCTCCACTGGAGAGCAGATGTCCCAAGCCCTGGCGCTGGGCAGGCAACACAGTCTTCTGGACTCTTGCTCTAGGCTGCAGAGAAACTACATATATCCCTCTGACTATACTATTCCCTACAACCACCACATTCCTATTTGCTCCCCACACTTGAATGGCTCCCTGCACCATGATGCCATGGTCAGTTTCCTCATCCACCCGACAGCTCCCACTGTCGTCCATACAGGCACCTCAAACCTGTTGGACAATTGCAAGGGCTGAGGCTCCTCCATTGTTACCTTCTGGGTCCCCGTTCCTGCTTCACTTGCAGTCACACCCCCTGCCCTCCCCCCCACCCCCCCACTCCCTGTCCATGACAATAGACCAAATTCAAAGTTTTTAACCTAAAGGGTGTGACAGCCACCTGGAACAAAATGTGCCCCCTCCTTTATGAATCACAGTGCCCGAAGCTCAGAGTCTAGCTCATGAACTCTGAGCTGAAGTTCCTCAGGCTGCAGATGTGGATGATGTAGATCACATAGCTGCCCACCAGCTCCCACAGGCTACACCTGGAACACATCACCTGCGCTCTCATATTTTTGTGTTCTATTTACCTAATAAATTTGAAAAATATCACTCAACAGTTGTCAATAGTTATATCAAATGCCTTACCAAGTGAAGCTATGAATTGACTACAATATTTATATCTCTCCAGTACCAGTTTAAACTACTGTCCCCATTTAGAGAGGACAAAGCTTAAAACTCAGCAACCACTCACCTATCTGCTCATCTTATTAATGATTCCAGGTTTCAGCTCTCATGTCCCACTGCTGGCTTATGGCACTCTCACTCGGCCCACTCCTTTCCTCTAAAAGGTCCGAACAGCATCTCCTCTCTCACTGCGCCATATTCCCACTCTGTTTTGAGCTGCATTCAGTCGCTAGCTGCTACCTTCGTGCCTGCTTCAAACCGTTTCTAGTGTCGGAACGTTTGGCATTAAGAAGACACAGACATAATGTAGTTGACAAAGAACCAGAGGCGAAATCAGAAGAATTGCAGCACACAGTGAGTTGTTGGGATCTACAATTCACTGCCTGAAAACATTGTGGAAGCAGATTTAATAATATCTTTCAAAAGGGAACTTAAATACTTGAAAAGGGAAAAATGCAGGAGCCTGAGGAAAGAGGAGGGAAGTGGAAATAATTAGATAGCTCTTTCAAAGAGACAGCACTGATACAATGGGCCAAAAAGCTTCCTTCGGTGCTACATCAATCTCTGATTGGATGAGCAAGAGACAGAGTGAAGGTAGTGAGGATCAGGTTGGAAGAGAGAACAGGAAATGGTGAGAGAGGGAACGAGAAGCTTGCATAACTTTTCGGGCAAAGGGGTCACGATCAGATATCTGCCCATGCCCGTTCCTGTTTATTCAGGTGGCACGCAACCTTCATGCTGTCTCCTCATTTACATGAAATCTACATGCTGTCTGCATGACCCGTCTGACAGACAGCTTGCTGTGACCGTCAAGAAGCATGGAGAAGTCTGGCTCCAATGTGGAACAGGGAGTTTTTCCTGTTCCTATAGCTCTCCCATTGACATGGAGGCCCACAGCCATGTGCACCATCGGGAATCCAGCTATCTCAAAAGCCATGTGACTTCTCATCTTGCTCCGGAGAAAATTATGTATTTACCTGACCTGGCATAGATGGCCCCTGTCACCTAGTGGATACGTCAATGGACGGCATCCTGGGAGATGATGGATATGTTGCCTGCTCCTGCCTGGATAGTTCCAGACGCCTGGAAGTTCAATTGAACTGTGACCTTAATGGCCACTGACAGCGCTATCCTCATCCTGGTCTGAGGCTGCAGGTCGTGTTGCAGGAGGTGCCACAGCCCTGTGACAACCTGCTTATTAAATCAGAGTCACCTCACCCACTGCTCCTGGGTTAGGTATGGGTAGGAAAGGTGCACTTGGAAACCCAGGGTGGGTTGGACCCAGGGAGGGGGTGTCCCCTTCTTCATTGCAGAGGTTCCATTTCTGCATCCTCTGCTCCATTTCTGAATCATGTTGAAGGCTCAAATGTATTGTAATTTCAGTCCCCATGTCTCGTCCAGAGTTGGGGTCCCAAATCCACTGACCTCCCTGACTGTATCCAACAGTTCTAAGCACAACGTCCATTAAATCATTCACAGAACCTCCACTAATTTTGTGATGACAGAAGTTAAAAGCCCCTCACCTGCCAGTTGGATGCTGATTCTTTAAAATAACGCTATGGGGAATTTCTCGCGCTGCTGAATGCATGTTTGGCTGAGAATGACTAACACAGGGGATCAGTGAACATGCACAGACCAAGTTTCAAAGACGTTCATCAAAGCAGCTGGAACGTCTGTTTCATGTCACGTCCAGACATCTCCCCATACTACCAGTGCATGCCGGGCACTCCCAGATTTAGTGCCCTGTCCAGCACCAGTGCCTACTGATCCCAGAATCACGGCAACAGAGAGGTACACAGGGAAAGAAATTCCCTTTTAATAGGAATAGGATAAATTATTTAAAAGGACCAAGTGGCAAGAATATGGGAAATGGACAGGGGAATGAGACTAATTGGAGAATTGAGGCCAGGGAGGGATTTTCACACAAGAATGCGTATATTAAAATTGTAGCATTGCTGTGGAGGGAGCCAGTGTAAAATAAAACCAGAAAGCACTGCAAGTATTCAGCAGATCTGGCAGCATCTGTGGAGAAAGAAGCAGAGTTAATGTTTCAGGTCGGTGTCCTTTCATTATGTTCTCATCATGTTAACTCTGTTTCCCTCTCCACAGATGCAGCCAGACCTACTGAGTTACGTCCAGCACTTTCTGTTTTAATTTCAGATTTCCAGCATCTGCGGTATTTTGCTTTCATTATTAGGAGCCAATGTAGGTCGGTGAGCAAAGGGATGATCTGTGAACTGGACTTGGTGTGTGTTAAGATATGGGCAGCAGAGTTTTGGATGAGTTGAGATTTGAAAAGGTTTGTAACTCTGAGGGTGGCCAGTGAAACATTGGGATAGTCGGGTCGAGATTTAACAAGAGCACGAATGAGAGTTTATGCATCAGATGAAAACATAGAAAATAGGAGCAGGAGTAGGCCATTCGGCCCCTCTGGTCTGCTTCGCCATTCAAAAAAGATCATGGCTGATCATCTAATTCAGTACCCTGCTCCCGTTTTCTCCCCATATCGCTTGATCTCTTTGATATTAAGAAATATATCTATCTCCAGTTTGAATATATTTAATGACTTGGCCTCCACTGCCTTCTGCAGTAAAGGTTCACCACCCACAGAGTGAAGACATTTCTCCTCATCTGGGTTCTAAATGGCATACCCCATATCCTGAGACTGTAACCCCTGGTTCTGTACTCCCCAGCCATCAGGAACATCCTGCCTGCATCGAGCCTGTCGAGTCCTGTTAGAATTTTATAGGTTTCTTTGAGATCCCCTCTCAGTCTTCTAAACTCTAGTGAATATAGGCCTAGTCGACCCAATCCCTCCTCATACGTCAATCCTGCCATCCCAGAAATCAGTCTAGTAAATCTTCTTTGCACCCCCTCCATGGCAAGAACATCGTTCCTCAGATAAGGAGACCAAAGGTGCACACAATGCTCCAGCTGTGGTCTCACTAAAGCCCTGTATAACTGCAGTAAGACATCCTTGCTCCTGTACTCAAATTCTCTTGCAATGAAGGCCAACATGCCATTTACCTTCCTAACTGCTTGCTGCTTGCTTTCAGCAACTGGTGTACAAGGACACCCAGGACTCGTTGCACCTCCCCCTTTCCCACCTATCACCATTCAGATAATAATCTGCCTTTCTGTTTTACAACCAAAGTGGATAACCTCACATTTATCCACGTTATACTGCATCTGCCATTCATTTGCCCACTCACCCAACTTGTCCAAATCACATTGGAGTCTCTTTGCATCCTCCTCACAGCTCACATTCCCCGCACCCCCCATCCTCCAGTTTTGTGTTGTCTGCAAACCTGGAAATGTTACATTTAGTTCCCTCACCCAAGTCATTAATATATGTTGTGAATAGCTGGGACCCAAGCACCGATCACTACGGTACCCCACTAGTCACTGCCTGCCACCCAGAAAGAGACCCGCTTATTCCTATTCTCTCTTTTCTGTCAGTCAACCAATTTTCAAACCATGCCAATATATCACCCCCAATCCCATGTGCTTTAATTTTGCACACCAATCTCTCATGTGGGTCCTTATCAAAAGCGTTCTGAAAATCCAAATACACCACATCCACTGGTTCTTCCTTATCTATTCTACTCGTTACATCCTCAAAAAACTCCAGTAGATTTGATAACCATGATTTCCCTTTAATAAACCCATGCTGACTTTGTCCAATCACGTTTATGCTTTCTAGGTGTTCTGCTATCACATCCTTTATAATAGACTCGGGCATTTTCCCCACTACTGATCTAAGGCTGCAGTTCCCTGTTTTTCTCTCCCTCCCTTTTTAAATAGTGGGGTTACATTTGCCACCCTCCGATCTGTAGGAACTTCTCCAGAGTCTGTAGAACTTTGGAAGATGACCACCAATGCATCCACTATTTCCAGGGCCACTTCCTTTAAAATTAGAATTAGAACATTACAGCGCAGTACAGGCCCTTCGGCCCTCGATGTTGCGCCGACCTGTGAAACCATCTGACCTACACTATTCCATTTTCATCCATCTGTCTATCCAATGACCACTTAAATGCCCTTAAAGTTGGAGAGTCTACTACTGTTTCAGGCAGGGCGTTCCAAGCCCCTACTACTCTCTGAGTAAAGAAACTACCTCTAACATTTGTCCTATATCTATCACCCCTCAACTTAAAGCTATGTCCCCTCGTGTTTGCCATCACCATCCGAGGAAAAAGACTCTTACTATCCACCCTATCTAACCCTCTGATTATCTTATATGTCTCTATTAAGTCACCTCTCCTCCTCCTTCTCTCCAACGAAAACAACCTCAAGTCCCTCAGCCTTTCCTCGTAAGACCTTCCCTCCATACCAGGCAACATCCTAGTAAATCTCCTCTGCACCCTTTCCAAAGCTTCCACATCCTTCCTATAATGCGGTGACCAGAACTGCACGCAATACTCCAGGTGTGGTCTCACCAGAGTTTTGTACAGCTGCAGCATGACCTCGTGGCTCCGAAACTCGATCCCCCTACTAATAAAAGCTAACACACCATATGCCTTCTTAACAGCCCTATTAACCTGGGTAGCAACTTTCAGGGATTTATGTACCTGGACACCAAGATCTCTCCGTTCATCTACACTACCAAGAATCTTCCCATTAGCCCAGTACTCTGCATTCCTGTTACTCCTTCCAAAGTGAATCACCTCACTCTTTTCCGCATTAAACTCCATTTGCCATCTCTCAGCCCAGCTCTGCAGCCTATCTATGTCCCTCTGTACCCTACAACATCCTTCGGCACTATCCACAACTCCACCGACCTTCGTGTCATCCGCAAATTTACTAACCCACCCTTCTACACCCTCTTCCAGGTCATTTATAAAAATGACAAACAGCAGTGGCCCCAACACAGATCCTTGCGGTACACCACTAGTCACTAAACTCCAGGATGAACATTTGCCATCAACCACCACCCTCTGTCTTCTTTCAGCTAGCCAATTTCTGATCCAAAGCTCTAAATCACATTCAACCCCATACTTCCATATTTTCTGCAATAGCCTACCGTGGGGAACCTTATCAAACGCCTTACTGAAATCCATATACACCACATACACTGCTTTACCCTCATTCACCTGTTTGGTCACCTTCTCGAAAAACTCAATAAGGTTTGTGAGGCACGACCTACCCTTCACAAAACCGTGCTGACTATCGCTAATGAACATATTCTTTTCAAGATGATTATAAATCCTGTCTCTTATAACCTTTTCCAACATTTTGCCCACAACCGAAGTAAGGCTCACAGGTCTATAATTACCAGGGCTGTCTCTACTCCCCTTCTTGAACAAGGGGATAACATTTGCCATCCTCCAGTCTTCTGGCACTATTCCTGTCGACAATGACGACATAAAGATCAAGGACAAAGGTTCTGCAATCTCCTCCCTGGCTTCCCAGAGAATCCTAGGATAAATCCCATCTGGCCCAGGGGACTTATCTATTTTCACACTTTAGTGCTCTGGGATGTCCAATCACGTTTATGCTTTCTCGGTGTTCTGCTATCACATCCTTTATAATAGATTCTGGCATTTTCCCCACTACTGATCTAAGGCTGTAGGTCCCTGTTTTTCTCTCCCTACCTTTTTAAATAGTGGGGTTACATTTGCCACCATCCGATCTGTAGGAACTTCTCCAGAGTCTGTAGAACTTTGGAAGATGACCACCAATGCATCCACTATTTCCAGGGCCACTTCCTTTCGTGCTCTGGGATGTAGATTCTCAGGCCCTGGGGATCTTTCAGCCTTTAACCCCATTAATTTCCCTTGCAAAATTTTTTTATGAATAAATTATTTCCTTCAAGTCTCCCTCTCATCAGACCCTTGGTTCGCTAACATTTCTGGGAGGTTATTTGTGTCCTCCTTTGTGAAGATAGAACCAAAGTATGTGTTTAATTGTTCTGCCATTTCTTCTTTCCCCATTATAATTTCCCCCGTTTCTGACTGTAAAGGACCTACATTTGGCTTCACTAATCTTTTTCTCTTCACATATTTATAGAAGCTTTTACAGTCAGTTTTTATGTTCCATGAAAGTTTACTCTCCTACTCTATTTCCCCGCTTAATCAACCTCTTTGTCCTCCTTTGCCGAATTCTAAACTGCTTCCAATCCTCAGACATGCTGCTTTTTCTGTCAATTTTATATGCCTCCTCTTTGGATCTAATACGATCCCGAATTTCTTAAGTAAGCCACGGTTGAGCCACCATTCTGGTTTTATTTTTGTACCAGACAGGCATGAATAATTGTTGTAATTCAGGGACACGTTCTTTAAATATTATCCCATTGTCTATCCACCGTCAACCCTTTTAGTAAAGTTCCCCAATCTACCATAGCCAAAGATGAGCTGAGGGAGGGGTGACGATGGATAATATTATGGAGGTGGTGGGAGACAGGATTGTTGATGGACAGGATATGGAGTCAGAATTTAGGATTAGGGGAATCACCAAGCTTGCAAAGAATCTGTTTCAGTCTCAAATGTTGGCCGGGGAGCAAGATGGAATCAGTGGATAAGGAACAGAATTAGTGATGTAAATCGATGAAAATGGATGCGGTCTTTCCAAAATTTAAATGCAAAGAACAATAATAGAGTGAAACATGATTTGTGGATCTAATAGCTGGATACAGAGACTTACCAGGAACAATAACATCATCAAAGAGGGCAGAGTACATGACAAGAACAGCACTGCAATTAGACATGGTTTCTAGAATTAATAGCTGAATAGAGACTTCCCAGGGACACCAACAATAGCGAGGATGGGATTATAAACTGTTTGAATCATCAAAAGGTCCACAATTCTAATGGTGCAGATCATAATTTGCAGAAAGATAGTCAAACACCCAGGATTAACTCTTTCCCATTGCTATAAAATTCCAATCTACTGTCCTCACATTCTGACCTAATGTAACATTCCAATATATTGTTCTCAGAGTCTGATCCATTGTCCGAATATTCCAATTTAGTGTTCTCAGATTCCGATCTATCTTCTCCTTCTCACTAGAGCCACCTTTTGAAAGAGTGCCAACGACGCACGACGCTCTGAGAGAAAAATAATTCTTCTTGTCTCTGTCTTAAATGGGCACCCCCTTATTTTTAAACAGTGACCCTCTCGTTCGAGATTCTTCCACAAGAGAAAACATACTTTCCACATTCATCCTGTCAAGACCCCTCAGAATCTTATATGTGTCAATCAAGTCACCGCTTACTCATTTAAATACCAGCAGATACAAGCCTAGCCTGTCCAACCCACCCATTACAGGTTCTAGGCTAGTAAACCTTCTCTGAACTGCTTCAAATGCATTAACATCCTTCCATAAATACAGAGACCAATACTGTACATAGTACTTCAGATGTGGTCTCACCAATGCCCTGTATAACTGTAGCATAACCTCCCCACATTTGTATTCTATTCTCCTTGCAATAAATGATAGCATTAACATACAAACATATGAATGAGGAGCAGGAGTCGCACACTCAACACCTCCAGCCTGCTCCACCATTCATTAAGTTCGTGGCTGAACGGATTACCCCACATTTCCACCTACACGTGATAACTTTTAACACCAATCATTCTATTAGTCTTCCTAATTACTTGTTGTACCTGCAAACTAACCTTTTGCAATTCATGCACTCGGATACTCAGAGCCCTCTGCATCTCACAGCTCTGCAATCTCTCACCATTATGCTTTTTTATTCTTCCTGCCAAAAGGGACAGTTGCATATTTTCCAACATTATATTCCATTTGCCAGGTCTTTGCCCACTCATTTAACCTATATATATATCCTGTTGCATCCTCCTTATGTCCTCTTCACAACTTACCTTCCTGCCTATATTTGTGTCTTCAACACATGTCGCAACCATATCTTTGCTCCCTTCATCCAAGTTATTTATATAAATTGTAAAAAGCTATGGCCCAGCACTGATCCCTGTGGCACACCACTTGTTACATCTTGCCAACCAGAAAATGATCCATTTATGCCTCCTCTCTGTTTCCTGTTCGCTAGCCAATCTTCTATCCATGCCAAAATGCTACTCTCTACAACATGAGCTTATTTATTAATAGAATAGGGAAAACCTCCAGAGACACAATTAGGGTCCATGGAGACAGGCATTAGTTACAGTTATTGAACAAACAGGTTCAGTTAACCACTTTCAATCCGACACTTTTTGTTCCACAATAAAGTAGAGTATTTACCAGGTCGGGATGGGATGTATGAGGGTTGCTGAGGAAAAGAAAGTTGGAAACAGCAGAGGCACTAGCCTGAACTTTCAATCCTCCTTGGATCGGGGAGTGATGCCAGAGGACTGGAGGGTTGTACCTGTTAAACTCTGTTTAAAAACGAGAGGGCTAAACCCTGTAAGGACAGACCTAGCCAGTCTAATGCTGGTGATGGGGAAATTATCGAGGCCATATTCCAGGAGAAATATCGGTTGCTTGGGAAATCATGGATTTATACATGCCTGAGTGATTGATGAGGTAACAGAGGTAGTTGATAAGGTTAATGCTGTTGATGTGGTGTTCATGTACTTCCAAAAGGCACTTGATAAAATGCCACATAACAAGTATGTCAGCAAAGTTTGAGCCCATTCATAAAAATAACAGTAGCAGCATTGTTACGAAGTTGACTGTGTGACAGGAAACAGAGAGTGGTGGTGAACGGTTGTTTTTCAGATTGGAGGAAGGTTTACAGTGGGGTTCCCCAGGGGTCCCATGTTAGGAACCTGTCTTTTTTGATACATAATAAAGATCTTGACTTGGGGATACAGGGAATAATGTCAAAAATAGCAGGTGACATGAAACATTGTGAAATGTGAGGAGAATATTGAGAACATTCACGAGGACACAGATAGGCTGCTGGAATTGGTGAACACATGGCAGATGAATTTAATGCAGAGAAATGTGAAGGGATTCATTTTGGTAGAAAGAATCTTCCTCTTCTTTGGCCTCCTTGTCTTGACAGACAATGGGTAACCGCCTGGAGGTGGGGTCAGTGGTTTGTGAAGCAACACCTGGAATGGCTATGAAGGCCAATTCTAGAGTGACAGACTCTTCCACAGGTGCTCCAGATAAAATTGTGTGTCAGTGCTGTTACACAGTTGATTCTCCCCTTGTGCTTCTGTCTTTCTTCCTGCCAACTGCTAAGTCTATTCGACTCGACCCACTTTAGGCCCGCCTTGATGGCTGCCCGCCAGCTCTGGCGAACGCAGGTAATTGACTCCCAAGACTTGTGGTCAATGTCGCAGGACTTCATGTCGCGTTTGCAGACGTTTTTAAAGTGGAGACATGGAGGGCCAGTGGGTCAGATACCAGTGGCGGGCTCGCTGTACAATGTGTCCTTGGGGATCCTGCCATCTTCCATGTGGCTCACATGGCCAAGCCATCTCGAGCTCCGCTGTCTCAGTAGGGTGTATATGCTGGGGATATTGGCCACTTCGAGGACTTCTGTGTTGGAGATACGGTCCTGCCACCTGATACCATGGATGCTACGGAGGCAGCGAAGATGGAATGAATTGAGACGTCGCTCTTGGCTGACATACGTTGTCCAGGCCTCGCTGCCGTAGAGCAAGGTACTGAGGACACAGGCTTGATATACTTGGACTTTTGTGTTCCGTGTCAGTGCGCCATTTTCCCACACTCTCTTGGCCAGTCTGGACATAGCAGCGAACGCCTTTCCCATGCACTTGTTGATTTCTGCATCGCGAGACAGGTTACTGGTGATAGTTGAGCCTAGGTAAGTGAACTCTTGAACCACTTCCAGAGCATGGTCGCCGATATTGATGGATGGAGCATTTCTGATGTCCTGTCCCATGATGTTCATTTTCTTGACGCTGTTGGTTAGACCAAATTCGTTGCAGGCAGCCGCAATCCTGTCAATGAGTCTCTGCAGACACTCTTCAGTGTGAGATGTTAATGCAGCATCGTCAGCAAAGAGGAGTTCCCTGATGAGGACTTTCTGGACTTTGGTCTTCGCTCTTAGCGTTGAACAACCTGCCACCTGATCTTGTGTGGAGGAAAATTCCTTCTTCTGAAGACTTGAATGCATCTGAGAGCAGCAGGGAGAAGAAGATCCCAAACAGTGTAGGTGCGAGAACACAGCCCTGTTTCACGCCACTCAGGATAGGAAAGGGGTCTGATGAGGCGCCGCTATGCTGAATTGTGCGTTTCATACTTTCATGGAATGAGGTGATGATACTTAGTAGCTTTGGTGGACATCCGATCTTTTCTAGTAGTCTGAAGAGACCATGTCTGCTGACGAGGTCAAAGGCTTTGGTGAAATCAATGAAAGCAACGTAGAGGGGCATCTGTTGCTCACGGCATTTCTCCTGTATCTGGCGAAGGGAGAACAGCATGTCAATGGTGGATCTCTCTGCTCGAAAGCCACACTGCGCCTCAGGGTAGACACGCTCAGCCAGCCTCTGGAGCCTGTTTAAAGTGACTCGAGCGAAGACGTTTCCCATATTCTGAGCAGGGAGATTCCACAGTAGTTGTGGCAGTCACCACAGTCACCCTTGTTCTTATAGAGGGTGATGATATTGGCATCGTGCATTTCCTGTGGTACTACTCCCTCGTTCAGCAAAGGCAAAGCAGTTTGTACAGTGCTGAAAGTATAGCAGGCTTGGCACTCTTGATTATTTCAGAGGTAATGCCATCCTTCCCAGGGGCTTTTCTGCTGACCAGAGAATCGATGGCATCACTGAGTTCTGATTATGTTGGCTGTACGTCCAGCTCATCCATGACTGGCAGAGACTGGGCTGCAGTGACAACAATTTCCCTGGAGTACAGTACTAGGTAGTGCTCCATTTGCTTGTGTTGGTCAGTGATTGTGTTCCCTGATTTAGATTTGAGGGGGGCGATCTTCTTGATGGTTGGCCCAAAAGCTCTCTTAATGCCATCATACATTCCTCTGATGTTTCCGGTGTCTGAGGACAGCTGAATATGACTGCATAGGTGTTGCCAGTAGTCATTTGCGCAGCGCCTGGTTGTTCTTTGTGCAGCGCTTCTGGCTGTTATCCATAGCACCCATTTATACGAATCCCATATTCCCTACCACATCCCCACCATTCTCCTGCACTACCTACACTAGGGGCAATTTACAACGGCCAATTTACCTATCAATCTGCAAGTCTTTGGCTGTGGGAGGAAACTGGAGCACCTGGTGGGAACCCACACGGTCACAGGGAGAACTTGCAAACTCCGCACAGGTAATACCTAGAACTGGACCCAGGTCACTGGAGCTGTAAGGCTGCAGTGCTAACCACTGCACCACTGTGCTGTCTTAGACTCAACTTACAATTGGATGATTCCTCAACAATTGTGAACCCACAGACTGGAATGATATAAACCACATCACACCCGCAGAGAAAATAGTTCCTTTTCTGGTGCAGCATTCCATATCTGGTACTGGACAGGTTCTACCAATCCTTATCAGATGACTTGGGTATTCTTCATGTTTGTGTATCGGGACTCTGCCAGAGTCTTCAAGCTCTCTGATGGACTCTAGCTGGGACACTTTCTGAGGCTGACGCCATGCTTTGCTAACAAGGTCAGTGCCAGTACCAATTCATCTTGGGAGTGACAAAAATGTAATCTCCACCTGCTGTATCATATTATGGTCTGTAGCCAGGGTTCCTTTGAACCATTTTCTCATTTTTATCTTCATGATTGAACAAAGGGATTCAATTACCTTGTGTGTCGCCCAGTCCCTTCTGTGCCACATTAATCACAAATGCTGCATACATGACACCTCTAGAAAGGTTTGGATTCTGGTTCAGATTAGATTAGATTAGATTAGAGATACAGCACTGAAACAGGCCCTTCAGCCCACTGAGTCTGTGCCGAACATCAACCACCCATTTATACTAATCCTACACTAATCCCATATTCCTACCAAACATCCCCACCTGTCCCTATATTTCCCTACACCTACCTATACTAGTGACAATTTATAATGGCCAATTTACCTATCAACCTGCAAGTCTTTTGGCTTGTGGGAGGAAACCGGAGCACCCGGAGAAAACCCACGCAGACACAGGGAGAACTTGCAAACTCCACACAGACAGTACCCGGAATTGAACCTGGGTCCCTGGAGCTGTGAGGCTGCGGTGCTAACCACTGCGCCACTGTGCCTGCATCAACTTGTTTATTTTACCTTGGATCTTCCCAAGTTCTCACACCAGTTATTCCAAAGATAATATTGTATTCTGATTCTCCCTCAGGTTATCACCTCCTTGTTGATTCATGTTCATTAATACTCCTCTTCATTACCTCATGGTGCCTCCACCTACTTTCTACATCTTAGAATTAGAATTAGAACATTACAGCGCAGTACAGGCCCTTCGGCCCTCGATGTTGCGCCGACCTGTGAAACCATCTGACCTACACTATTCCATTTTCATCCATATGTCTATCCAATGACCACTTAAATGCCCTTAAAGTTGGCGAGTCTACTACTGTTGCAGGCAGGGCGTTCCAAGCCCCTACTACTCTCTGAGTAAAGAAACTACCTCTGACATCTGTCCTATATCTATCACCCCTCAAATTAAAGCTATGTCCCCTCGTGTTTGCCATCACCATCCGAGGAAAAAGAATCTCACTATCCACCCTATCTAACCCTCTGATTATCTTATATGTCTCTATTAAGTCACCTTTCCTCCTCCTTCTCTCCAACGAAAACAACCTCAAGTCCCTCAGCCTTTCCTCGTAAGACCTTCCCTCCATACCAGGCAACATCCTAGTAAATCTCCTCTGCACCCTTTCCAAAGCTTCCACATCCTTCCTATAATGCGGTGACCAGAACTGCACGCAATACTCCAGGTGCGGTCTCACCAGAGTTTTGTACAGCTGCAGCATGACCTCGTGGCTCCGAAACTCGATCCCCCTACTAATAAAAGCTAACACACCATATGCCTTCTTAACAGCCCTATTAACCTGGGTAGCAACTTTCAGGGATTTATGTACCTGGACACCAAGATCTCTCCGTTCATCTACACTACCAAGAATCTTCCCATTAGCCCAGTACTCTGCATTCCTGTTACTCCTTCCAAAGTGAATCACCTCACCCTTTTCCGCATTAAACTCCATTTGCCATCTCTCAGCCCAGCTCTGCAGCCTATCTATGTCCCTCTGTACCCTACAACATCCTTCGGCACTATCCACAACTCCACCGACCTTCGTGTCATCCGCAAATTTACTAACCCACCCTTCTACACCCTCTTCCAGGTCATTTATAAAAATGACAAACAGCAGTGGCCCCAAAACAGATCCTTGCGGTACACCACTCGTAACTAAACTCCAGGATGAACATTTGTCATCAACCACCACCCTCTGTCTTCTTTCAGCTAGCCAATTTCTGATCCAAAGCTCTAAATCACCTTCAACCTCATACTTCCGTATTTTCTGCAATAGCCTACCGTGGGGAACCTTATCAAACGCCTTACTGAAATCCATATACACCACATCCACTGCTTTACCCTCATCCACCTGTTTGGTCACCTTCTCGAAAAACTCAATAAGGTTTGTGAGGCACGACCTACCCTTCACAAATCCGTGCTGACTATCGCTAATGAACTTATTCTTTTCAAGATGATTATAAATCCTATCTCTTATAACCTTTTCCAACATTTTACCCACAACAGAAGTAAGGCTCACAGGTCTATAATTACCAGGGCTGTCTCTACTCCCCTTCTTGAACAAGGGGACAACATTTGCTATCCTCCAGTCTTCCGGCACTATTCCTGTCAACAATGATGACATATAGATCAAGGACAAAGGCTCTGCAATCTCCTCCCTGGCTTCCCAGAGAATCCTAGGATAAATCCCATCTGGCCCAGGGGACCTATCTATTTTCACACTTTCCAAAATTGCTTGTGAACCTCAATCCCATCGAGCCTAGTAGTCTGAATCTCAGTATTCTCCTCGACAACATTTTCTTTCTCTCGTGTAAATACTGACGAAAAATATTCATTTAACACTTCCCCTATCTCCTCTGATTCCGCAAACAACTTCCCACTACTATCCTTGATTGGCCCTGATCTAACTCTAGTCATTCTTTTATTCCTGATATACCTATAGAAAGCCTTAGGGTTTTCCTTGATCCTATCCGCCAATGACTTCTCGTGTCCTCTCCTTGCTCTTCTTCGCTCCCCCTTTAGATCCTTCCTGGCTAGCTTGTAACTCTCAAGCGCCCTAACTGAGCCTTCACGTCTCATCCTCACATAAGCCTTCTTCTTACTCTTGACAAGAGCTTCAACTTCTTTAGTAAACCATGGCTCCCTCGCTCGACAACTTCCTCCCTGCCTGACAGGTACATACTTATCAAGGACACGCAGTAGCTGCTCCTTGAATAAGCTCCACATTTCCATTGTGCCCATCCCCTGCAGTTTCCTTCCCCATCCTACGCATCCTAAATCTTGCCTAATCGCATCATAATTTCCTTTCTCCCAGCTATAATTCTTGCCCTGCTGTATATACCTGTCCCTGCCCATCGCAAAGGTAAACCTAACCGAATTGTGATCACTATCACCAAAGTGCTCACCTACATCTAAATCTAACACCTGGCCGGGTTCATTACCCAGTACCAAATCCAATGTGGCATCGCCCCTGGTTGGCCTGTCTACATGCTGTATCAGAAAACCCTCCTGCACACACTGGACAAAAACTGACCCATCTCAAGTACTCGAACAATAGTATTTCCAGTCAATATTTGGAAAATTAAAGTCCCCCATAACAACTACCCTGTTAAGCAGGAAGATTATGCTGGAACTGTATAACTCATTGGTTGGGCCACACCTTGAGTACTGTGTGCAGTTCTGGTCATCTCATTACAGAAAGGATGTAATTGCACTGGAGAGGGTACAGAGGAGATTTACCAGGATTTTGCTAGGACTGGAAAAATGCAGCTATGAAGAAAGATTGGATAGGCTGGGGTTGTTCTCATTGGAGCAGAGAAGACTGATGGGAGATCTGATTGAAATCTACAACATTTTGAGGGGCCTGGATAGAGTAGAGGTGAAGTGTCTATTCACCTGAGCAGAGTGGTCAGTGACGAGGGGGTATAGATTTAAAGTGATTGGTAGAAAAGTTAAAGGGGAGGTGAGGAAAATCTTATTCACCCAGAGAGTGGTGATGGTCTGGAACTCACTTCCTGAAATGATAACTGAAGCAGAGATCCTCAGCTCATTCAAAAGGAGTCTGGATATACAACTCAAGTGCCATAAGTTGCAGGGCGACGGAATAAATGCTGGAAGTTGGGATTAGAGTAGGTGAATCGTTTCTCAGCCAGCACAGACATGATGGGCCAAGTGGTCTCTTTCTGTGCCTTAATATTTCTATGATTCTATAATTTTTTATTTTGCGTCGGTCTTCATGATTGAGGATACAAGTAACATCCCAGTATTATCTGTAAGTCAGGAAATGGAAGGGAGGGAGGAGTACAAGATAATTACAATCACTAGGAAAGTGGTACTGAACAAATTGTCGGAGCTGCGGGCTGACAAGCCCCGGGTCCTGATGGACTTCATCCTAGGGTGTTAAAAGAAGCGGCTGGTGAGATAGTTGATGCGTCAGTTTTAATTTTCCCAAATTTCCGAGATTCGGGGAAGGTTCCGTTAGTTTGGAAAATAGCGAATATTCAAAAAGGGAGGGAGACAGAAAGCAGGATTCTGCAGGCCTGTTAGCTTAACATCTGTCCTAAGGAAAATGTTAGCTATTGGTAATCAGGCAGAGTCAGCATGGTTTTGTGAAAGGGAAATCATGTTTAACCAATTTATTGGAGTTCTTTGAGGGAATTACATGTGCTGTGGATAAAGGGGAACCAGTGGATGTATTGTACTTAGATTTCCAGAAGGCATTTGATAAGGTGCCGCATCAAAGGTTCTTGCAGAAAATAAAAGCTCATGGTGTAGGGGGTAACATATCGGCATGGATAGAAGATTGGCTAGCTAACAGGAAACAGAGATTAGGCATAAATGGGTCATTTTCTGGTTGGCAAGATGTAACGAGTGGTGTGCCACAGGGATCAGTGCTGGAGCCTCAACTTTTCACAACTTATATAAATGAGTTAACTGAAGGGCCCGAAGGTATGGTTGGTAAATTGGTGCTGACACAAAGATAGGTCGGAAAGTAACTTGTGAAGAGGAAGGACATAAGGGGGCTACAAAGGGATATAGACAGGTTAATTGAATGGGCAAAGACCTGGCAAATGGAGTATAATGTGGGAAAGTGCGAAATTGTCCACTTTTGCAGGAAGAATAAAAAAAGAAGCATCATCTAAATGGTGAGAGATTGCACAGCTCTGAGATGCAGAGGGATCTGGGTGTCCTTGTGAATTAATCACAAAAGGTTAGTATGCAGGTTCAGCACGTAATTAGGAAAGATAATAGAATGTTATTGTCTATCGTGAGGGGAATTGAATACTAAAGTAGGGAGGTTATTCTTCAGCCAAACGGGGCATTGGTGAGACCACATCTGGAGTACTGTGTACAGGACTGGTCCCCTTATTTGAGGAAGTGGCAAATGCGTTGAAGGCAGTACAGAGAAGGTTTATTAGACTAAAGCTGGAACGGGCGGGCTGTCTTCCAAGGAAAGAATGGACAGGCTAGGCTTGTATCTGCTGGAATTTAGGAGAGTAAGAGGCGACTTGATTGAAACATATAAGATCCTGAGGGGTCTTGACAGGGTGGATGTCGGAAGGATGTTTCCCCTTGTGGGAGAATCAACAACTAGGGGTCACTGTTTAAAAATAAGGGGTCACCCATTTAAGACTGAGAGGAGCAGAAATTTTATCTCTCAGAAGGTTGTGAGTATTTGGAACTCTCTTCCTCAAAAGGCAGTGGCAGCAGAGTCTTTGAATATTTTTAAGGCAGAAGTAGATAGATTCTTGATAAGCAAGGGGGTGAAAGGTTATCGGTGGGGTGGGGGAGTCGGTGGAAATGTGGAGTAATCAGTTCAGCCATGAACTTATTGAATGGTGGGGCCGAGTGGCCGACTCCTGCTCCGAATTCATATATTCGTATGTTTGTATGTAGACCAATTCCTGCCTCTTCTTTAACTAGTGGTGGGGTGGTGGTGTTGGTGGTGGTGGGGGGAGGGGGTGGAGGTGGAGGGGGTGTTGGTGGTGGTGGTGGAGGTGGGGTGATGTGCCTCCATCACGTGGGGAGGTTTTCCAGTAAAACAAGGCAACCTCCCTGTGGGCTTGTGGGGAGGGGCCTCCTCCATGGGCCATCTGTGGCTCACGGGAAAACTTGCACCTCCCTGAACCACCCTCCCCCCCCCCCCCCCACACCCCGCAGAAAACACTCACCCTCTCCCACTCGTGTTGGCCTGCCCGTCTGGCCCCAACAACCCCGCCTCACTCACTTTGGATCTGGGCTCCAAGGTCCAAGGCCTTTTGCAGTACCGGCAGTGGCCACCCGTCCCACTGATACTGCTGAGCTACTCTCCCTGTAATTGGCTGGCAACTCTTGGAGATGCCAAGGTGCCATCCCAGTCTTTCAAAGGGACTGCGATCCCAGCACCAACTGCTAAGTGGCATGGCACTGTGGAATCGCACCAGGGGGCTCCAGTGGGCCGAGGTGGGATGCCCCCCGTCTTGTCAGCCCGCTACTGTGGGCCTCACCTTTGGCACAAAATACAGCCCATAGTTTTTGACAATCGGACATCTCACTTAATGAATATAATTCTTCTGTCATTCTCCACATATCATATCTTACATCTTCAACAATAGAGTATAAAATGAACAAATCTTTGGCAATCATTATTCAGCCAGACTACAGCTCATGGAAAACAATTTCTCTGACATGCATCATAAACGAAACCCAAATATAAACAGTTATTAACTCATCTTATGTTACATCATCATTTCAGTCCATGACAAGTGACATGCTGTACTTTCTCAAATTAAAGAAGAAATATATTATCTTTCCTATGAATTCTGGTTTGGAAGGCCAGCTAATTGACCTCTGCTCCCTGTGTGGGGATGTTGTGCGCGAGTGTGAAAATGTATTTACAACTCTATGCAGACACTCCCATTTTACATGCAGTGGAAGGGATAGGGACTACCAAGTTGAGGGGGGCAGTTATAATATAACTGTTGCACAAAGATCATTTGAACCTCCAGGCTCACCAACAGGACAAAGACATGGAGAAGAGTTCAGGCACCTCGTCCTTCCTCGCCACTCCTGCATTGAGCTCATGGCCAAATCAATGGTGTGCGGATTGGCAAGCATCTGTGGATTCTGGCTCTTCACGAGGGTCGCCAGCTCTCGATGTAGGAAGTGCGATGCGCTCACATGCCTGAGACGTGGCTGCACTCATGGCCTGGATGGAATACCCTCCATTACCCACTCACCGTCTTTGATTGCCTCTGGCACTTCTGCCTGATGTATCGTTACCTCTCTCTGCAACTCCAGCATGCCCTGTGCAGTCAACACCAGAGGCTCGTCATCAGCCTGGGGCTCAGCATGGGCCAGGTCACCCACAATCCTCCGACTATCAGAGTTCTCAGCTGTCACAGCCTCCGTCAGCTGCTCAGGCACATGTGCAGTGATCTTACCAGCTTATGACTCTGATTCAAAGATTGAACGCAAAACCCACCATGCTGAAGGTATCTGCACTGCTGGTGGTTGCAATTCCTGCTTCACACTCACTCCTGCTATGATAAATGTCTGTTTGTTTCAGCTGTGTCTGTTTGTATGGACTTTGTACAATAAGATTATTTTCTGATTGATGCTAATTACCTTCCTTTATTTAATGTGCTTCTGTCTATCTTTACAGAACACAATGTATCAATTCCTAAATTCTGATCCTCCTTTTTTTTAGAAAGTAGCTCTCCTGCCTTTACAGTCAGAAAGTTGTGAGTTCAAAACACCAGAGGCTTGAGCAAAAACTCCAAGGTGACACTTCAGTGCAGTACTGAGGGAGTGCTGCACTGTCAGAGGTACCTGCTTTTAGGTGAGACGGTAAACTGAGGTGCCCTTGGTTCTTGCAGCTCGATGCAAATGATACCGTTGCATTATTGCAGAGAGCAGCGGGGGAATTATTTCTGAGGTCTTCGCCAACATTTCTCAAAATCGGTCTTTATCATGTTGCTGTTTCTGGGAGCTTGCTGTGTGCAAATTGACAACCATGCTTTGTACATGATGGCCGTGACTTGACTTGGAAAGCCTTTCATGAGTTGGAAAATGCTTTGCAACGTCCTATGGTTGTGGAATGCACGTCTTGCTTTTTCCATTGTTATCAATGTCATTGTGATTAAAAGATAGGATTCGTGGGCACAATGTTTAATCAATTTTGATGAAAATCCTGTAAAAAATCTATATTCCTGCATTGCAATTATCCACATCTGCCTAGTCTTACAGATACAATAGAACATAGAACATAGAACATTACAGCGCAGTACAGGCCCTTCAGCCCTCGATGTTGCGCCAACCTGTGAAACCATCTGACCTACACTGTTCCGTTTTCATCCATATGTCTATCCAATGACCACTTAAATGCCCTTAAAGTTGGCGAGTCGACTACTGTTGCAGGCAGGGCGTTCCACGCCCATACTACTCTCTGTGTAAAGAAACTACCTCTGACATCTGTCCTATATCTATCACCCCTCAACTTAAAGCTATGTCCCCTCGTGTTTGCCATCACCATCCGAGGAAAAAGGCTCTCACTATCCACCCTATCTAACCCTCTGATTATCTTATATGTCTCTATTAAGTCACCTCTCCTCCTCCTTCTCTCTAACGAAAACAACCTCAAGTCCCTCAGCCTTTCCTCGTAAGACCTTCCCTCCATACCAGGCAACTTCTTGGTAAATCTCCTCTGCACCTTTTCCAAAGCTTCCACATCCTTCCTATAATGCGGTGACCAGAACTGCACGCAATACTCCAGGTGCGGCCGCACCAGAGTTCTGTACAGCTGCAGCATGACCTCGTGGCTCCTAAACTCGATCCCCCTACTAATAAAAGCTAACACACCATATGCCTTCTTAACAGCCCTATTAACCTGGGTGGCAACTTTCAGGGATTTATGTACCTGGACACCAAGATCACCAAGATTCGATGGAATTTTGGAAGATGCATCCAATATCTCCATAGATACCTCTTTCAACACTGTGTGGTGTAGAATATCATGTCCTGGGGATTTCTCAACCTTCTGCTCCATTAGTTTCTCCAATACTACCTTTTTACTAATACTAATTTCCTTCAATTCCTCATTCCCCTAATCCCTTGGATCTCTAATTCTGGGAGATTTCTTGTATCTTCCTCAGTGAAGACAGACACAAAGTAATCATTTAGCTTCTCTGCCATTTCTCTATTCCCCATTATAAATTCTCCTGACTGTAATGGACCCATATTTGTCTGAGCCAAACGTTACCATTTTGCATCCCCATAGAAGCTTTTACAATCCCTTTTTATATTTTTTGCGAACTTACATTCATATTCTATTCTCCCTTTCTTTATCAGTTTCTTCATCTTCCTTTGCTGTAATCTAAAATCCTCCAGATCCTCAGGTTTACTACTATTTCTGGCAACTTTATAGGTTTTTTCTTTTAATCTTATACAAACCTTATCTTCTTTTGATATCCACAGCTGACTGCCTTTACTTTTGTGCTTTTTGTGCTTTGAAGGAATCTATAGTTTCTGTAAACTATGTAATATTTCTTTAAAGACTATCCATTGCCTATGTACTGTCATACCTTTTAATGTATTTTTTCAATCCACCTCAGCCAATATTCCCTTCATACCTTCATAATGTCCTTTCTTCAAATTTAACACTCTGGCTTCCTTTCTCAGTCCGTGAATATCTTGCTTCTGTGTCTGTCAATGATTTGCTTGTTTTCTTGCAGAGAATGGCTCCAAGACCAACTAGACTGAGAACTTCTATCAAATCAGTGGGCGAGATTTTATGTCGAGCAGACAGGAACTTGCTAGCGACGTAAAATTCAGTGGCCAACCCGCTTCTGCCTAGCCTGGGGATCCGTCCTGTATTTTATGGGTCCCCAGGCTTTAATTGTTCTGAGACGGGACTTCCTCCCACTTCAGGGAGGAAGTCCCACCTCATTGAGCTGCCGGCCAATCATCGGGCCAGCAGCTATTAGTCCCAGCAGCATCACCGGGAGTGGTGGCCACTGCTGGGACTGCAGCCCAGCCGAGGACATGGAGCCAGGACTGCAGGTACGTTTGGGTTGCTTTGGCAGAGCGAGGGAAGGGTGGCTGTTTGGGGGGAAAGGTGGTGTCTTGGGTCTTGGGTGTGGTTGGGGAAGTGGGGGCAGCCCTCAATCGGGCACCCTGTGCCACGGGTAAAATCCCAGTGGAGGTGGGCGAAGGCCCTTAAGTGGCCTTTAATTGGCAACGTAACAGCTTTGATTGGCCCGTTTTCTGCTCCCCCACCCCCCGCCCTATGTAAAGTGAGATGGAGGCCTCCCAGAACCTCCCGTTCCATTTTACACCAACCCCAACCCCCCCCCTCCCCCCCTCCACCACCATCCGGCTCGCTGGGGTGGCATAAAATTTCGGGCAGTGGGCCTTTTTAGATAGAAAGAAGTCACTGTTTGTGTATTTGTTAAAGCTTTCTTGAAGTTTGGAAATGTCAGTGCTTCTGCCTCGTTCCATTTCCAATTGACATCTTGACATCGTTTCTCAAAGTGGGGCTGTAATAGAGGCATACTCTGGGATAAATCTCACAATATACAATGCAATGTAGAGATTTGATTTGGTTTGTATTTATGGGAGGATCTGCATTCAAGATTCCCTTCACCATCTTAGAATCTGGAGAAAGACATTTTTTATGCCTGTAGCTGAAAAATGCACTTGTCTTTATTTCGTGGCAATTTGTGCATCTGGAGTCGATCCAACACTACTTGTGTGGGCTTGTCCTGTTCTGCTTGTGTTCTCCTGTATACTGGCAGTTGTTGTACACACATGGTGATTGATTGATTTTTAAATCTGAAAACCTCAATGCAAGTCTTTTGTATATTCCTGGGTTGTCTGTGTTGTTTGCCTTATTGTAAACACTTTTTTCTTTGGGTGTTCAGGTTTGCACCCCTTTTAATAATTAATATTTGATCATACATGTATGGCTGCATCACTTTTGTTTTCTTTATTTCTGTGTACCTGCAAAATGTTTTTCTCCTGTTCCGGCCTAGGTTTTCTCTTTGATCCAGTCCTGGTTTGCTCTCATTTTCTTTTTGCGGTGTTTGCTTTCAGTTCTTGGATCCTTCTGTGCTTCGTCCTTTCTTTTTCTTCTGTTTTGTTCTCTCCTCATCGCCAACAATTGTAGTGTTGTGCTGTGTTCTTAAATCCTCTTTCACTGACAAATGCAGGCTTTATATTTGGATTCAATACAAGCACTATTTATTGTCTTAGTTATTTACATTGCATGATTTCAGGTACAGGTCTTTCCTCACTTGTGCGCCCTTTGTAAAGCTATGTGCTGAGTGAGCTCTCAAAATGGGAGGAGTCCATATAGATATATATATATATATATATCTGATATATCTGTTGATGTCATCAGTGGCATCAGTGGCCTGGTCTCTTAAAGGTACAGTTTCTTAAAGCTGAACTACATTTTAAATCCTGGTGGTGCTCCCTTGCACCCCTCCCCCCCACCAATCGCTCCTCCCATCCCGCCTTCCCACCCGAGCCCCTTGACTAGTATTGTCCAGATCTGAACCACAATTCAACAATGGCCCTCACCATCTGACTCAGAAAGAGAGAGAGAGAGGTGACCGTGCATGGGGAATGGAAGGGAAACAGCCTCAATAAAGTGTCTTCAAAAACAAAAATAATTTCAAAAATCAATTTGCACAAGAATATTTCCATCATCTGCAGCATTTTTACTTTTGTAAGAAGAAGTTTTACTTTCTTTCAGAGCAATTGTGAGGAGTTGAGCATTAAACCAGAGGAGGTGGAGGAGACATTGTGGCTGCTGTTTCTCTCCCTATCCTGCAGGGGGCGCTCTGTATCTCCTCCTACCCCCTCCCCCTCCCCCACCGCTGGGTGTATTTTCAGATCCCCCGCAATTCCTCGTGCCATTCAGTTGATGGGAATCTGGGAATAAATATTACATTTTTGGACTGGAATCACAGCCCGTGTCTGCTCTCAGTTGTTTTGTTTATTACTTAATTGAAACTGCAAGGGAAACTTTGTTACTGCACCCGGAGCAGGACTGATTGGTCAGTCACTAGGAAATTAGCATCAATGTGATGTTGACCACTCTCGGGTGATTGGACAGATTTCATTTCCCTCATATTTTGGGAGTAAGTAATTATACGTGTTAATGAGTCCATAGAAGGGAAGAACATTGCATTGTATGAGTTTTAGATATCTGGAGTAACTCCATAAAGTTTGATATCCAACTCAGTGTGCTGAGTGTTTTCGATTATTCATGCAATTCACGTGCCTGAACCAGGATAAGAAGATTACAAATTCTACACACTCCCTCAGTACTGAACCTGTGACAGTGCAGCACTGCCTCAGTACTGATCCTCCAACAGTGCAGTGCTCCCTCAGTACTGACCCTGCAACAGTGCAGTGCTCCCTCAGAACTGAATCTCCCATACTGCAGCACTGCCTCAGCACTAACCCTGCAACACTGCAGCACTCCTTCCGTACTGCATCTCCAACAGTGCAGTGCTCCCTCAGTACTGAACCTATGACAGTGCAGCATTCTCTCAGTACTGACCGTCCGACAGTGCAGCACTCCGTCAGTACTGACCCTTCCATACTGCAGCACTGGCACAGTACTGACCCTCCAACAGTGCAGCACTCCCTCATTACTGACCCTCCCTCAGTGCAGTGCTCCCACAGCACAGGTGCCCCAGGGGCGCGGAGGGGGTGTGTCTGTTTTGATATTTTGTGGCTGGACCCCCGAGCTGCTGAGTCGGAGTTGAGAGACACTCACCCTCCACCCAAGGGCACTTGACCTGGATTCCTGAGGAGAGGGAATCATTAACAATATCAGCTAAGTTGAGCAACCGGAAGGGACTCAGCTCCCCACCCCCCATCCATCTGTGCAGCTGCTAAGCTGTGACACTGGTCTACTGGCTCCTCTGCCGAGCCCAGCCCTGCTCCCTCACACTGGGTCTCTCTGTCTCCCTTGGTGGGGCTTGTCCAGACGTGAACTCCCCCATGCAGGACTGGAAACACTGGTCCACCTCTGGGATCCTCTCAGTTGTTTTGTTTATTAATTAATTGAATAATTGATGTAACCGGATATTTAACCGCACCCTTGAACTGCTCTCTGAACTTGGACTGAGTCACCACATAAATAAATGTGTTTGTGCAGCAACTTAAAAGCTGCAGCATAAATCCAACTTGTCGAAATATATGTTCAGAATCGTTGTAATCATTGGGATCTGTTCCTGTTATGATATAATAGAAGAAATCGATAACAATTATCAACCACAGAAGTATGAAGCTGCCGGAGATGGTGAAGAGTAAAATCACAGACTTCCTTCTGCTCTCCATCTCTGGGTCACTGTGATTCTCTCCCTCTCTCTGACCCCTCAGTCCCTTACGGACTCGACTGGCCACTAAAATGTGTCTGACTGTCAGAGCGTTGAGCAACAGAATTAAAACAAATGGGAGCAATGGGGTTAAAACAGTATCAAACCATGCAAATCCCACCCATCCGGGCTCAGTATAATAGCTTGGCTTTATAGAACATTCCCACGGTACATTGTCGATTATCTCTTCAGGTTCAGTTATAAAGTAGAAGGGGATGTTTCTTGAACAGAGCAGAATGCAGGTTGTTGCGAGAACCACAGCCGCAGTTTTCTCGGTGCAATATTTAGTTTTCAGCTTCTGACAACAAATGGCCACAAATCGATCGAAGGAGAAAGTGACGGTGAACCAGACAGAACATTCTGCAGCTGTACAAAGCAGGACAAAGATAACAGTACACACCGGGGTGATTTTCAGGAAAGATCCCGGGAAATAATAATAACTGATCCGCCACAGTACGACATCAGTGACAATGACCAGTAGGTCCGTTGTTGCCATGGCCACCAGGTAGTAAGTGGTGCAGGTGGAGAGTCCGCACTTTCCCCGGGACAGGATCACAATCGCCAGGAAATTAACTGGAAGAGAGAGAAGGGAAAAGAGACTGGAAATTACTGATCAAATATTCTCCGTGTCTGAGCCAGACAGGAACGGCAGGATTTTAGCACCATAAACAGGTGGGTTGGGGCTGGGTCAGAGGTTAAAATCTAAAAGTCTCAACCCCGACCCCAACCCAACTCCAACCAGCCCACTTCCGGGTTTAACAGAGTTTAACACTTTTAACACTTCCGCTCTCAATTGACGGGTTGGTAATTTAAATATTTTAATCAGTCTGGAAGTCTCTGATCTAATCTGCTTTCCAAGTTTAACTCTGTTGTCCCGGTTTCCCCATTCAATCCCATGGCCCACATAAAGAATTGGCTATCAGAAACCAACCCCCAAACCCCCACTGTGATTGGACAACCTGTGATAGGACACCCATGTTATCAGGCTGCTCCTCCTGATTGGACTCCCCCTCCCCCTCTCCAGAGTTGGAACACCCCTGGGTTTGGACCTCACTCTGATTGGACACCCCAGTCCCACTGGAATCAACACCCACCTCACCACTGGTTCTGGATTACCCCTCCCCAGATTGGATCTTCATGGGCTCAGAACCCCCCCTCCCCAGATTCAGACCCCCCACCGCGGGCATCGGACCAACCTGAGATTAGACCTCTCCTGGGGACCGAAACACACTCCAGGATAGCAGATCCCTCCTTGGGGTTGGTGAACAAACACCCTCCGCCCTTCCTTTCCTCCCTCTCTCCCTCTTCCCTTCACCCCTCCCCTCCCCCTCCTATCATCCCCTCCTCCTCTCTGGACTTAGACCAGGGTTTAGGATGGGTGACCCCTCTGTGGGGGTTGTGGATCAAACAGGCCAGATCTGTGATGTCATCACTCGCTCCCCCTCTGGAGTCAGGTATTGGACACTCCTGCTATTTGGTATTAAACCCCTGGGATCATGGTTTGGACCGCCCTGGTCCTGAGGCCTACGCCAGAGCCCCAGCTGCCTGACAGGAAGCCAGGCCTGTCAATCAGGCTGATGTCAGGGTGGGGAAGTTGTCAATGATAAATGGACAGAGTGTGGAGTTAAAACTCTGAAACACCACTCCGCACCTATGTAAACCACACCTGTTAATATCCAGGCCTAATGATTGGAGCAAAAACAAAACTCTGAGACTGCTGTAAATCTGATAAAAAAATAGGAGAATATTGAAAACATTCAGCAAGTCAGGCAACATCTGTAGAGAGAGAAACAGAGTTAACATTTCAGGTCGATTAACCTTTCATCAGTACCGGAAGATATTAGAGGTTAACAGTTTTAAAAGCAATGATAGAGCCAATGAAAAGAGGGAAAAGGGGGAGGAAAGAACCAAAGGGAAGGTCTGTGATTGGATGGAGGGCAGGAGGGACTGAATGGCCAGAGGGATGACGGTGGAATGAGAATGGGACAATTGAAGAAACAGAGGGGGTGTAAATGGTTCCAGCAGAATAACAGAGGGAGAGGGAAGCATGGAAAATCTGAAAAGAGGAGAAGGCTCTAGTGGCCTGGAAAAGTGATGGAGAATGGTGGGTAGAGCCCAGGGATGTGGAGCAGCCTGCCAGCTGTGTACCAATAGGGAATCTCCCACCTAAAGCCCCAACCCACACCCCCTCCACTCCAAATGACCCTGGTGTGGGCCATCCATCATTACCAGAACAGAAAATGGGAGCTGTGGTTATAATCTGAAATGTTTAATATCAGTGTTGGGTCCGACTGGCAAAAAAAAAATTGTCATTGAAAAATTCATTGCTGTTCCTGTGGAAGAGTGTGGGAAGTCGAGGATAGAGAGGTCAGAGTGTGAGTGGGATGTGGAATTAAAAGGACAAGTGATTGGAATCTCAGGGTGACACTTGCAGATGGAACAGAAGAGTTCAGCAAAGCAACCACCCAATCTGCATTTAATCCTCTCCCAATGCTCAGGAAACTATTGTGAGCAGTGAATGCAGTTACTACATTGGAAGATGTACAAGTAAAATCGCTGTTTCACCTAGCTGGATTGAGGCTGTGGGAGTCCATGAGATGATAGTAGATATTGATGGAAAGTCAATCCTCTGAAATGGAGGTAGCGGAATCGAGGAAAGAAAGGGAAGTGTCAGAGATTGAGCATGGGATGGAAATTAGAAGCAAAGTTCATTAAATTTTCCATTTCAGTATGAAAGAAGGAAATGGCCCCATCAGAGTCATCAAAATAACAGAATAAATGTGAAGAAGAGGACCTCGAGTGAGATTGGAACAAAGAATGATCCATGTATCCTACACAAAGGCAGCACAGCTGGGACCTAAATAGCCTCCCGTGGTGACACCATTTGAGTGTGGAGTATCCCAGTGTTTACACCCAAGGTCCACACACATATACTTTACAACAGGAACCCCACACAGGGTCCAGGATCTGAAACCTGCAAAGGGTTTTCATTCCCAGACCAGAGCCAGTGAGGAGTTCCAGTGGGAATGAAGAGTGAATGAAATTAATCAAGTCAATTCCAAATGGAACTCTTGGAATGTACCAGCAGGAGATGGTGGAGGGAAAGCAGCCGGGCAACAGCCTCATGGTGTCTGTCAGGTAAGATCCCATCCACTGTGAGTTTAAGGACAGCTAGAGTTTACTGAACTTTGGACCACAGATGGGAAGATTGACATAGGCAGAAATTATACTAGACTTCTGGAGCACAGCTTCATGCACAGAGTGAAGGAAGTCACGTGTGTGGTGGGACAGTCAGTGCAGAATGAAGTGCATGATAATTCAGAGCGAGGTCACACCAGGACTGCTGCTTCCCGTATTGGTCTCCGATCTCAAAATACATAATTCCTGCCTGAGAGAGGTGTCAGTTATACTGGATTGAGATGAGAAGGTCTTCACTTGCAGGCTTGTGAATCTTTGGAATTCTGTAACCCAGAGAACTGTAAGTGCTCAGTCTTTGAGTATATTCAAGATAAGATAAACAGATCTTTGGACCCTAAGGCAATCAAAGGGCTAATTACATTGTGTGGGAAGGTGGAGGTGAGATCTTGGACGAGCCATGATCTTGTTGAATGGCGGAAGAGACTCGAGGGGCCGAATGGTCTACTCCAGCTCCTATTTCTTTATTTCGCTCTTATGTAATTAATTCCAAACAGAACATCTCGGGTTCGATTGAATAAGAACATTTATTAGATCAGTAAATAAGAAAAAAGGAACATTCAGCAAAACAGACTGGGGACCTGATAGCAAGAAACACACTCGGTCAGTACAATAAATCTCACAATCTGAACATATCCTAATTACACCTTCAATACATTTCCTCATCAGGATTGTACTGGAAGTTTCATCAGTTCATTCTGATGAATTATTCACACCGCTAGCCCACTATCTCTCTCTCACTTCTCAAGTAACTTCCCCCGCCTCCCTCCAGTCCCCCTCCAGTCCCCCTCCAGCTCTTTCTCAATCACTCCTCTCTCTCTGTCTTTTCACACTGACCACACTGATACTTTTCAAATGCCATCTAATCCTAATACCCTGAGTGTGCATTCTGTTTACTGGCCTTGTATTCAATGATTCTATTCTCAGTCAGTTTATTCAATGGTGAAGCCTCTGAAATAGAATGATAGAGTCATAGAGTCAAACAGCACAGAAACAGGCCCTTCGGCCCATCGTGTCTGTGCCGGCCATCAAGCACCTATCTATTCTAATCCCATTTTCCAGCACTTGGCCCATAGCTTTGGATGCTATGGTGTTTCAAGTGCTCATCTAAATACTTCTTAAATGTTGTGAGGGTTCCTGCCTCTACCACCTCTTCAGGCAGTTTGTTCCTGATTCCAAACACCCTCCAGGTGAAAAATTTTAATCCTCAAATCCCCTCTAAACATCCTGCCCCTTACTTTAGATCTATGCCACCTGGCTATTGAACCCTCCGCTAATGGAAAAAGTTTATTCCTATCTATCCTATCAATGCCCCTCATAATTTTGTATACCTCAATCATATCTCCCCTCAGCCTTCTCTGCTCTAAGGAAAACAACCCTAGCCTTTTCAGTCTCTCTTCATAGCTGAAATGCTTCAGCCCAGGCAACATCCTGGTGAATCTCCTCTGCACCCTCTTCAGTGCAATCACACCCTTCCTATAGTGTGGTGACCAGAACTGTACACTGTACTCCAGCTGTGGCCTAACTAGCGTTTTATACAGCTCCATCATAACCTCCCTGCTCTTATATTCTATGCCTCGGCTAATAAAGGTAAGTATCCCATATGCCTTCCAAACCACCTTATCTACCTGTGCTGCTGCCCTCAGTGATCTATGGACAATTACACCAAGATCCCTCTGACCTTCTGTACTTCCTAGGGTCCTACCATCCACTGCATATTCCCTTGCCTTGTTAGTCCTCCCAAAATGCATCACCTCACACTTCTCAGGAGTAAATTCCATTTGCCCATCTTACCAGCCCATCTATAGCGTCCCGTAATCTAAGACTTTCCTCCTCACTATTTACGACATCACTGATTTTCCTGTCATCTGTGAACTTACTGATCATACCTCCAATATTCTTGTCGAAATCTTTAATGTACACTACAAACAGCAAGGGTCCCAGCACCAAGCCCTGCGGTACCACACTGGGCAAAGTCTTCTACTCGCAAAAAACAACCCTCGACCATCACCCTCTGCCTCCTGCCACTAAGCCAGTTTTAGATGCAATTTGCCAAATTGCCCTGGATCCCATGGGCTCTTACCTTCTTAACCAATCTCCCATGTGGGACCTTATTAAAAGCCTTACTGAAGTCCATGTAGATTACATCAACTGCTTTACCCTCATCTACACATCTAGTCACCTCCTCGAAAAATTCAGTCAGGTTTGTTAGACACGAGCTCCCCCTGACAAAGCCATGCTGACCATTTCTGGTTAATCCCTGCCCCTCCAAGTGGGGATTAATCCTGTCCCTCAAAATTTTTTTCCAATAGTTTCCCAACCTCTGATGTTCGAGTCACCAGCCTGTAATTACCTTGTTTATCCCTGCTGCTCTTCTTGAATAATGTACTACATTCGCTGTCCTCCAGTCCTCTGGTACCTCTCCTGCGGCCTGAAAGGATTTGAAAATTTGTGTCAGAGTCCCTTTGCCTCATATAACAGCCTGGGATACAACCTATCTGGGCCTGGGGATTTATCCACTTCTAAGCCCGCTAAAACAGCTAATACTTCCTCTCTTTCAATGCTAATATGTTCAAGTATATCGCAATCCCTCTCCCTGATCTCCACACCTACATCGTACTTCTCCATAGTGAACACAGATGAAAAATAATCATTTAAAACCTCACCTATGTCCTCCAGCTCCACACAGATAGCCATTTTGGTCCCTAAAGGGCCCCACCCTTTCCCTGGTTATCCTCTTGCCCTTAATACACTTATAAAATGCCTTAGGATTTTCCTTTATCTTGCCCGCATGTGTTTTTTCATGTCCCTTCTTAGCTCTCCTAATTATGTTCTTAAGTACCCCCCTACACTTTCTATACTCCTCTAGGGCCTCCGCAGTTTTCAGCACTCTGAATCTGCCATAAGACTCCTTTTATCCTGATCCAATCCTCTATATCCTTGGACACCCAGTGTTCCCTAGACTTGTTGGTCCAACCCTAAGGCTTTCTATCGGTATATCAGGAATAAAAGAATGACTAGAGTTAGATTAGGGCCAATCAAGGATAGTAGTGGGAAGTTGTGTGTGGAATCAGAGGAGATAGGGGAAGTGTCAAATGAATATTTTTCGTCAGTATTTACAGTAGAGAAAGAAAATGTTGTCGAGGAGAATACTGAGATTCAGGCTACTAGGCTAGATGGGATTGAGGTTCACAAGGAGGAGGTGTTATCAATTTTGGAAAGTGTGAAACTAGATAAGTCCCCTGGGCCAGATGGGATTTATCCTAGGATTCTCTGGGAAGCCAGGGAGGAGATTGCAGAGCCTTTGTCCTTGATCTTTATGTCGTCATTGTCGACAGGAATAGTGCCGGAAGACTGGAGGATAGCAAATGTTGTCCCCTTGTTCAAGAAGGGGAGTAGAGACAGCCCTGGTAATTATAGACCTGTGAGCCTTATTTCGGTTGTGGGTAAAATGTTGGAAAAGGTTATAAGAGACAGGATGTATAATCATCTTGAAAAGAATAAGTTCATTAGCGATAGTCAGCACGGTTTTGTGACGGGTAGGTCGTGCCTCACAAACCTTATTGAGTTTTTCGAGAAGGTGACCAAACAGGTGGATGAGGGTAAAGCAGTGGATGTGGTGTATATGGATTTCAGTAAGGCGTTTGATAAGGTTCCCCATGGTAGGCTATTGCAGAAAATACGGAAGTATGGGGTTGAAGGTGATTTAGAGCTTTGGATCAGATATTGGCTAGCTGAAAGAAGACAGAGGGTGGTGGTTGATGGCAAATGTTCATCCTGGAGTTTAGTTACTAGTGGTGTACCGCAAGGATCTGTTTTGGGGCCACTGCTGTTTGTCATTTTTATAAATGACCTGGATGAGGGTGTAGAAGGGTGGGTTAATAAATTTGCGGATCTCTCTAAGGTCGGTGGAGTTGTGGATAGTGCCGAAGGATGTTGTAGGGTACAGAGGGACATAGATAGGCTGCAGAGCTGGGCTGAGAGATGGCAAATGGAGTTTAATGTGGAAAAGTGCGAGGTGATTCACTTTGGAAGGAGTAACAGGAATGCAGAGTACTGGGCTAATGGGAAGATTCTTGGTAGTGTTTATGAACAGAGAGATCTTGGTGTCCAGGTACATAAATCCCTGAAGGTTGCTACCCAGGTTAATAGGGCTGTTAAGAAGGCATATGGTGTGTTAGCTTTTATTAGTAGGGGGATCGAGTTTCGGAGCCACGAGGTCATGCTGCAGCTGTACAAAACTCTGGTGAGGCCGCACCTGGAGTATTGCGTGCAGTTCTGGTCACCGCATTATAGGAAGGATGTGGAAGCTATGGAAAGGGTGCAGAGGAGATTTACTAGGATATTGCCTGGTATGGAGGGAAGGTCTTACGAGGAAAGGCTGAGGGACTTGAGGCTGTTTTCATTGGAGAGAAGGAGGAGGAGAGGTGACTTAATAGAGACATATAAGATAATCAGAGGGTTGGACAGGGTGGACAGTGAGAGTCTTTTTCCTCGGATGGTGATGGCAAACATGAGGGGACATAGCTTTAAGTTGAGGGGTGATAGATATAGGACAGATGTCAGAGGTAGTTTCTTTACTCAGAGAGTAGTAGGGGCGTGGAACGCCCTGCCTGCAACAGTAGTAGACTCGCCAACTTTAAGGGCATTTAAGTGGTCATTGGATAGACATATGGATGAAAATGGAATAGTGTAGGTCAGATGGTTTCACAGGTCAGCGCAACATCGAAGGCCGAAGGGCCTGCACTGCGCTGTAATGTTCTAAAAAAAAAATTCACTTTAACGGGCACAGGTTGGCTCTGAACTCTCAATATTTCCTCTTTGAATGACTCCAACTGGTCTGATGTAGACTTTCCAACAAGTAGCTGCTCCCAGTCCACTTTGGCCAGATCCTGTTTTATCACATTGAAATCGGCCTTCCCCCAATTCATTACTTTGATTTCTGGCACATCTTTGTCCTTTTCCATAACTACTTGAAATCTTACAGAGTTATGGTCATTATCCCCGAAATGCTCCCCCACTGTTATTCTACCACTTGTCCGGCTTTTTTCCCTAGGATTAGGTCCAGTACTGCCCCTTCTCTTGGAGGACTTTCTACGTGCTGGCTCAAAAAGCTCTCCTGTATGCTTTTTAAGAATTCTGCCCCTTTAAGCCTTTTGCACTAAGACTATCCCAGTTGATATTAGGGACATTGAAATCCCCTAATATTATTACCCTATTATTTTTACACCTCTCTCAGGTGGCTAAGGTAGTTAAGAAGGCATACGGCATGCTTGCCTTCATTGGTCAGGCATAGAGTATAAAAATTGGCGAGTCATGTTGCAGCTGTACAGAATCTTAGTGAGGCCACACTTGGAATATTGCGTGCAATTCTGGTCACCACACCACCAGAACGATGTGAAGGTTTTGGAGAGGGTACAGAAGAGGTTTACCAGGATGTTGCCTGGTCTGGAGGCCTGCTATGAGGAGAGGTTGGATAAACTCGCATTGTTTTCACTGGAACGACGGAGGTGGAGGGGCAACATGATCGAGGTTTACAAAGTTTTGAGTGGCATGGACAGAGTGGATAGTCAGAAGCTTTTTCCCAGGGTGGAAGAGTCAGTTGCTAGGGGACATAGGTTTAAGGTGCGAGGGGCAATGTTTAGAGGGGATGTGCGAGGCAAGTTCTTTACACAGAGGGTGGTGAGTGCCTGGAACTTGCTTCCGGGGGAGGTGGTGGAAGCAGATACCATAGCGACATTTAAGAGGCATCTTGACAAATACATCAATAGGATGGGAATAGAGGGATACGGACCCCGGAAGTGCAGAAGGTTTTAGTTTAGACAGGCATCAAGATCGGCGCAGGCTTGGAGGGCCGAATAGCCTGTTCCTGTGCTGTACTGTTCTTTGTTCTTTGTTCTTTGTTCTCTGAGATTTGCCTACATATCTGCTCCTCTATCTCTCCCTGACTGTTTGGAGGCCTGTAGTACACTCCCAGCCAAGTGATTGCTCCCTTTATGTTTTTAAGTTCTACCCATATGACCTCGGTTGAGGAACCTTCTAAGACAGCATCCCTCCTTACTGCAGTAATTGACTCCTTGATCAACAGCGCAATGCCACCTCCTCTTTTATCTCTTCCCGTCACGCCTGAAGATTCTATACCCGGGAATATTGAGCAGCCAGTCCTGCCCCTCCCTCAACCATGTCTCTGTGATAGCAATAATATCATAATCCCATGTGCTAATCAATGCCCTCAATTCACCTGCCTTATTAGTAAGACTCTTTGCATTAAAGTAGATGCAACCCAGCCTTGAATTATTCACTTGTGCCTTAACAGGTCTATATTTGCTCTGCCTCCCAGACTGACTCAGTTTTTCTTCGATATTTGACTGTGCATCACCCCCTAATGTAACTCCACTCTGTATCCAATCCCCCTGCCAAATTAGTTTTAACAACTGCGTCCCCCCACCCACAGCACCAGCTTTAATGTTTAATTAAACAATAGTTTAATGCTTCTGCAGATCACGCAAATCTCAACCTGTTCACCTACACTATTCACTTTATCTACAATGGATGGAATAAACGCAATCAAAAGATTCTTCCAGACACACCTCACAATTACTGAAATTCTTTCTCCTGCAATTATAAAGTATACCTTTAGACTGTGAGATTGTTTAACGAATAAAGCACTAACATCACCACTGCTACAAATGATCTGCAGATAAATAGAAGGACTCATTATTCCAACAGATACAGTGTAAACTGTTGCAACATCACATCAATAAATTTCATTTTACAATGTAGCCCAGTGACAGTGAATTCATCCACAGTGAAACGGAGAAGGAGATGTGAAAGAATCAGCAGCAAACTCTGTTCAGTGTCCGGACCTCTGAAGCAGCGTCAGACACACACAGAATGAAATAATATTGCATAACAGTGACAAGCAATAAATACATTGAAATCCCAGTTAAACTGAACCATGTTATTGGGGAGGGACGACATTGCACTGCCTCCTTGTAACACTGAGATTGTGAGCAGCCTCATTATTAATCACTGAAAACACATTCATAACAATATTCTAGAATAGGTTAGCTCCACAACATGAAACTGCCAGCAGTTCCTGATGGTCTGTTTCCTGCTTATAGTCCAGACCTAATTTCAGTACATTCAGTGCAGGGAATAATCCATTAACATTATCAAAGAGGGTTAAAGTAAGATCATTACAAATATAATGCAGCTTCTACAAGACTGAAAATGCAGTGACTGAGAATATTCCATCATTCAACTGTTGGAACAGAACAGGCAACTGTGTAAAACATGCAGTGAGTACAGCAGCACAGTTAACTCTGATTACACCATTAATAGCTGAGATAACAGCTTACCAGGAACTCCAATGGCTGCAAGAAGAGGATAGTAAATGTGTTCAATCTGATTGATTACAGCACGTCCCATTTTTGGAACAAGCAGTGACTTCTGTTAGCCTGGAACCCACAGCTCAGGCAGGCACTCTGAGCTAATCCATTCCAACGGGTTCAGATTTATACAGGGGACAAGTCTCCACTGACATGGCTAAACTCCTGATCATTGCTATTAGTTACACTCACTTGAACAAACACATTACATCAGCAGCTTTGAGTCTGATGTAAATAATGCAGTGGATAAATCACACATATCTCAATGTCTAGGATGTTATCTTACTTAGAGCTCTCTTGGGAATAAAGTTGAAAGCTGAATTCATACAGAACTTATCAAACAATTACGAGCATCTTCATTCACAGTTTTCACATAATTGTATTGCACATGTTCACTCCTGTGGATTCAAATATAAATGTTATTGATTTTTCTGTGGTATATAATGAATCCAGGGACACAAGCAGACCTGTTTCACTCTTTTCCTCCAGTTTTCCAGGTAAAATATGTTCTTTGAGTCTCAGACACAGGGACCGTTAGAGGCCACGTTCAGGATTGAAACATAGAAACATCGAAAATAGGAGCAGGAGTAGGCCATTTGTCCCTTCAAGACTGCTCCACCATTCATTATGATCATGGCTGATCATCCAACTCAGCAACCTGTTCCTGCTTTTGCCCCATACCCTTTGATCCCTTTCGCCTGAAGAGCTATATCTAACTCCTTCTGGAAAAAATACTATGTTTTGGCCTCAACTGCTTTCTGTGGTAGTGAATTCCACAGGCTCAACATTCTCTGGGTGTGGAAATTTCTCATCATCTCAGTCCTGAAAGGTTTACCCCGTATCCTTAGACTATGACCCCTGGATCTGGACTTCCCCACCATCGCGAACATCATTCCTGCATCTACCCTGTCAAGTCCTGTTAGAATTTTATAGGTTTCTATGAGATCCCCCCCTCACTCTTCTGAACTCTGGCGAATATAATCCTAACCGGCTCAATCTCTCCTCATACGTCAGTCCCACCATCCCAGGAATCAGTCTGGTAAACATTCACTGCACTCCCTCTATATCAAGAACATCCTTCCACAGAAAAGGAGACCAAAACTGCACACAATATTCCAGATGTGGCCTCACCAAGGCCCTGTATAATTGCAGCAAGACATCCCTGCTCCTGTACTCGAATCCTCTCGCTATGAAGGCCAACATACAATTTGCCTTTTTTACCGCCTGTTGCACCTGCATGCTTAACTTCAGCGACTGGTGTATGAGAACACCCAGGTCTCGCTGCATATTCCCCTCTCTCAGTTTATAGCCGTTCAGATAATAATCTGCCTTCCTGTTTTTGCTACCAAAGTGGATAACCTCACATTTATCCACATTATACTGCATCTGCCATGCATTAGCCCACTCTCTCAACTTGTCCAAATCACCCTGAAGCCTCTCTGCATCCTCCTCACAACTCAACCTCCCACCCAGTTTTGTGTCATCTGCAAATTTGGAGATATTACATTTAGTTCCTTAATCTAAATCATTAATGTATATTGTGAATAGCTGGGGTCCTCGCACCGATCCCTGCGGTACCCCACTAGTCACTGCCTGCCATTCGGAAAAAGACCCATTTATCCTTACTCTGTGTCCTGTCCACCAACCAATTTTCTATCAAAGAACAAGAACAAAGAACAAAGAAAATTACAGCACAGGAACAGGCCCTTCGGCCCTCCAAGCCTGCGCCGATCCAGATCCTCTATCTAAACATGTCGCCTATTTTCTAAGGGTCTGTATCTCTTTTCTTCCTGCCCATTCATGTATCTGTCTAGATACATCTTAAAAGACGCCATCGTGTCCGCATCTACCACCTCCGCTGGCAACGCGTTCCAGGCACCCACCACCCTCTGCATAAAGAGCTTTCCACGCATATCCCCCCTAAACTTTTCCCCTTTCACTTTGAACTCGTGTCCTCTCGTAATTGAATCCCCCACTCTGGGAAAAAGCCTCTTGCTATCCACCCTGTCTATACCTCTCATGATTTTGTACACCTCAATCAGGTCCCCCCTCAACCTCCGTCTTTCTAATGAAAATAATCCTAATCTACTCAACCTCTCTTCATAGCTAGCGCCCTCCATACCAGGCAACATCCTGGTGAACCTCCTCTGCACCCTCTCCAAAGCATCCACATCCTTTTGGTAATGTGGCGACCAGAACTGCACGCAGTATTCCAAATGTGGCCGAACCAAGTCCGATACAACTGTAACATGACCTGCCAACTCTTGTACTCAATACCCCGTCCGATGAAGGAAAGCATGCCATATGCCTTCTTGACCACTCTATTGACCTGCGTTGCCACCTTCAGGGAACAATGGACCTGAACACCCAAATCTCTCTGTACATCAATTTTCCCCAGGACTTTTCCATTTACTGTATAGTTCACTCTTGAATTGGATCTTCCAAAATGCATCACCTCGCATTTGCCCTGATTGAACTCCATCTGCCATTTCTCTGCCCAACTCTCCAATCTATCTATATTCTGCTGTATTCTCTGACAGTCCCCTTCACTATCTGCTACTCCACCAATCTTAGTGTCGTCTGCAAACTTGCTAATCAGTCCACATATACTTTCCTCCAAATCATTTATGTATATCACAAACAACAGTGGTCCCAGCACGGATCCCTGTGGAACACCACTGGTCACACGTCTCCATTTTGAGAAACTCCCTTCTACTGCTACTCTCTGTCTCCTGTTGCCCAGACAGTTCTTTATCCATCTAGCAAGTACACCTTGGACCCCATGCGCCTTCACTTTCTCCATCAGCCTACCATGGGGAACCTTATCAAACGCCTTACTGAAGTCCATGTATATGACATCGACAGCGCTTCCCTCATCAATCAACTTTGTCACTTCCTCAAAGAATTCTATTAAGTTGGTAAGACATAACCTTCCCTGCACAAAACCATGTTGCCTATCACTGATCAGCCCATTTTCTTCCAAATGGGAATAGATCCTATCCCTCAGTATCTTCTCCAGCAGCTTCCCTGCCACTGACGTCAGGCTCACAGGTCTATAATTACCTGGATTATCCCTGCTACCCTTCTTAAACAAGGGGACAACATTAGCAATTCTCCAGTCCTCCGGGACCTCACCCGTGTTGTTATGAATGTTGCATGCCTTTGATTCTGTCTTTTGTCATTCTTGCAAACTCTGTCCTTACGTCCCGGTTTGAAAGTGAAAAGCACGAATCATCTGCTAGAATTTTAGACTTGGGTAAGGCTGACTTTATCGAGATGAGACAGAGACTGTCCACGGTAAACTGGGAAGATCTGTTAATGAGTCAAACGACTGAAGAACAGTGGAGAATATTTAAAGAAACATTTAATGAAATACAGAGTGAGTATATACCCGAGAGGAAAAAGGTCCACTTCACAGAAAAAACAGCCATGGACAACTAAAGAGATTAGGGATAGCATAAAACAAAAAGAAAGGGCTTACAAAAATGCAAAATGCAGCAGAGATCCAGCTGAATGGGATCGATACAAAGACCAGCAAAGGGTCACAAAGCAGCTTTTAAGAGCTACTAAAAGAGATTAGGAAAGGAAACTTGCAAGGGACATCAAAATCAATAAGAAGAAATTTTATAGTTCCATAAAGGGAAAACGGATGGTCAAGAGCAATGTCGGCTCACTAAAAGCTGAAACTAGAATCCCCAGGACCTGACGGTTTCCATCCGAGGGTGTAAAAGGAAGTAGGCGAGCACATTGTAGATGCCCTAACTATAGTCTTTCAGAGTTCCCTAGATTCAGGAGTGGTCCCTCTGGATTGGAAAGTTGCACATGTCACTCCACTTTTTAAGAAGGGTGAAAGGGGGAACCAAGGAAATTACAGACCAGTTAGCCTGACATCTGTGGTGGGCAAGTTGCTGAAGTCTATAATCAAGGATAGGGTGACTGAACATCTAGAAAAATTTCAGTTAATCAGGGACAGCCAGCATGGATTCATGACGGGAAGGTCATGCCTGACAAATCTCATTGAATTTTTTGAAGAGGTCACTAAGGTAGTGGACAGGGGAGTGTCTATGGATGTTATTTAAATGGATTTCCAGAAGGAATTTGATTTAGTCCCACATAAGAGAATGTTAACTAAGGTAGAAGCCCATGGAGTTGAGGGCAAATTATTGACATGGTTAGAAAGTTGGTTGAGTGGTAGGTGACAGAGAGTGGGGATAATGGGAATGTAGTCTGATTGGCAGGATGTAACTATTTATTTATTTATTTTATTTAGGGATACAGCACTGAAACAGGCCCTTCGGCCCACCGAGTCTGTGCTGACCAACAACCACCCATTTATACTAACCCTACAGTAATCCCATATTCCCTATCACCTACCTACACTAGGGGAAATTTACAATGGCCAATTTACCTATCACCTGCAAGTCTTTGGATGTGGGAGGAAACCGGAGCACCCGACGAAAGCCCACGCAGACACATGGAGAACTTGCAAACTCCGCACTGGAAGTACCCAGAATTGAACTCGGGTCTCTGGAACTGTGAGGCTGCGGTGCTAACCATTGCACCACTGTGCCGCCCATAAACTAGTGGTGTCCCGCAGGGATCTGTGTTGGGGCCTCAATTATTCACATTATTCATTAACGACTTGGATGATGGCATTGTAAGTCATATATCCAAATTTGCTGATGATACCAAGTTAGGCGGCATTGTAGACAGTCTAGATGAGAGCATAAAATTGCAAAGAGATATTGACAGACTAGGTGAGTGGGCAAACTGTGGCAGATGGATTTCAATGCGGACAAGTGTGAGGTTATCCATTTTGGGCCAAATAATGATAGAGCAGGGTACTTTCTAAATGGGAAGAGATTAATTACAGTGGATGTACAAAGAGACTTGGGGATTCAGGTGCATAATCTTTAAAATGCCACGAGCAAGTGCAGAAAATGATCAAAAAGGCGAATGGAATGCTAGCCTTTATATCTAGAGGATTGGAGTACAAAGATACAGAGGTTATGCTGCAGCTGTACAAAACCCTGGTTAGACCCCACTTGGAGTACTGTGAGAAGTTCTGGGCACCACACCTTAGGAAGGATATATTGGCCTTGGAGGGAGTGCAACGTAGGCTTACAAGAATGATACCTGGACTACAGGGGTTAAGTTACGAGGAGAGATTACACAAATTAGGCCTGTTTTCGACAGAATTTAGAAGGTGAAGGAATGATCTGATTGAAGTCTTCAAAATATTAACAGGAAAAGACAGGCTAAATAAACTATTTCCACTGGTTGGAGATTCTAAAACTCGGGGGCATAGTCTAAAAATTAGGACCAGACCGTTCAGGAGAGATGTTTGGAAACACTTCTTCATGCAAAGGGTGGTAGAGGTTTGGAACTCTCTCCCACAAACAGCAGTTGAAACTAGAACAGGTGTTAATTTGAAATCTGAGATAGATTTTTGTTAAGCAAAGATATTAAGGGATATGGGCCAAAGGCAGGTATATGGAGTTAGGCCGCGGATCAGCCATGATCTCATTGAATGGCGGGACAGGCTCGAGGGGCTGAATAGCCGACTCCCATTCCTATCTTCCTATGTTCCTATGGTACACTCTTCAGCTAATATATTCTTTCCCTTCCTGCCACACTCTGGTTATCATTACCTATACAATACCCTGTTTTAATGCCTCATTTTTGGCTTTAATTTGCCACATCCTGCCTCACCAGATCCCCCCCACCCCACCCCCGCCGCCGACACACACCCAACCCCGAATATTTAGTTTAAAGTTTTCTCTCCCACTCTAGTTATATGACTTGCCAGAAAACTGATCAGGTGAAGACTGTCCCATCGGTACCTCTCCCACTTTCCCCAGTAATGGTGACAGTACCCCGTGAATCAAAACCCATTTCTTCCATACCAATCTTTGAGCCACACATTCAACTCTCTGATCTTAGTTACCCTATGTCAATTCACTTGTGGCTTAGGTAGTAATCCACAGGTTATGACCTTTGTGGGTCTACATTATAATTTATCCCCTAGTTGGTCATAATCCCGAAGATGAACCTCTTTCCTCGTCCTATCTATGTCGCTGGTACATACGTGGCCCATGACAACTGAATTCTCTACACCCACTGCAAGTTTCTCTCCAGTGCAGAGCAGATGTCCCGAGCCCTGGCGCTGGGCGGGCAACACAGTCTTCTGGACTCTTGCTCTAGGCTGCAGAGAAACTACATATATCCCTCTGACTATACTATTCCCTACAACCACCACATTCCTATTTACTCCCCACACTTGAATGGCTCCCTGCACCACGGTGCCATGGTCAGTTTCCTCATCCACCCTACAGCTCCCACTATCGTCCATACAGGCACCTCAAACCTGTTGGACAATTGCAAGGGCTGAGGCTCCTCCATTGTTACCTTCTGGGTCCCCGTTCCTGCTTCACTTGCAGTCACACCCCCTGCCCTCCCCCCTCTCCCTGTCCATGACAATAGACCAGATTTGAAGTTTTTAACCTAAAGGGTGTGACAGCCACCTGGAACAAAATGTGCCCCCTCCTTTATGAATCACAGTGCCCGAAGCTCAGAGTCTAGCTCATGAACTCTGAGCTGAAGTTCCTCAGGCTGCAGATGTGGATGATGTAGATCACATAGCTGCCCACCAGCTCCCACAGGCTACACCTGGAACACATCACCTGCCCTCTCATATTTTTGTGTTCTATTTACCTAATTAAGTTGAAAAATATCACTCAACAGTTGTCAATAGTTATATCAAATGCCTTACCAAGTGAAGCTATGAATTTACTACAATATTTATATCTCTCCAGTACCAGTTTAAACTACTATCCCCATTTAGAGAGGACAAAGCTTAAAACTCACCAACCACTCACCTATCTGCTCATCTTATTAATGATTCCAGGTTTCAGCTCTCATGTCCCACTGCTGGCTTATGGCACTCTCACTCGGCCCACTCCTTTCCTCTAAAAGGTCCGAACAGCATCTCCTCTCTCACTGCGCCATATTCCCACTCTGTTTTGAGCTGCATTCAGTCGCTAGCTGCTACCTTCGTGCCTGCTTCAAACCGTTTCTAGTGTCAGAATGTTTGGCATTAAGAAGACACAGACATAATGTAGTTGGCAAAGAACCAGAGGCGAAATCAGAAGAATTGCAGCACACAGTGACTTGTTGGGATCTACAATTCACTGCCTGAAAACATTGTGGAAGCAGATTTAATAATATCTTTCAAAAGGGAACTTAAATACTTGAAAAGGGAAAAATGCAGGAGCCTGAGGAAAGAGGAGGGAAGTGGAAATAATTAGATAGCTCTTTCAAAGAGACAGCACTGATACAATGGGCCGAAAAGCTTCCTTCGGTGCTACATCAATCTCTGATTGGATGAGCAAGAGACAGAGTGAAGGTAGTGAGGATCAGGTTGGAAGAGAGAACAGGAAATGGTGAGAGAGGGAACGAGAAGCTTGCATAACTTTTCGGGCAAAGGGGTCACGATCAGATATCTGCCCATGCCCGTTCTTGTTTATTCAGGTGGCACGCAACCTTCATGCTGTCTCCTCATTTACATGAAATCTACATGCTGTCTGCATGACCCGTCTGACAGACAGCTTGCTGTGACCGTCAAGAAGCATGGAGAAGTCTGGCTCCAATGTGGAACAGGGAGTTTTTCCTGTTCCTATAGCTCTCCCATTGACATGGAGGCCCACAGCCATGTGCACCATCGGGAATCCAGCTATCTCAAAAGCCATGTGACTTCTCATCTTGCTCCGGAGAAAATTATGTATTTACCCGACCTGGCATAGATGGCCCCTGTCACCTAGTGGATACGTCAATGGATGGCATACTGGGAGATGATGGATATGTTGCCTGCTCCTGCCTGGATAGTTCCAGACGCCTGGAAGTTCAATTGAACTGTGACCGTAATGGCCACTGACAGCGCTATCCTCATCCTGGTGTGAGGCTGCAGGTCGTGTTGCAGGAGGTGCCACAGCCCTGTGACAACCTGCTTATTAAATCAGAGTCACCTCACACACTGCTCCTGGGTTAGGTATGGGTAGGAAAGGTGCACTTGGAAACCCAGGGTGGGTTGGACCCAGGGAGGGGGGGTCCCTTTCTTCATTGCAGAGGTTCCATTTCTGCATCCTCTGCTCCATTTCTGAATCATGTTGAAGGCTCAAATGTATTGTAATTTCAGTCCCCATGTCTCGTCCAGAGTTGGGGTCCCAAATCCACTGACCTCCCTGACTGTATCCAGCAGCTCTCAGCACAACGTCCATTAAATCATTCACAGAACCTCCACTAATTTTGTGATGACAGACGTTAAAAGCCCCTCACCTGCCAGTTGGATGCTGATTCTTTAAAATAACGCTATGGGGAATTTCTCGCGCTGCTGAATGCATGTTTGGCTGAGAATGACTAACACAGGGGATCAGTGAACATGCACAGACCAAGTTTCAAAGACTTTCATCAAAGCAGCTTGAACGTCTGTTTCATGTCACGTCCAGACATCTCCCCATACTACCAGTGCATGCTGGGCACTCCCAGATTAGTGCCCTGTCCAGCATGGTCACAGCACTGGCACCAGTGCCTACTGATCCCAGAATCACGGCAACACAGAAGTACACAGGGAAAGAAATTCCCCTTTAAAAGGAATAGGATACATTATTTAAAAGGACCAAGTGGCAAGAATATGGGAAATGGACAGGGGAATGAGACTAATTGGAGAATTGAGGCCAGGGAGGGATTTTCACACAAGAATGTGTACATTAAAATTGTGGCATTGCTGTAGAGGGAGCCAGTGTAAAATGAAACCAGAAAGCACTGCAAGTATTCAGCAGATCTGGCAGCATCTGTGGAGAAAGAAGCAGAGTTAATGTTTCAGGTCGGTGTCCTTTCATTATGTTCTCATCATGTTAACTCTGTTTCCCTCTCCACAGATGCAGCCAGACCTACTGAGTTACGTCCAGCACTTTCTGTTTTAATTTCAGATTTCCAGCATCTGCGGTATTTTGCTTTCATTATTAGGAGCCAATGTAGGTCGGTGAGCAAAGGGATGATCTGTGAACTGGACTTGGTGTGTGTTAAGATATGGGCAGCAGAGTTTTGGATGAGTTGAGATTTGAAAAGGTTTGTAACTCTGAGGGTGGCCAGTGAAACATTGGGATAGTCGGGTCGAGATTTAACAAGAGCACGAATGAGGGTTTATGCAGCAGTTAGAAACATAGAAAATTGGAGCAGGAGTAGGCCATTCGGCCCTTCTGGTCTGCTCCGCCATTCAAAAAAGATCATGGCTGATCATCTAATTCAGTACCCTGCTCCCGCTTTCTCCCCATATCGCTTGATCTCTTTGATATTAAGAAATATATCTATCTCCAGCTTGAATATATTTAATGACTTGGCCTCCACTGCCTTCTGCAGTAAAGGTTCACCACCCACAGAGTGAAGACATTTCTCCCCATCTGGGTTCTAAATGGCATACCCCATATCCTGAGACTGTAACACCTGGTTCTGTACTCCCCAGCCATCAGGAACATCCTGCCTGCATCGAGCCTGTCGAGTCCTGTTAGAATTTTATAGGTTTCTTTGAGGTTCCCTCTCAGTCTTCTAAACTCTAGTGAATATAGGCCTAGTCGACCCAATCCCTCCTCATACGTCAATCCTGCCATCCCAGAAATCAGTCTAGTAAATCTTCTTTGCACCCCCTCCATGGCAAGAACATCGTTCCTCAGATAAGGAGACCAAAGGTGCACACAATACTCCAGCTGTGGTCTCACTAAGGCCCTGTATAACTGCAGTAAGACATCCTTGCTCCTGTACTTAAATTCTCTTGCAATGAAGGCCAACATACCATTTACCTTCCTAACTGCTTGCTGCTTGCTTTCAGCAACTGGTGTACAAGGACACCCAGGACTCGTTGCACCTCCCCCTTTCCCACCTATCACCATTCAGATAATAATCTGCCTTTCTGTTTTACAACCAAAGTGGATAACCTCACAGTTATCCACGTGATACTGCATCTGCCATTCATTTGCCCACTCACCCAACTAGTCCAAATCACATTGGAGTCATTTTGCATCCTCCTCACAGCTCACATTCCCCGCACCCCCATCCTCCAGTTTTGTGTTGTCTGCAAACCTGGAAATGTTACATTTAGTTCCCTCACCCAAGTCATTAATATATATTGTGAATAGCTGGGACCCAAGCACCGATCACTACGGTACCCCACTAGTCACTGCCTGCCACCCAGAAAGAGACCCGCTTATTCCTATTCTGTCTTTTCTGTCAGTCAACCAATTCTCAATCCATGCCAATATATCACCCCCAATCCCATGTGCTTTAATTTTGCACACCAATCTCTCATGTGGGTCCTTATCAAAAGCGTTCTGAAAATCCAAATACACCACATCCACTGGTTCTCCCTTATCTATTCTACTCGTTACATCCTCAAAAAACTCCAGTAGATTTGATAACCATGATTTCCCTTTAATAAACCCATGCTGACTTTGTCCAATCACGTTTATGCTTTCTAGGTGTTCTGCTATCACATCCTTGATAATAGACTCAGGCATTTTCCCCACTACTGATCTAAGGCTGTAGTTCCCTGTTTTTCTCTCCCTCCCTTTTTAAATAGTGGGGTTACATTTGCCACCCTCCGATCTGTAGGAACTTCTCCAGAGTCTGTAGAACTTTGGAAGATGACCACCAATGCATCCACTATTTCCAGGGCCACTTCCTTTAGTGCTCTGGGATGTAGATTCTCAGGCCCTGGGGATTTTTCAGCCTTTAACCCCATTAATTTCCCTTGCAAAATTTTTTTATGAATAAATTATTTCCTTCAAGTCTCCCTCTCATCAGACTCTTGGTTCGCTAACATTTCTGGGAGGTTATTTGTGTCCTCCTTTGTGAAGATAGAACCAAAGTATGTGTTTAATTGTTCTGCCATTTCTTCGTTCCCCATTATAATTTCCCCCGTTTCTGACTGTAAGGGACCTACATTTGGCTTCACTAATCTTTTTCTCTTCACATATTTATAGAAGCTTTTACAGTCAGTTTTTATGTTCCATGAAAGTTTACTCTCCTACTCTATTTCCCCGCTTAATCAACCTCTTTGTCCTCCTTTGCCGAATTCTAAACTGCTTCCAATCCTCAGACATGCTGCTTTTTCTGTCAATTTTATATGCCTCCTCTTTGGATCTAATACGATCCCGAATTTCTTAAGTGAGCCACTGTTGAGCCACCTTTCTGGTTTTATTTTTGTACCAGACAGGCATGAATAATTGTTGTAATTCAGGGACACGTTCTTTAAATATTATCCCATTGTCCATCCACCATCAACCCTTTTAGTAAAGTTCCCCAATCTACCATAGCCAAAGATGAGCTGAGGGAGGGGTGACGATGGATAATATTATGGAGGTGGTGGGAGACAGGATTGTTGATGGACAGGATATGGAGTCAGAATTTAGGATTAGGGGAATCACCAAGCTTGCAAAGAATCTGTTTCAGTCTCAAATGTTGGCCGGGGAGCAAGATGGAATCAGTGGATAGGGAACAGAATTAGTGATGTAAATCGATGAAAATGGATGCGGTCTTTCCAAAATTTAAATGCAAAGAACAACAATAGAGTGAAACATGATTTGTGGATCTAATAGCTGGATACAGAGACTTACCAGGAACAATAACATCATCAAAGAGGGCAGAGTACATGACAAGAACAGCACTGCAATTAAACATGGTTTCTAGAATTAATAGCTGAATAGAGACTTCCCAGGGACACCAACAATAGCGAGGATGGGATTATAAACTGTTTGAATCATCAAAAGGTCCACAATTCTAATGGTGCAGATCATAATTTGCAGAAAGATAGTCAAACACCCAGGATTAACTCTTTTCCATTGCTATAAAATTCAAATCTACTGTCCTCACATTCTGACCTAATGTAACATTCCAATATATTGTTCTCAGAGTCTGATCCATTGTCCGAATATTCCAATTTAGTGTTCTCAGATTCCGATCTATCTTCTCCTTCTCACTAGAGCCACCTTTTGAAAGAGTGCCAACGACGCACGACGCTCTGAGAGAAAAATAATTCTTCTTGTCTCTGTCTTAAATGGGCACCCCCTTATTTTTAAACAGTGACCCTCTCGTTCGAGATTCTTCCACAAGAGAAAACATACTTTCCACATTCATCCTGTCAAGACCCCTCAGAATCTTATATGTTTCAATCAAGTCACCACTTACTCATTTAAATACCAGCAGAAACAAGCCTAGCCTGTCCAACCCACCCATTACAGGTTCTAGGCTAGTAAACCTTCTCTGAACTGCTTCAAATGCATTAACATCCTTCCATAAATACAGAGACCAATACTGTACATAGTACTTCAGATGTGGTCTCACCAATGCCCTGTATAACTGTAGCATAACCTCCCCACATTTGTATTCTATTCTCCTTGCAATAAATGATAGCATTAACATACAAACATATGAATGAGGAGCAGGAGTCGCACACGCAACACCTCCAGCCTGCTCCACCATTCATTAAGTTCGTGGCTGAACGGATTACCCCACATTTCCACCTACACGTGATAACTTTTAACACCAATCATTCTATTAGTCTTCCTAATTACTTGTTGTACCTGCAAACTAACCTTTTGCAATTCATGCACTCGGATACTCAGAGCCCTCTGCATCTCACAGCTCTGCAATCTCTCACCATTATGCTTTTTTATTCTTCCTGCCAAAAGGGACAGTTGCATATTTTCCAACATTATATTCCATTTGCCAGGTCTTTGCCCACTCATTTAACCTATATATATATCCTGTTGCATCCTCCTTATGTCCTCTTCACAACTTACCTTCCTGCCTATATTTGTGTCTTCAACACATGTCGCAACCATATCTTTGCTCCCTTCATCCAAGTTATTTATATAAATTGTAAAAAGCTATGGCCCAGCACTGATCCCTGTGGCACACCACTTGTTACATCTTGCCAACCAGAAAATGATCCATTTATGCCTCCTCTCTGTTTCCTGTTCGCTAGCCAATCTTCTATCCATGCCAAAATGCTACTCTCTACAACATGAGCTTATTTATTAATAGAATAGGGAAAACCTCCAGAGACACAATTAGGGTCCATGGAGACAGGCATTAGTTACAGTTATTGAACAAACAGGTTCAGTTAACCACTTTCAATCCGACACTTTTTGTTCCACAATAAAGTAGAGTATTTACCAGGTCGGGATGGGATGTATGAGGGTTGCTGAGGAAAAGAAAGTTGGAAACAGCAGAGGCACTAGCCTGAACTTTCAATCCTCCTTGGATCGGGGAGTGATGCCAGAGGACTGGAGGGTTGTACCTGTTAAACTCTGTTTAAAAACGAGAGGGCTAAACCCTGTAAGGACAGACCTAGCCAGTCTAATGCTGGTGATGGGGAAATTATCGAGGCCATATTCCAGGAGAAATATCGGTTGCTTGGGAAATCATGGATTTATACATGCCTGAGTGATTGATGAGGTAACAGAGGTAGTTGATAAGGTTAATGCTGTTGATGTGGTGTTCATGTACTTCCAAAAGGCACTTGATAAAATGCCACATAACAAGTATGTCAGCAAAGTTTGAGCCCATTCATAAAAATAACAGTAGCAGCATTGTTACGAAGTTGACTGTGTGACAGGAAACAGAGAGTGGTGGTGAACGGTTGCTTTTCAGGTTGGAGGAAGGTTTACAGTGGGGTTCCCCAGGGGTCCCATGTTAGGAACCTGTCTTCATTGATACATACTAAAGATCTTGACTTGGGGATACAGGGAATAATGTCAAAAATTGCAGGTGACATGAAACTTGGAAGCATTGTGAAATGTGAGGAGAATATTGAGAACATTCACGAGGACACAGATAGGCTGCTGGAATTGGTGAACACATGGCAGATGAATTTAATGCAGAGAAATGTGAAGGGATTCATTTTGGTAGAAAGAATCTTCTTCTACTTTGGCCTCCTCGTCTCCAGAGACAATCGGTAAGCGCCTGGAGGTGGTCAGTGGTTTGTGAAGCAGCGCCTGGAGTGGCTATCAAGGCCAATTCTGGAATAGTACTGAAGACCTGTGCTCCAGAACTTGTAGCTCCAGTACAGCTACAACACTGGCATCTACCCTGCAATGTGGAAATTGCCCAGGTATGTCCTGTACACAAAAAGCAGGACAAATCCAACCCGGCCAACTACCGCCCCATTAGCCTACTCTCAATCATCAGTAAAGTGATGGAAGGTGTCATCAACAGTGCCATCAAGCGGCACTTGCTTAGTGACACTCAGTTTGAGTTCCGCCAGGGCCACTCAGCTCCTGACCTCATTACAGCCTTGGTTCAAACATGGACAAAAGAGCTGAACTCAAGAGGTGTGGTGAGAGTGACTGCCCTTGACATCAAGGCAGCATTTGACCGATTATGGCATCAAGGAGCCCTAGCAAAACTGAGGTCAATGGGAATCAGGGGGAAAACCCTCCGCTGGCTGGAGTCATACCTAGCACAAACGAAGATGGCTGTGGTTGTTGGAGGTCAATCATCTGAGCTCCAGGACATCACTGCAGTAGTTCCACAGGGTAGTGTCCTAGGCCCAACCATCTTCAGCTGCTTCATCAATGACCCTTCAATCATGAGGCAAGGTTAGCCTCAAACCAAAGAAGCTGCATCACTCCAAGCAGAAAGGCCGCCCGCGCATCAACACTAGCAGAATTTCACATCCACAGCTGTTACATAGGTTTCTAAATTCACTTGAAAAAGCCCTTCAAAACACTCCTACAGGGGATGCAGAGACCAAGTAGGCCATACTGGACCTGGTGTTGGGGAATGAGCCCAGCCAGGTGGTTGAAGTTTCAGTAGGGGACTACTTTGGGAATAGTGATCACAATTCCGTAAGTTTTAGAATACTCATGGACAAAGACGAGAGTGGTCCTAAAGGAAGAGTGCTAAATTGGGGGAAGGCCAACTACACCAAAATTCGGCAGAAGCTGGGGAATGTAGATTGGGAGCAGCTGTTTGAAAGGTAAATCCACATTTGATATGTGGGAGGCTTTTAAAGAGAGGTTGATTAGCGTGCAGGAGAGACATGTTCCTGTGAAAATGAGGGATAGAAATGGCAAGATTAAGGAACCATGGATGACAGGTCAAATTGTGAGACGAGCTAAGAGGAAAAAGGAAGCATACATAAGGTCTAGGAGGCTGAAGAAAGACGAAGCTTTGAAAGAATTTCGGGAATGCAGGACCAATCTGAAACGAGGAATTAAGAGGGCTAAAAGGGGTCATGAAATATCTTTAGCAAACAGGGTTAAGGAAAATCCCAAAGCCTTTTATTCATATATAAGGAGCAAGAGGGTAACTAGAGAAAGGATTGGCCCACTAAAGGACAAAGGAGGAAAGTTATGCGTGGAGTCAGAGAAAATGGGTGAGATTCTAAACGAGTACTTTGCATCGGTATTCACCGAGGAGAGGGACATGACGGATGTTGAGGTTAGGGACAGATGTTTGATTACTCTAGGTCAAGTCGGCATAAGGAGGGAGGAAGCGTTGGGTATTATAAAAGGCATTAAGGTGGACAAGTTCCCAGGTCTGGATGGGATCTATCCCAGGTTACTGAGGGAAGTGAGAGAGGAAATAGCTGGGGCCTTAACAGATATCTTTGCAGCATCCTTAAACGCAGGTGAGGTCCCGGAGGACTGGAGAATTGCTAATGTTGTCCCCTTGTTTAAGAAGGGTAGCAGGGATAATCCAGGTAATTATAGACCGGTGAGCCTGACGTCAGTGGTAGGGAAGCTGCTGGAGAAGATACTGAGGGATAGGATCTATTCCCATTTGGAAGAAAATGGGCTTATCAGTGATAGGCAACATGGTTTTGTGCAGGGAAGGTCATGTCTTACCAACTTAATAGAATTCTTTGAGGAAGTGACAAAGTTGATTGATGAGGGAAGGGCTGCAGATGTCATATGCATGGACTTCAGTAAGGCATTTGATAAGGTTCCCCATGGTAGGCTGATGGAGAAAATGAAGTCGCATGGGATCCAGGGTGCACTAGCTAGATGGATAAAGAACTGGCTGTGCAACAGGAGACAGAGAGTAGCAGTGGAAGGGTGTTTCTCAAAATGGAGACGTGTGACCAGTGGTGTTCCACAGGGATCCGTGCTGGGACCACTGTTGTTTGTGATATACATAAATGATTTGGAGGAAAGTATAGGTGGTCTGATTAGTAAGTTTGCAGACGACACTAAGATTGGTGGAGTAGCAGATAGTGAAGGGAACTGTCAGAGAATACAGCAGAATATAGATAGATTGGAGAGTCGGGCAGAGAAATGGCAGATGGAGTTCAATCAGGGCAAATGCGAGGTGATGCATTTTGGAAGATCCAATTCAAGAATGAACTATACAGTAAATGGAAAAGTCCTGGGAAAAATTGATGTACAGAGAGATTTGGGTGTTCAGGTCCATTGTTCCCTGAAGGTGGCAACGCAGGTCAATAGAGTGGTCAAGAAGGCATACGGCATGCTTTCCTTCATCGGACGGGGTATTGAGTGCAAGGGTTGGCCGGGCATGTTACAGTTGGTTCGGCCACATTTGGAATACTGCGTGCAGTTCTGGTCGCCACATTACCAAAAGGATGTGGATGCTTTGGAGAGGGTGCAGAGGAGGTTCACCAGGATGTTGCCTGGTATGGAGGGCGCTAGCTATAAAGAGAGGTTGAGTAGATTAGGATTATTTTCATTCAAAAGACGGAGGTTGAGGGGGGACCTGATGGAGGTGTACAAAATCATGAGAGATTTAGACAGGGTGGATAGCAAGAAGCTTTTTCCCAAGTGGGGGATTCAATTCCGTAATTACTAGGGGTCACGAGTTCAAAGTGAGAGGGGAAAAGTTTAGGGGGGATATGCGTGGAAAGTTCTTTACGCAGAGGGTGGTGGGTGCCTGGAACGGGTTGCCAGTGGAGGTGGTAGACGCGGGCACGATAGCATCTTTTAAGATGTATCTAGACAGATACATGAATGGGCAGGAAGCAAAGAGATACAGACCCTTAGAAAATAGGCGACATGTTTAGACAGAGGCTCTGGATCGGCGCAGGCTTGGAGGGCCGAAGGGCCTGTTCCTGTGCTGTAATTTTCTTTATTCTTTGTTCTTGTGCAGAAGGGTTCACCTGGACCCAACTGCTCTGAGTAATTGGATGAAAGGAAGGGGGTTGTGTGAGCCTATCCTAACAGCTGAAAGCTAATACCTGTGGTCATTGCAGCTGGTCTGCTGTATAACAATGGGAATCGTTCACTCTGGAGGTGGATCATCAGATGTGAAGGACGATGCCCCAAGGATGGACAGAAGGATAGATGGGCAGGGAAACATGCAACCAGCTGGCCCAGTGCATCCTCATAATGTGGGAGGGAGAGCAGGTGGCAGAGTGGGCCGGGTGCGAACACATGTCAGGAGATGTGCCTACCCAGCAGACAGGGCCTACCGCCCGCGTCTGAGCTACCTGCAGCTGTCAGAATGCCAGTGCAGAGGATGACTGCAGCTGTCATGGGAGATTCATTTTGGTTGTAAGAATGAAGAGAGGCAATGCAAAATAAAGAGTGAAATTCTAAAAGGAGTGCAGGAGCAGAGGGACCTGGTTGTATGTGTGCATAAATCATTGAAGGGAGCAGGGCAGGGTGAGAGAGCAGTTAATAGAACAAACAGCATCCTCGGCTTCATTAATGGGGGATAGAATACAGAAACAAGAAAGTGATTTTAAATTTATATAGAATAATGCTTCGGCATCTTCCAGAGTAACGTCTCCAGTTCTTTTAGATTAGATTAGAGATACAGCACTGAAACAGGCCCTTCGGCCCACCGAGTCTGTGCCGACCATCAACCACCCATTTATACTAATCCTACACTAATCCCATATTCCTACCAAACATCCCCACCTGTCCCGACATTTCCCTACCACCTACCTATACTAGGGGCAATTTATAATGGCCAATTTACCTATCAACCTGCAAGTCTTTTGGCTTTTGGGAGGAAACCAGAGCACCCAGAGAAAACCCACGCAGACACAGGGAGAACTTGCAAACTCCACACAGGCAGTACCCGGAATCGAACCCGGGTCCCTGGAGCTGTGAGGCTGCAGTGCTAACCACTGCGCCACTGTGCCGCCTATTCTGGGCACTATTCTTTAGGAAAGAGGTGAAGGCATTGGAGAAAGTGTAGAAAGGTTCCATGAGAATGTTTTCAGGGATGAGGAACTTCAGTTACGTGGATCGATGGGAGAAGTTGGGACTGATTTCTTTGGAGAAGTGAAGTTTGTGAGGAGATTTGATAGAAGATTCAAAGTCCTGAGTGGTCTGGAAATTGTAGATGTGGACACACTGTTCCCATTGGTGGATAGATCTGGAACTAAAGGGCACAGATTGCAGCTAATGAGGAAAAGAAGCAGTAGTGACAGGAGGAAAAATGTCTTCACGCAGAGAGTGGTGGGATCTGGAATGTGCTGCCTGATAGTGTATGGCGCAGGCAGGTTCAATTGAGGCATTCAAGAGGGAATTTATTTGCTGTCTGAAAAAGGAGAAGGCCGGGTAATGGTATTTGGTTATTAGCACCTTCATAAGTAGGTAGGTACTCTCAATCATCAGTAAAGTGATGGAAGGTGTCATCAACAGTGCCATCAAACAGCACTTGCTTAGCAATAACCTTCTCAGTGACGCTCAGTTTGGGTTCCGCCAGGGCCACTCAGCTCCTGAGGTCATGACAGCCTTGGTTCAAACGCGGACAAAAGAGCTGAACTCAAGAGGTGAAGTGAGAATGATTGCCCTTGACATCAAGGCAGCATTTGACCGAGTATGGCATCAAGGAGCCCTGGCAAAACTGAGATCAATGGGAATCAGGGGGAAAACCCTCCGCTGGTTGGAGTCATACCTAGCGCAAAGGAAGATGGTTGTGGTTGTTGGAGGTCAATCATCTGAGCTCCAGGAGATTACTGCAGGAGTTCCTCAGGGAAGTGTCCTAGTCCCAACCATCTTCAGCTGCTTCATCAATGACCTTCCTTCAATCATAAGGTGAGAAATGGGGATGTTCGCTAATGTTTGCATAATGTTCAGTACCATTCGTGACTCCTCAGATACTGAAGCAGTCCGTGTTGAAGTGCAGCAAGACCTGGTCAATATCCAGGCTTGGGCTGATAAGTGGCAAGTAACATGCTCGCCACACAAGTACCAGGCAATGACCATCTAGAACAAGAGAGAATCTAACCATCTCCCCTTGACATTCAACGGCATTCCCATTGCTGAATCCCCCACTATCAACATCCCAGGGGCTACCATTGACGAGAAAGTGAACTGGAGTAGCCATATAAATACCATATAAATATAAGAGCAGGTCAGAGGCTAGGAATCCTGAGGCGAGTAACTCACCTCCTGACTCCCCAAAGCCTGTCCACCATCTACAAGACACAAGTGAGGAGTGTGATGGAATACGAGGACATTTATTTTTTATTTTGGTCACCATATCTATAATCTGTTACGTAAAGTGAAAATGGTTTGTGCATTGCATACTTGCCTGGATGGGTGCAGCTCCAACAACACTCAAGAAGCTCAACACCATTCAGGACAAAGCAGCCTGCTTCTTTGGCACCCCATCTACAAACATTCACTCCCTTCACCACCGACGCACAGTGGCAGCAGTGTGTACTATCTACAAGATGCACTGCGGCAATGCACCAATGCTCCTTGGACAGCACCTTCCAAACCCACGACCTTTAACAACTAGAAGGGCAAGGGCAACAAATACATGGGAACATCACCACATGCAAGTTCCCCTCCAAGTCACACACCATCCTGACTTGGAACTATATCACCGTTCCTTCACTGTCGTTGGTCAAAATCCTGGAACTCCCTTCCTAACAGCACTGTGGGTGTACCTACTCCAAATGGACTGCAGCGGTTCAAGAAGGCAGCTCACCACCACCTTCTCAAGGGCAATTAGAGATGGGCAATAAATGTTGGCCTGGCCAGTGATGCCCACATCCCATGAATGAATAATAAAAAATGACTGCAGTGTGCAAAGAGAGAAAAAAAGAAAAAATGCATTAAAGTTAGAAATAGAGGCAGACAGACAGGGAAGGACAATCTTGTGGGCTGAATCGTATATGAACAAGTGCATATTTATTTATTTTTATTGAGAGATACAGCATTGAAACAGGCCCTTCGGTCCACCGAGTCTGTGCCAACCAACAGCCACCCATTAATACTAACCCTACATTAATCCCATATTCTCTACCACATCCCCACCATTCTCCTACCACTTACCTACACAAGGGGCGATTTACAATGGCCAATTTACCTATCAACCTGCAAGTCTTTTGGAGGTGGGAGGAAACCAGACCACCCAGTGGAAACCCACGCAGACATAGGGAGAACTTGCAAACTCCACACAGGTAGTGCCCAGAATTGAACCCGGGTTGCTGGAACTGTGAGGCTGCGGTGTTAACCACTATGCCACTACGCCTCTGTGCCGCCCATATAGAGAAAGAAAAACCGAAAAATGAATACCACAGATTAAGAAAAAGAGAGGGAGCTTGTGTGTGAGCAAAAAACATTGAAAAAGGTACAGAAACGAATATAGAAACTGAGAGAGGCAGAAGAGAATATACCATGAAGTGAGAGATCCACACAGAACATTACAAAGACACATATCAACAGAAAGTTGTGGAAATAAGTAGTCAATCACAGAGAGATTTTTTTTTTTTTTTTTTTAAAAAACATTGAAAAAGGTACAGAAACGAATATAGAAACTGAGAGAGGCAGAAGAGAATATACCATGAAGTGAGAGATCCACACAGAACATTACAAAGACACATATCAACAGAAAGTTGTGGAAATAAGTAGTCAATCACAGAGAGATAAAGACAAAGAAATAACCTGTTCAAGAGAGCATCAGGCTGAGAAAAGAGACAACTTGACAAAAAAAGGTTATGGATATTTTCCAGTCTACTAATGTCCAAAGCAATTCATTAAAAAAGAGATTGTGTAGTGCCTTATATATTAACATATCTCACACAATTTACTCAATGAATTTCTTCTGAAGCCTTATGTAGACAAATGCGTTATAGAAAAGATTCACAACAATGTTTCCAGGGAAGAGGATCTTCAGTTATGAAGATAGTTGGAGAAGTTGGGACTGTTTTTCTTGTAGAAGAGAAGGTGAGAGTTGATTTGATAGAGGTTTTTAAAATCACGAGGGGTCTGGACAGAGTAGATAGGGATCAAGTGCTTCCACTCGTGGAAGCATCGAGAATGAGAGGGCACAGATTTAAAGTACAGGTAAGAGAAGCAAAAGAAAAAACATTTTCACCCAGTGAGTGGTTAAGGTCTGGAATGCACTGCCTGAGAGTGTGGTGGAGGCAAGTTCAATTCAAGCATTGAAAAGGGAATTGGACTGTTACATGGAAAGGAAGAATGTGGAGGGTTATGGGGGGAAAGCGGTGGAATAGCACCAGGTGAGCTGCTCTTTCGGAGAGCTGGTGCAGACAGGATGGACCGAATGGCCTCCTTAAGCACTGTATCAATTCTGTGGTTCTATAGTTGTTGCACATCTCTGTGATTTCTCTGCAGATTTGTTCCTCTACCTCTCTCTCACGATTTGGAGTCTACAGAATACCACCATTAGTGTGTTCATCCCCGTTTCACTTTTCATCTATAAGCAAATGGATTCTTTCTTTGCTGCTGAAAGACATCCTCTCTTTCTGTCACCACACTGAGTTCCCCAATCAGTAGTTCCACTCCAACTCCCCTTTCTCTTTCCCTATCTTCTCTGAAAACTTATTTGCTTGAACATTAAGCGTTCAGTCCTCACCATATTTTTTATTTTATTTTTATTTTATTTTAGAGATACAGCAATGACACAGGCCCTTCGGCCCACCGAGTCTGTGCCGACCAACAACCACCCATTTATACTAATCCTACATTAATCTCATATTCCCAACCACATATTTAAGCCACGTTCCCATTCTTGCCACTAAATCATATTCCCACACGGCTATTTTTCATTGTAGGAACATTCGTGCCACACAAGTGTCAGGATATGATGACCCCCAATCAGGGAGAATTTAACAGTCTTGCCTGGACATTGAATAGTATTAGCATCGCTGATTCCAGCAACATCTTGGGGGGGTTACCACTGAGGAGAAACTGAACAGGAGCAGCCACATAAATACTGTGGCTACAAGAGCTGGACAAAGGCTGGAAATTCTGCGGCGAGTTTCCTGACTCCCCAAAGCCTGTCCACCAACTAGAAGGCACAGGTCAGGAGTGTCATGGAATATTCTCCACTTGCCTGAATGTGTGCAGTTTCAACAGCACTTAGGAAGTTCGATATCATCCAGGACAAAGCAACCCATTTGATCTGCACCCATCTACCATGTTAAACATTCACTCCCTCTAATAACGACTCACAGTGACATTAGTGTGTACCATTGTGTAAGATGTACTGCAGCAACACACCATGCCTCCTTCAACAGCACCACATAGAGGGACACGGGCAGTAGACCCGTAGCAACAGCACCATATGCAAGTCCACCCCTCCCTCCCCCACAAGCACACACCCTCCTGCACTGGAAATATATCTTTGTTCCTTCTCTGTCGCTGGATCAAATTTCTAGGACTCTGTCCCACACTGTGAGTACAGTCATCAGACGGACTGCAGCAGTCCAAGAAGGCAACTCATCGCCACCTTCTCATGGCAATTACAGACTGATAGCAAATGCTAACCTTGCCAGTGACTTCCACAACCTGTGAAAAAATATTATACAGCTCACTAACCTCACTTACCACAACCTGTGCGTTTACATACATACATTTAAAAATGGAATAGTGTAGGTCAGATGGTTTCACAGGTCGGCGCAACATCGAGGGCCAAAGGGCCTGTACTGTGCTGTACTGTTCTAAAAAAAAAAATTAAACATATATTTGTACTCCTCATATCCCGGCTTAGTCTGTTCCTATCTAATATGGGATCGACTCCTTTTCTAGTGCTAGCCAGCTCTCTCACTCCTTTATGATCAGCGATTCTATGACCAATGGATCAGATCTAAGCTCTTCAGTCCTGCCACATCCCATCATGAATGGTGGTGGATGATGAAACAACTAACTGGAGGAGGTGGCTCCACAAACATCCCAATCCTCAATGATGGGGGACCCCAGCACATCAGTGCAAAAGACAATGTTGAATCATTTGCATCAATCTTCAGCCAGAAGTGCCAAGTGGATGATCCATCTCAGCCTCCTCCTGAGGTCCCCAGCACCACAGTCTTCAGCCAATCCGATTCACTCCACGTGATATCAAGAAACGGATGAGGGCCTGGTTACTGCAAAGGCTATGGACCCTGATAACATTACGGCAATGGTACTGAAGAGTTATGCTCCAGAACTAGCTGCACCCCTGGCCAAGCTGTTCCAGTGCAGTTACAACACTGGTATCTGTCTGGGAATGCGGAATGCTGCCAAAGTATGTCATGTACACGAAAATATGGACATATCCAACCCAGCCAATTACCACCCTAACAGTCTGCTCTCGATCATCAGCAAAGTGATGGAAGGTGTCACCAACAGAGCTATCCAGTGGCAATTTCATAGGCATAACCTGCTCACTGACGCTCAGTTAAGCTTCCTCAAGGGTCACTCAGCTCCTGACCTTATTACAGCATTTGTCCAAACAAGGACAAAAGAGCTGAACTCCAAAGATGAGGTGAGAGTGACTGCCTTTGCTATCAAGGCAGCTTTCGACTGAGTATGGCATCAAGGAACCCTCACAAAATTTGAGTCAATGGGAATCAATGGGAAAAGTCTCTGCTGGTTGGACAAAGGAAGATGGTTGTGGTTGTTGGAGGTCAATCATCTCTGTCCCAGTACATCACTGCAGGAGTACCTCTGGGTAGTATCCTTGACCGAATAATCTTCCGCTCCTTCTTTGATGACCTTCCATGCATCATAAGGTCAGAAGTGGGGATGTTCACTAATGATTGTACAATGTTCATTTGCAACTCCTCAATTTCTGAAGCAGCCCATGTCCAAGTGCAGCAAACCTGGAAAATATCCAGCCCTGGGCTGATGAGTGGCAAGTATAATTCGCATCACACTAGTGCCAGACAATGACCATCCCAAACAAGAGAGAATCTAATGTTCAGTGGCATTACCATCGCTGAATGCCCCACCATCCAGCGTATTGCCATTGGCCAGAAACTGAACTGAACCTGCCCCATAAATACTATGGGTGCAAGAGCAGGTCAAAGACTGGGAATTCTGTGGTGAGTAACTCACCTCCTGACTCCCTAAAGCTTGTCCATCATCTACAAGGCACAAGTTAGGAGTCTGATGGAGTACTCTCCACTTGCCTGGATGGGTGCAGCTCCAACAACACTCAAGAAGCTCGACCATCCAGGATAAAGCAGCCCGCTTGATTGCCGCCCATCCACCACCTTTAACATTCACTCCTTTCACCACCAATGCACAGTGGCAGGATTGTGTACCACTACACGATACACTGCAGCAACTCACCAAGGCCCCTTAGACAGCACCTTCCAAACCCGCGACCTCTACCAACTAGAAGGACAAAGGCAGCAGATGCATGGGGACACTATCACCTGCAAGTTCCCCTCCATCCTGACTGTTAACTATATCGCCGTTCCTTCACTGTCACTGAGTCAAAATCCTGGAACTCCCTTCCTAACAGCACTGTGCCTGCAGCAGTTCAAGAAAGCAGTTCACCACCACCTTCTTAAGGGTAATTAGGGATGAGCAATAATTGCTGGACTTGTGAGCAATGGTCAGATCCCATGAACGAAAGAAATATGTTCTTGATATGAATACTAGATGATAATATAACAACTGTAAATAAAGTCATTCATTATTGTTGGATCAGTCCTGCCTGATTCTAACTTTTCACCTTATTCTCCAGAGAGGTCTGATTAAGATAAGGTCTTAAGATAAGGTCCTGGGCATTGAGATGTTCCTGTTATCCAGGAAAACATTTACATCGGAGTCAAAGCTGCTGATGTAAAGTGTTTGTTCAAGTGACTGTAACTAATGATCATAGGGAATACTGTGTCATTGGAGTTTTCCCCAGTATAAATCTGAGCGCATTGGCACATATCAGTTCACAGTGGCTACGGGAGCTGTGTTTTGCAAATATAGAAAAATCACTTTCGTACAAAAATGGAATATCCAGTAATGCTACAGATAGAACACATTTTCTATCCTGCTCTTGCTGTCTTTGGAGTTCCCGGTGAGCCGTTAACTCAGCGGTTCATAGTGTAAATTGTTGTTAACTGTACTGGTGAACCTGCCATGTTTTAATCGCCGATTTTTTTGGACAGCTGCCTGCTCTGTTCCATCCTGTTGAAAGGTGGAATGTTTGAAGACTCTGCAGTTTCAATCTTGTAGGAATTCAATTATATCTCATATGATCGTTTTGCATCCAACTCTGATAATCTTACTGGATTATTCCCTGCACTGCATGTACTGTGATCAAGAGTCGGGCTGAGAGCATGAATCATACCATCAGAAGTTGTTAACAGTTTTTCCACAGTGGAAATTAGCTGTTCTGATTTGCTTGTTAAAGAATGTGTTTTCAGTAATTGATACTGAGCTAGCACACAGTCTCTGCTTTACAAGATAGAGAATAGGATAATTGAATACTGAGTGCTGGTGTACTTTCAATGTCTCTAGACTAGTAATCCAGAGCCCAGGCTAATGCTCGGAGGGCAGAGGTTCGAATATCACCACAACAGATGGAGAAATTTGAGTTCAGTTATAAATCTAGAAATAAAAAGCTAATCTAATGGTGACCATGAAACCATTGTCGATTTGTTTTAAAAACCCATCTGGTTCATTAATGTCCTTCACAGAAGGAAATCTGCCGTCTTTACCTGGTGTGGCCTCGCTGTGACTCCAGACCCACAGCAATGTGGCTTACTCTTAATTGCCCTCTGAAAAGGCCGAGGAAGCCACTCAGTTCAAGGGCAAATCGGGATGGGCAATAAATGCTGGCCTTGTCAGTGACGCCCACATCCCACAAAAACGAGTAAAAAAACAGAGTGCAGGTGAGTGACTTTAGGATTGATCTGGAACGGAAAAGGGCCTCTTGCAACCCAATCTGTAAGCCTCAAAGTCTTCACCCAAGGAGTCCACATTGATGTTTTGTCCCAGCTCCTGTTGGCTTTCTTAACGCAGATTAACGAACCATATGAACCTCCCCCCTGCCCCTTCACCTTTTTGGACAATACCCAGGAGTCAAGCTTCAGATTGGACCCAGTCAGTTCCCCCTGTATCAAACCCCTTTCCCTTTCCCGATTGCACCTTCACTCAGCCCTTACAGTGGATCCAGTGATCATTTATTCACTTTCTATATCGATTTCTCAATCCATTATTAATAGTTGTGTTTCTAACATTTCTCTGTGATCAGCGCTGCCCAGGTAAATCACTCAGTTTGTAACAATCAATGCAGTGAACAAACGTAGAAATCTCACCTCAGGTCCTGTCAAACTGGTGTTTTGACTCCAGATCTGATCAGTAATTTCTCTGCTTCCTATTCTCTCTCTCTCTTCCAGTTAACTTGATGGCGATTGTGATCCTGTCCCGAGGGAAGTGCGGTCTCTCCAAATGTATCACTTGCTACATGGTTGGAATGGCAGCGGCTGATCTCCTGGTTGTTATCTCTGAACCGATATTTTACAGGATTGGACAGATATATTTCCCAGATTCATTCCTGTTCATTACTCCCGTGTGCAGTTTTATTTACTTGCTGATTATTACAGCCACAATGATTTCTGTCTGGCTCACAGTCGCTTTCACCTTTGATCGATTTATGGCCATTTGTTGTGAGAAGCTGCGAGCAAAGTATTGCACTGAGAAAACAGCTGCCATGGTTATAGGAACTGTAAGTGTGCTGGGCTGTTTAGTATCTGTTCCCTGGTACTTCAGATTTGAACCTGAATATATAATTGATAATGTCCCCTGGTATTGCATCACTAAACCAGTCTTCTTTACTTCCACTGCATTCGATGGATATGTTATCTTTTGCTTCACTTTAGGCACTTGTGTGCCAATTTGTGTGATTTTGTTGCTCAATTTTCTGATCACCAGGCGTATTTTAGCGGCCAGCAGAGGTCGCAGGGGACTCCGGGGCTGCAGCAATGCAGAGAAGCAGAAGGACCCAGAGATGGAGAATCGAAGGAAATCCATCATCTTGCTTTTCAGCATATCTGGCAGTTTTATATTGTTATGGGTGACGCAGGTTGTATTTTACATTTACCAGCGAATTACAAAGATTTATTCTTACCCTGTCACAGACCCTGTTTATGTCACTGAAGTGACAGCCAATATGCTTCAGCTTCTCAGTACCTGCACAAATACCTGTATTTACGTCTTGACCCAGAAAAAGTTCAGAGAAGAACTGAAGAATGCAGTGAGCTATCCACTCAAACTAATTGTTAAAATAGAAAGGTCATAGAAAGAGCTGAAGGGTTTCACGCAATAGAACTAAATTCTATCTCATACTCCATCTTATCCCCTTCCCCACTCCCACACTGGATTGGAAGTACATGTTATATTAGTGCCACAGAGTCCTGAAATAATCTTCCATCTGATTCTGATATTGTATGTATAAATTATACATGCTTATCTCGGTATATTTTATTGAAAATCTGACCTATTGAAGCTTGACTTGCTCTGCAGACGCTGCCTGAAATGTTTCTCTATAATGCTGGGCAAATGAACTCACCTGGTCCTTCAACTCAATGGCCTCCCTGTACTGACAGCAAAACAAACCTAAACCTGATTAGAAAGAGTACACACTAAATAAACAAATGGGAGAGGGAGATCGATAAATAATGGAGAAATGACAGACAACCTGACAAATGAATGGCTTGCTAGGCTATTTTGAAGGGCAATTGTGACTCAACAACATTTCTGGGGACTGAAATCACTTGTGGGCCAGTCCAGGTAAGGAAAACACATTTCCTTCCCCAAACCATTGAGGAAAGTTAGATAGATAGAGATATAATAAAAAGATAAGAACAGGAGAAATATGAGCAGGAGTAGACCGTATGGCCCATCGAGCCTGCTCTGCTATTTAATACATTATTTGCTGATCTTCGACTTCAACTCCATTTTCCCTCCTCCTTCCAACTCTCTTTTGATTCCCTGAGAGACCAGAAATCTGTGTATCTCAGACTTACTATACACCAAACGACAGGAATGATCTGAGGTTCTGATCACCAGAGGAAGTGTCATGGCCAGTTGAGGAGAGGGTCTCATGCTCCCCTCACATCCTTCCTCTTGTTTGACCCAAACAGGGTATATTTCTTTTTGAAAACAGTGGATGTACGTACCACCCCAGTGAGTGTTTTACCTTTTTTTATTCTAATGTAATTGCAGAAGAGCCAATCGGACAGGTTTTCTTAAGTTTAAACAAGAAATAGGTAAGTTTGTTATATTTAACACTCGGACACGATTTACAAATGCTAAAAATACACTACAGATTCACACACACATTCGTACGAGAGTAAAATACACACACAAATAGATTACAGAGGGAAACAGATTTGGTGGTTGGATTAAAGTCCAGAATAAATGGAAATTGAATACAGTCTGTAAATCTAATAGTCCTCAGCAGAGCAAAGGGCCACCAAGACATTGACAAAAAGGTAAAAAATAGAATGTGAGAGTAAGCTAGCCAATAATATCAAAACAGATTTTAAGAACTTTTACAATACATAAAAAGGAAGAGAGTAGCTAAAGAGATTTACCAGCATGCTGCCTGGACTGGAGGGCATGTCTTACGAAGAAAGATTGAGGGAGCTAGGGCTTTTCTCATTGGAGCGAAGAAGGATGAGAGGTGACTAGATAGAGGGGTACAAGATGATGAGAGGCATAGATAGAGTGGATAGCCAGAGACTTTTCCCCAGGGCGGAAATGGCTATTACCAGGGGGCATACTTTTAAGGTGATTGGAGGAAGGTTTCGGGGAGATGTCAGAGGTAGGTTCTTTAAACAGAGAGTGGTGGGTACGTGGAATGCGCTGCCAGCTGTGGTAGTAGAAGCAGATACATTAGGGACATATAAGCGACTCTTGGATAGGTACATGGATGATAGTAGAATGAAGGGTAGGTAGTTAGTTTGATCTTAGAGTAGGTTAAAGGTTCGGCACAACATCGTGGGCCGAAGGGCCTGTACTGTGCTGTATTGTTCTATGTTCTATGTTCCTCAGAGGCAGAGACAGGAGAAATCATCATGGGGAATGAGGAAATGGCAGAGGCATTGAAAAAATATTTTTTGCCTGTCTTCACAGTAGAAGACACAAGTTCCTACAAGAAATAGGCAGTAACCTAGGGGCTAAAAAGAGTAAGGAAATTAAGGATATTGATATCAGTTGAGAAAACGTGTTGGAGAAAATTGAGGGACTAAAATCTGACCAGATGGCCTCCATTCTAGGGTTCTAAGAGAGAAACCTGCACAGATATTGGATGCGCCAGAATGATTTTCCAGAAATCCTTAGATTTAGGAGTGGTCCCACCAGATTGGAAGTTGGCAAATATTACACCGCTTTTCAAGAAACAAGGTAGAAAGAAAACAGGGAATTACAGGCCAGTTAACCTGATATCAGTCATTCGGAAGATACTGAAATTACTATTAAAATGTCATAACATTGCACTTGGAAAAGCATAGTATGATTAGAACAAGTCAGAACAATGCTGAACAGCTCGTGAACTAAAGTAACCTGAGCTCAGACCCTGGCATGTGCTGGTAAAAACCAGTTTGAACTAATTAATTTATGTGAAAGACAAGGGAGAGATCACAAGAATAGAGCCTTATTTGGACACAGAGTGATACCAGAGTCTTTGGGCCTGGGCCAATAAGGAGAAGATACGAACAAGGTGAGCAGGCCTAAACCAACAGGAAAGAGACAGCACAGCTCGAAGAAATAAGAAAGAGAATAAGTATGGAGAATCTCGGGCATAGAGCCAGCGAGAAACTCCGGAGACCAACCATCGCGGAAGTGGAAGACCCTGCGTCAGCAAGGCGGCGACAATGTAAAAGAGAGAGAGAACGGAATACCTGGCCAGCATCAGATCGCCCCTTTTTCGTGTATTATCCTTTGTTTTCTGTGACTAGTTCAGGGAAGGTCAGAGGAACCTAGTGGGTGTGCGGATCGATTCCAGCTAGCTTTGTCATTAACTGTATAACCCAGTTTGAGTTGCATGCTTTTGTCTAACCAAGTGTATAAGCCTTATTCTTCCATTGTACAACAATGTGAATAAAGTAAATTGATAGTTAAAGGAAGGACTGAGTTTCCTCCTCTTTGTACTAAACCATTAACCATAGCTGGTGGATTAGGTGGAGGGTGGCTCTCCTGTAACCTCGATATCCCAAACGCCCAGCCTGAGCCTGAGTTAAGAGGACTTAGTCCCACGTGATAGCCAGGATCAAGTGGGTGAAGGGAATAAAGGGGACAAGGGGGAGTTGACTCCGCGCCACCGTTTACACACTCTATATTAATGACTTAGATGAAGAGACAGAGAGTAATGTATTTATGTTTGCTGATGTTCGGTGGAAAGGTAAGCTGCGGGGAGGATGGAGAGAGGCTGCAAAGAGATATAGACAGGTTAAGTGAGAGGGCAACAAGATGGCAAATAGAATATAATGTAGTGAAGTGGGAAGTTGTTCACTTTAGTCATAAAAATAGAACAGCAGAATATAGTTTAAAAGGTGTGAAACTGGTAAGTGTTGATGTTGAAAGAGACTCGGGGTGTACTCGTACAAGGAACGCACACAGTTAACATGTAGGTGCAGCAGGCTATTCAGAAGGAAAATGGCATATTGGCCTTTATTGCAAGGGGATTGCAGCACAGGAATATATTGTACTGTTTTTATATATGTATATACATTGTCTTACGAAGATTGGACAGGGCTTTGGTGAGATCGCACCTGGAATACTGTGTGCCATTTTGGTTTCCACATTTAAGAAAGGATATACTTGTACTGGAGGCAGTGCAGTTTACTAAATTGGTCCTTAGGATGAGCGGGTTGTCCTATGATGAGAGGCTGAGTAAATTGGACCTATATTCTCTGGAGTTTAGAAGAATGAGAGGCAATCTAATTGAGACATACAAGATTGTGATAGGGTAGAGGCTGAGAGATTGTTCCCACTGGTCAGGGAATCTAGAACATGGGAACACAGTCTCCGGATAAAGGGTCAATCCTTCAGGTCTGAGATGAGGAGAAATTACTTTGGTCAAAGGGTTGTGAATCTTTGGAATTCTCTAACCCAGATGATGCTCCATCATTGAATATATTTAAGGCTGGGATAGATAGAGTTTTGGTCTCGCGAGGAATCGCGGGATGTGAGGAGGGGAGGAAAGTGGAATTGAAGCCCAAGATCAGTCATGATCGAATTGAATGGCGGAGCTGGCTCGATGGGCCATATGGTTTTCCACTGCTCCTATTTCTTGTCTTCTTGTGTGTTTGCAGTTTTCAGCACAATTCAGGTCTTCTCACATACTGAAGCAGTCCGTGTCTGCACGCAGCAAGACTTGGACAACATTTAGGGCTGATAAGTGGAAAGTAACATTCGCACAACAAAAGTGCCAGGCATTGACGACCTCCAACAAGAGAGAATTGAACCATCATTCAATGGCATTGCCATCCCTGAATCCCCACTATCAACATCCTGGTGTTACCATTAACCAGAAAATTAACTGTTATAGCCAAATAAATAGTGTGGCTACAATAGCAGATCAGAGGCTGTGAATCCTGCGGCGACTAACTCACCTGCTGACTTTCCAATGCCTGTCCACCATCTGAAAGCTACAAGTCAGGAGTGTGGTGGAATACTCTCCACTTTGCTGGATGCGTGCAGCTGCAACAACACTCAAGAAGCTCAACACCATCCAGGACAAAGCAGCCGGCTTGATCATCACCCCATTCACTATCTTAAACATTCACTCCTTCCAGCACCAGTGCACCATTACTGCAGGCTGTAGTATCCACAAGGAGCATTGCCCCGACAGCACCTTCCAACCCTGCGACCGCTACCATCTAGAAAGACAACAGCAGCAGACTCAAGGGAATACCACCACCTGCGAGTTCCCCTTCAAGCCCCGCGTCGTCCTGACTTGGAACTATACTGCTATTTCTTCACTGTCGCTGAGTCAAAAACCTGGAATTCCCTCAGTGCGCTGTGGATGTACCCACACCAGATGTACAGCAGTGGTTCAAGAAGACAGCCCACCAGCACCTTCTTAAGGGCAACTATTGATGGGCAATAAATACTGGCCTTGACAGAGATGCTCACATCCCATGAAAGAATACATAAGAGTGATGTTGCAAAAGTTATAATGCAACAAGGATCAGGGACCGTTATTGTTCATTATTCACATAAACAATATGGAATCAGAAATAGAAGCACAATTTCAAAATGTGCCAACAAATTCAAATGGAGAGAACTGTTACTCTACTGTGTACAGATCCTGTTTCCACATTACAAACAATAATATTGATTCACTGGAGAAGGTGCAATGATTTAATTGAGATTCATATCAAAAGTGAGAGGAATGATCTACCCATTTCATTATTAATTGTTTGCTAATGGCATTACTTACTGCTCCCAGCCTGATACCTGTGTTATAAAGCCCTGTATGTAGGTTCCTCAGTAATAGGTTGCTGAGCTGAAACTTTAAAACTGCTTCTCTCTCCACAGATGCTGCCAGACCTGCTGAGCATTTCCAGTGTTTCTTGTTTTTATTTCAGATTTCCAGCATCTGCAGTATTTTACTTGTATTTTAGTTAATAACAGTTTATTTGGAGTAGTGCTGTTGTAAACAGAGAGATATCAAAATATTACAATTTATACACTGTTTACCAAACATCTTCAACCAACAGAAATAATCTTCCTGTTTGCCTCACATTACATCCATTAATTACAAAGGCAGATACATGGAATGGCTACATTAAGTGCAATTCTACAGTGACATATACTCCAGCAATACATGGTCACTGGGGTCAAGTAAACCACTCCGGTTCGTGATCCACATTCAGTACAATTCGATAGTGACAGAAACTCACAGTAATACATGTCTAATGGGATCAAGTGTTTCACGCTGGTTAGTGCCCTGTTTTCTGCACAGTTCTACAGTGACAGGTACTCCCAGTAATACATGGCAACTGGTGTCAGCTGTTCCTCTCTGGTTAGTGACCCACAGTCAATACGATGCGACAATACCAGATACTCCCAGGAAACTTTGAATCAGGTGTTCATCTCCAGTTAGTGACCCACAGTCTGAATGACTCTGCATTGAAAGGTAATTCCAGGGAAACATGGCCACAGGGATTGGGTGTTCCAACCTGGTTAGTGATCCACAGTCAGTACAATTCTACAGTGACTGAAACTCGCAGTAATACATGACCACTGGGGTCAGGTCTTCCACTCTGGTTCGTGACACATGCTCACAACAGTTCTAAAGTGACAGATATTCAAAGTAGTACATGACGACTGAGATTAGGAATTCCACTTCAGTTAGTGACCCACACTCAGTATAACTCAACAGTGACAGTTACTCGCAGGAAAACATGAAGAATCGGATCAAGTATTCATCTCCTGTTAGTGATCCAGACTCATTTCAATTCTACAGTGACAGATACTCCGAGTAATACATGGTCACTGGGATCAGGTGTTCATCTCCAGTTAGTGACCCATTCACAGTCCAATTCTACAGTGATGGATACTCCAAGTAATAAATCATCATTGTGGTCAGGTGCTTCAATCCGATTAGTATCCCACATTCAGTACAATTCTACCGTGACAGATACTCCCAGTAATACAGGATCACTGGGGTCAGGTGTTCCACTCCGATTTTTGATCCACACTTTGTTCAATCCCACAATGACAGACAATCTCAGGAATGAATAATTACTAGAATCAGTTGTTCCACTCCACTTAGTGAGCCACGCTAAGTATAATTTTCTACAGAGACAGATGCACCCAGTAGTACATGGCCACTAGAATCAGGTATTCCAGCCCGGTTAGTGTCCCAGTCTCTCAACACTTCAACAGTGACGGGTACTCCCAGTTTTAAAAAATTCATTCAAGGGACGTGGGCATCACTGGCTATGCCGTCATTTATTGCCCATCCCTAATTGCCCTTGAGAAGGTGGTGGTGAGCTGCCTTCTTAAACCGCTGCAGTCCATGTGGGGTAGGTACACCCACAGTGCTGTTAGGAAGGGAGTTCCAGGATTTTGACCCAGCGACAGTGAAGGAATGGCGATAAAGTTCCAAGTCAGGATCGTATGTGACTTGGAGGGGAACTTGCAGGTGGTGGTGTTCCCATGTATTTGCTGCCCTTGTCCTTCTAGTTGGAAGAGGTCGTGGGTTTGGAAGGTGCTGTCAAAGGAGTCTTGGTGCATTAATGCAGTGCATCTTGTAGATGGTACACACTGCTGCCACAGCGCATCTGTGGTGGAGGGAGTGAATGTTTTTAGATGGGGTGCCAATCATGCGGGTTGTTTTGTCCTGGATGGTGTCGAGCTTCTTGAGTGTTGTTGGAGCTGCACCCATCCAGACGAGTGGAGAGTATTCCATCACACTCCTGACTTGTGCCTTGCAGATGGTGGACAGGCTTTGGGGCATCAGGAGGTGAGTTACTCGCCTCAGGCTTCCTAGCCTCCGATCTGCTCTTGCAGCCACGGTATTTATATGGCTACTCCAGCTCAGTTTATGGTCAATGGGAGCCCCTAGGATGTTGATAGTTGGGGATTTAGCGATGGTAATGCCATTTTTTCTTTGGTGCAGCAGCTTTGACAGAAGCGGAGGTGTGGAGCAAACTTGCAGCTGGGAGGTCAGTTTCAGTGCAAGTTAAAGTTAATTCCCTTTTGTTTTCGGAGGACCAGGGGACTGCTGGGTAAGTAAAAACTATATATTTGGGCGGTGGCTGCAACCGAGACACTACACCTGTAGTGTCTCCCATCCACCCTCCTCCTCTAACCAAAAAAGGACTCTGGTGTGTTGATAAGGTAAGCTTTTTATTTAAAAAGTTCTGTCCGTCGGATTGCTAAGCTAACAAGTTTTGACTTTTTTTTTTGGTTTTTCAGTAGATTTGTTGGGAATTTAGAATAGTGGGAATGGAGGTTAAGGCAGTTGTATGTTCCTCCTGCAGAATGTGGGAGGTAGGGGTCGCCAAGAGTGTCCCTGCTGACTGCAGCTGCGGAAGTGCACCCAACTCCAGCTCCTCGAGAACCGCATTAGGGAACTGGAGCTGGAGCTGGATGAACTTCGGATCATTCGGGAGGCGGAGGGGGGTTATTGAGAGGAGTTATGGGGAGGTGGTCACACCTCAGGTAAAAGAAGTAGATAGATGGGCTACTGTCAGGGGAAGGAGAGGGAACCAGCAGGCAGTGCAGGTATTACCTGCGGCTGTTTCCCTCAAAAACAGGTATACCATTTTGGATACTGTTGTGGGGGACGACTTACCAGGGGTAAGCAATGGGGTACAGGCCTCTGGCACAGAGTGTGTCCCTGTTGCTCAGAAGGGAAGGGGGAAGAGGAGCAGAGCATTTGTCATTGGGGACTCCATAGTTAGGGGAACAGATAGGAGGTTCTGTGGGAACGAGAGAGACTCACGGTTGGTGTGTTGCCTCCCAGGTGCCAGGGTTCGTGATATCTCGGATCGTGTTTTTGGGATCCTTAAGGGGGAGGGGAAGCAGCCCCAAGTCGTGGTCCACATAGGCACCAACGACATAGGTAGAAAGAGAGATGGGGATTTAAGGCAGAAATTCAGGGAGCTAGGGTGGAAGCTTAGAGCGAGAACAAACAGAGTTGTTATCTCTGGGTTGTTGCCCGTGCCACGTGCTAGCGAAGTGAGGAATAGGGAGAGAGAGGAGTTGAACACGTGGCTGCAGGGATGGTGTAGGAGGGAGGGTTTTGGTTTCCTGGATAATTGAGGCTCTTTCTGGGGTAGGTGGGACCTCTACAAACAGGATGGTCGTCACCTGAACCAGAGGGTTACCAATATCCGGGGGGGGGGAGATATGCTAGTGCTCTTCGGGGGGTTTAAACTAATTCAGCAGGGGAATGGGAACCTAAATTGCAGTTCCAGTGTACAGGATGTTGAGAGTAGTGAGGTCAGGGATAAGGTTACAAGGACGCAAGAGGGCACTGGCAAACAAGAACTTGGTTTAAAGTGTGTCTACTTCAATACCAGGAGCATCCGGAATAAGGTGGGTGAGCTTGCAGCATGGGTTGGTACCTGGGATCTCGATGTTGTGGCCATTTCAGAGACATGGGTAGAGCAGGGGCAGGAAAGGATGTTGCAGGTTCCGGGATTTAGATGTTTCAGTAAGAACAGAGAAGATGGTAAAAGAGGGGTGGAGGGGTGTGGCATTGTTAATCAAGGAGAATATTACAGCGGCAGAAAGGACGTTTGAGGACTCGTCTACTGAGGTAGTATGGGCCGAGGTTAGAAACAGGAGAGGAGAGGCCACCCTGTTGGGAGTTTTCTATAGACCTCCGAATAGTTCCAGAGATGTAGAGGAAAGGATAGCGAAGATGATTCTCGACAGGAGCGAGAGTAACAGGGTAGTTGTTATGGGGGACTTTAACTTTCCAAATATTGACTGGAAATACTATAGTTCAAGTACTTTAGATGGGTCTGTTTTTGTCCAGTGTGTGCAGGAGGGTTTTCTGGCACAGTATGTAGACAGGCCAACCAGGGGCGATGCCACATTGGATTTGGTACTGGGTAATGAACCCGGCCAGGTGTTAGATTTAGATGTAGGTGAGCACTTTGGTGATAGTGATCACAATTCGGTTAGGTTTACCTTAGCGATTGGCAGGGACAGGTACATACCGCAGGGCAAGAATTATAGCTGGGGGAAAGGAAATTATGATGCGATTAGGCAAGATTTAGGATGCGTAGGATGGGGAAGGAAACTGCAGGGGATGGCACAATCGAAATGTGGAGCTTATTCAAGGAGCAGCTACTGCGTGTCCTTGATAAGTATGTACCTGTCAGGCAGGGAGGAAGTTGTCGAGCGAGGGAGCCGTGGTTTACTAAAGAGGTTGAAGCGCTTGTCAAGAGGAAGAAGGCGGCTTATGTTAGGATGAGACGTGAAGGCTCAGTTAGGGCGCTTGAGAGTTACAAGGTAGCCAGGAAGGATCTAAAGGGAGGGCTTAGAAGAACGAGGAGAGGGCATGAGAAGTCATTGGTGGATAGGATCAAGGAAAACCCTAAGGCTTTCTATAGGTATATCAGGAATAAAAGAATGACTGGAGTTAGTTTAGGGCCAATCAAGGATAGTAGTGGGAAGTTGTGTGTGGAATCAGAGGAGATAGGGGAAGCGTTAAATGAATATGTTTCGTCAGTATTTACAGTGGAGAAAGAAAATGTTGTCGAGGAGAGATAGGATTTATAATCATCTTGAAAAGAATAAGTTCATTAGCGATAGTCAGCACGGTTTTGTGACGGGTAGGTCGTGCCTCACAAACTTTATTGAGTTTTTCGAGAAGGTGACCAAACAGGTGGATGAGGGTAAAGCCGTGGATGTGGTGTATCTGGATTTCAGTAAGGCTTTTGATAAGGTTCCCCACTGTAGGCTATTGCAGAAAATACGGAAGTATGAGTTGAAGGTGATTTAGAGCTTTGGATCAAAAATTGGCTAGCTGAAAGAAGACAGAGGGTGGTGGTTGATGGCAAATGTTCATCCTGGATTTTAGAATCTAGTGGTGTACCGCAAGGATCAGTTTTGGGGCCACTGCTTTTTTTCATTTTTATAAATGACCTGGATGAGGCTGTAGAAGGGTGGGTTAGATTAGATTAGATTAGATTAGAGATAGTAAATTTGCGGATGACACGAAGGTCGGTGGAGTTGTGGATAGTGCCGAAGGATGTTGTAGGGTACAGAGGGACATAGATAGGCTGCAGAGCTGGGCTGAGAGATGGCAAATGGAGTTTAATGTGGAAAAGTGTGAGGTGATTCACTTTGCAAGGAGTAACAGGAATGCAGAGTACTGGGCTAATGGGAAGATTCTTGGTAGTGTCGATGAGCAGAGAGATCTTGGTGTCCAGGTGTATAAATCCTTGAAAGTTGCTACCCAGGTTAATAGGGCTGTTAAGAAGGCATATGGTGTGTTAGCTTTTATTAGTAGGGGGATAGAGTTTCGGAGCCACGAGGTCATGCTGCAGCTGTACAGAACTCTGGTGAGGCCGCACCTGGAGTATTGCGTGCAGTTCTGGTCACCGCATTATAGGAAGGATGTGGAAGCTTTGGAAAGGGTGCAGAGGAGATTTACTAGGATGTTGCCTGGTATGGAGGGAAGGTCTTATGAGGAAAGGCTGAGGGACTTGAGGTTGTTTTCATTGAAGAGAAGGAGGAGGAGAGGTGACTTAATAGAGACATATACGATAATCAGAGGGTTAGATAGAGTGGATAGTGAGAGTCTTTTTCCTCGGATGGTGATGGCAAACACGAGGGGACATAGCTTTAAGTTGAGGGGTGATAGATATAGGACAGATGTTAGAGGTAGTTTATTTACTCAGAGAGTAGTAGGGGCGTGGAACGCCCTGCCTGCAACAGTAGTAGACTCGCCAACTTTAAGGGCATTTAAGTGGTCATTGGATAGACATATGGATGAAAATGGAATAGTGTAGGTCAGATGGTTTCACAGGTCGGCGCAACACCGAGGGCCGAAGGGCCTGTACTGCGCTGTAATGTTCTCACGTCATGGGGAGCTGCTTAGATTCTCTCTTGTTGGAGATGGTCATTGCCTGGCACTTGTGAGGCGCGAATGCTACTTGCCACTTATCAGCCGAAGCCTGGATATTATCCCGGTCTTGCTGCATTTCTACATGATCTGCTTCACCCAGTAATATAGGGCCGCCTGGGTCAGCTCTTCCACTCTGATTAGTGATCCACAGTCAGTACAATTCTGCAGTGACAGATATTCCCAGGAAACATTTTCATTGAATCAGATGTTGAACTCCACTTAGTGACTCTGTATAACTCTGCAGTGGTAGATAATTCCAGGATAACATGGCCACTGGGGTCACGTCTTCCACTCCAGTTAAGGACCCACAGGCAGTGCAATATTACTGTGACAGATGTTCCCCATAATATATGGTTACTTGATTTTGTCTTTCCCCTCTGGTTAGTGACCCACCCACCCTCAGCATGTTGACACACTAACTGATACTCTCACTGACTCCTTCACTCAACGTGTTGCGTTCACTGAAGTCTAATTCAACAGTACCCGATGGTTCACTAAAGGCAATAGCTTGAAAATTCTGTAAAACGGTGTCCACTGCTTTCGTGTATAACATGATCTGTCACAGAGTAAAACCAGAGACCAGCTCACACGTAGGTTTACACAAGTGCAAATGTTAGAATAACTTACCAGGAACACCAATGGTGGCAAGGATCAGAGAACATATTTTCTCAATACTGTTCAGTGTTTCATACATTTTCTGTGTGATGTGATCTGTCCATTCACACTGCAGATAATCTCTATATTAAACTCTGAGGCGAGACATTCCTACAGTCGGTAATTTATGCCCTGTGGGATCTCCACTGGGATATTTTGGTTGCCATATTGTTCAAATTGCTTTCTTTTTGAATTAGAAATTTGTGACATCAGTCCATGTTGTGATCGAATATGTTTTGTTCTGAGATTGATTTGGAAAACTCCAAAGACTGGACAATTCTGATGAAAATTAGAAGTTGTATTTTTCCAGCAATAGCTTTGTTCTTTCAAACTCCAGCAGTTTCATCTCTAGGTCTTGTTGTTTCAGTGATGTCCTATACTCCACTATGTCCATTCAGTAATCAAGCATCAAATGTTGGAGAGTCTCTCTCAGCACTGTTTTACTTCCCCCTAGGATGTGACTGCCCTCTTTAACAATGAAAATTCGATTAATTGATTAAGTGGGTTACTTGTGACTGTACATGGCAGATTCCAACTGATACAGAATTGAAACGAATTCAACACCACAAACTGATACACCATTTCGATCTAATACAGCACCTGAAATTAATACAACGCTCTAAACAAGTAGAACATAACGAAAGTGATAGAGATCCTATAATGCATCCAGCCCCTTGAACCGATAAAGCCCAATACAGTGCCAACAACCAATACATGCCCTCCAATTGTAGTGCCCCTCCAATTGATACATTCAAAGTGATGCAGCCGCTCTGACTAATACAACAACTGAAACTGTCATAATCCATTATCAAATACCTCGTCTCAAATCAATGCAGCACCTCACACTAATAAAACAACTCAAAACTAATGAAGCAGATCACCTAATGCACCACTTCCAGTTAATAACTTGTCTCAAACAAATACCTCAACTTAACAGAATATCACAAAGTAATACAGCTCCTCAAACGAATAACATACATAAAATTAATACGGCAGAGAATGATGTGATCATTGCAATTCATGGCAATGGAGGAGGCCATTCTACCCATCACACCGGTGCCAGCCAAAATGGATTATTTAGCCGAATTCCACTTTCCAGCTGTCAGTCCGTAGTCCTGTAGGTTACAGCAATTCAAGTACATAGCCAATGACTTCTCTGTTCAGGGGCATATGTCCTCCTTATCTACTCTATTTCGCGTCATCATAATTTTGCACACCTAAATTAAATCTCCACTCATCCTCTTCTGTTTCAAAGGGAACAGACCAGTCTGTCCAATCTTTCCTCATTGTTACAATTCCCCAGTCCCAGCAACATCCTCTGTAAATCTCCTCTGTACCGTCCCTAGTGAGATCACATGCTTCCTGTAATGTGGTGACCAGAACTGTCGCGGTTCTTTAGCACTGATCTAGTGTGTTCAGCCTTCGGGTTTTCCTTGATCCTATCCGCCAAACATATGTGCAAACGTTAGGAACTTGCTGCATGGAGATTCGGAGCGGAGGGAAAACTGTACTTTGTGCCACCAATATTGTAGTGGTTCGTGTTACCAGTTAAATATTTAACTTAATTCACCAGTAAAAAACTGGCTCAAATTATTTTGAGGGAAAAAAAAACTTTTCTTGTCATTTTCTATTTTCTTGATGTTGTGCGCTGGCCTTGAGACGATAATTGTGAGACAAAAATAGAAAGACATGTATTTCCAATACACCAGTCGTTCCAAAGGGATTTACAGCCAATGAACTACTTTTATTAATATAGTCACTTTTGTAATGTAGGAAATGCAGCAGCCAATTTTGTGCGCAGCACAATCCCCAATGTCAGTGACACTATGCATATATTGGGAAGATTCGTCTGTGTGTGTTGGTTTAGTTGTGTGAGTGTGTGTGTGAGCCAGGTTGTGAGTTTCTCAGTGTGCGATTGTGTGTCAGTGACATTATATGAATGTGTGTTTAAGAGTATTTGTATATGGGTGTATGGATGTGTGTAGGTGAGTTTGTGTATGTGTGTGTGTGAGTTTACGAGTGTAGGGGTGTGTGTGTGAGAGACAGAGAGTCTGTGTGTGTGTGTGTGAGACAGAGAGTCTGTGTGTGTGTGTCTGGGTATTTGTCAGTGTGTGTATGTGAGTGTGAGTGAGTGGCTGTGTGCGTGTGTGCGCGTCTGGGTACGTGTCAGTGTGTGTATGTAAGTGTGAGTGTCTGTGAGTGTGTGTGTCTGGGTATGCGTCAGTGTGTGTATGTGACAGTGAGTGAGTGTCTGTGTGGGTATGTGTCAGTGTGTGTATGTGAGTGTGAGTGAGTCTCTGGTGTGTATGTGTGTGTCTGTCTGTCTGTCTGGGTATTTGTCAGTGTGTGTATGTGAGTGTGAATGAGTGTCTGTGAGTGTGTGTGTCTGCGTTTGTATAAATGTGTGAGGTGACATCCCTCTAGTATCTGTACATTGAGCTATCTCAGCACAGATCAGAGAACTGGAACCTAGATCTTGTCCAGCCTCAGATAAAAGTAACTAGTTGAGCTACGTCATTTACTATATTTCCTTGACCCCGCCCCCTTTCCTGCTCCCTTTTCCCCTCCCCATTTCCCTCCCCATTCCCACTCTACACTCCCTGTCCCCCATTTCTTCTCCTCATCCCCCTCCTCCTGACCTCTTCATTCTGCTTTCCTCATTTTTCCTCCCCATTACCCTTTTAATACCCTCTCACTCATACCCTTCCCTGTCACCTATCCCAATACCCCTCAGCAATTTTCCCTCCTCATTCCCCCTGCCCAATAGCCCTCATTATTCCCCCTCAACAATACCTCTCCACATTCTCCTTCCCGTTCAACAACCTCATTCTCTTCCCCATTCCCCCTGCTAATTTCCTTCCCCCATTCCCCCTCCAATTTCCCCCTCTCCAAATTGCCTCCCAGTTACCCCTCCCATTCCCCTTCCCCATTCCTAATCCCAATTCCCCCTACTGCATTACCCCATACCATTCCACCTCCTCATCCCCCCGTTACCCTTCACCATTACCCTTATCTATTCATTTCCTCATTCCCCCTCGCCATTCCCCTCCTCATATCCATGTCCATTAGCCCTCCAAATTACCCCATTTTACTCCACTTACATTCCCTGTACCACATTATCGACACTCTATTTTCCCTCCCCATTACCCCCATTACACAGTGGAGTGGAAATGTTCATTTTTGATTTGATCTCTGTAACGGATTTGCTCTTACATTTCCAGACTAGCTACTTCCACCTCCGTAACATCGTCCATGATCTCCAACAGCCTGTGAGACCCTCCCTATCTCTGTAGCCTCCTCCAGTCCGAACAACCCTCCCTATCTTTACAATCTCCTCCAGCCCCTACAATCTTCCCCATTTTTGTATAATTCTGCAGTCACTACAAACCTCCCTATTTTTGTAACCCTCTCCAGCCCTACAAGTCCCGCAATCTGTCTAATCTCTGCCAGACCCTACAACCATCCCTACCTCTGTAAACTCTCCCTGTCCGACAAACCTCTACATCTCTGTAATCTCCTCCAGCCTCTCTACCCTTTTTCTACCCCTGTAAACTCTTTCAGTCCTGCAACCCTCCTTATCTTTGTAACCTCATCCAGCCCCTACAACACTCCCTATCGCTGTAACCTCTTCCAGCCGGTACAAGCCTCCCTACTTCTGTAACCTCCTCCAGCCAATACAACCTTCTCCAACTCTGCAGCCTCCTCCATCCCCTACAACTTTTCCTGTAAACTTCACCATCCATTCCAGCCCACATATCTCTCTAAGCACCTTCTGTCCCTATACCCTCCTTATCTCAGCTCACCCCTCTGTCCCTACACCCCTATCTATATCTGTAACCATTTACAACCCTTACATACCTCCTTATCTGTACAACCTCTTCCTGCTCCTAGATTTCTCCCTACAGCTTCAACCTCCTCCAGCCACTACACCCCTCCTTACCTATGACCTCCTCGAGTCACTACAACCTTCCCTATCTGTAACCTCCTCCAGTGACCACAACACTCTCTATTTCTGTAAGCTCCTCCAGTCCCTAAACGTTCCCTATCTCTGAAACCTCCTCCAGTCTCTACAACCCTCCATATCTCAATAACATTCTCCACTCCTTCTACCTTCCCTTTCTCTATAAGGCTCTCCAGCCCATACAACGCTCCCTATCTCTGGAACGTCTTCCCCAGACCATACAACGCTCCTTTTCAATGGAACCTCCTCCTGTATCTACAGCACTCCACAACTCTATAACCTGAGAAAGATCAGAGTGGGAGGACGGTGGCGAATTAAAATGACGGGCAACGGCCAGTATGAAAGAAAACAGGAAATGTTGGCAATGTTCAGCAGGTCTTGGTAGTGCAGATGAGCAGAGAGATCTTGGTGTCCAGGTACATAAATCCCTGAAAGTTGCCAGCCAGGTTAATAGGGCTGTTAAGAAGGTGTGTTAGCTTTTATTAGTAGGGGGATCGAGTTTCGGAGCCACGAGGTCATGCTGCAGCTGGACAAAACTCTGGTGCGACCGCACCTGGAGTATTGCGTGCAGTTCTGGTCACCACATTACAGGAAGGATGTGGAAGCTTTGCAAAGGGTGCAGAGGAGATTTACAAGGATTTTGCCTGGTATGGAGGGAAGGTCTTACGAGGAAAGGCTGAGGGACTTGAGGTTTTCGTTGGAGAGAAGAACAAAGAAAAGAACAAAGAACAAAGAAAATTACAGCACAGGAACAGGCCCTTCGGCCCTCCAAGCCTACGCTGATCCAAATCCTCTATCTAAACCTGTCGCCTATTTTCTAAGGGTCTGTATCTCTTTACTTCCTGCCCATTCATGTATCTGTCTAGATACATTTTAAAAGACGCTATCGTGCCCGCGTCTACCACTTCCGCTGGTAATGCATTCCATGCACCCACCACCCTCTGCGTAAAGAACTTTCCACGCATATCCCCGTTAAACTTTTCCCCCTTCGCTTTGAACTCGTGTCCCCTTGTAATTGAATCCCCCACTCTGGGAAAAAGCTTCTTGCTATCCACCCTGTCTATACCTCTCATGATTTTGTACACCTCAATCAGGTCCCCCCTCAACCTCCGTCTTTCTAATGAAAATAATCCTCATCTACTCAACCTCTCTTCATAGCTAGCGCCCTCCATACCAGGCAACATCCTGGTGAACCTCCTCTGCACCCTCTCCAAAGCATCCACATCCTTTTGGTAATGTGGCGACCAGAACTGCACGCAGTATTCCAAATGTGGCCGAACCAAAGTCCTATACAACTGTAACATGACCTGCCAACTCTTGTACTCAATACCCCGTCCGATGAAGGAAAGCATGCCGTATGCCTTCTTGACCACTCTATTGACCTGCGTTGCCACCTTCAGGGATCAATGGACCTGAACACTCAAATCTCTCTGTACATCAATTTTCCCCAGCACTTTTCCATTTACTGTATAGTTCACTCTTGAATTGGATCTTCCAAAATGCATCACCAAGCATTTGCCCTGATTGAACTCCATCTGCCATTTCTCTGCCCAACTCTCGAGTCTATCTATATTCTGCTGTATTCTCTGACAGTCCCCTTCAGTCTCTGCTACTCCACCAATCTTAGTGTCGTCTGCAAACTTGCTAATCAGACCACCTATACTTTCCTCCCAAAGAAGGAGGAGGAGAGGTGACTTAATAGAGACATATAAGATAATCAGAGGGTTAGATAGGGTGGATAATGAGAGTCTTTTTCCACGGATGGTGATGACAAACACGAGGGGACATAGCTTTATGTTGAGGGGTGATAGATATAGGACAGATGTCAGAGGTAGTTTCTTTACTCAGAGAGTAGTAGGGGCGTGCAACGCCCTGCCTGCAACAGTAGTAAACTCGCCAACTTTAAGGGCATTTAAGTGGTCATTGGATAGACATATGGATTAAAATAGAATAGTTTAGGTCAGATGGTTTCACAGGTCGGCGCAACATCGAGGGCCGAAGAGCCTGTACTGCGCTGTAATGTTCTATGTTCTATGTTCTATGTCTGGTAGCGTCTGTTTGCCGATGACACTAAACTTGGAAGAGTAACGAGCAGTGAAGATGATGTAAACCACCACAGGACATAAATAGACAGAATGGACAGATAAGTGGCAGATGGAATTTAATAGAGACAATTGTGAGGTGATGCATTTTGGCAGAAGGCTGATGTTGAGGGAATACATACTTAATGGCACAGTTGTTCAGGAGTGTTCAGGAACAGCAGGATCTTTGAAGATGGAAGGACATATTGAGAGAGTGGTTAGTAAAGCAGACGTGATTTTGGGCTTCATAAATAGAGGCATTGAGTACAAAAGCAGGGAAGTTATGCTGAACCTTTAAAAACTCTGTTTAGGCTCCAACTGGTGTATTGAATCCTGTTCTGGTCTCCACAATTCAGCAAGCATGTGATGATCCTTGAGAGGGTGGAGATAAGATTTAAAAGTATGGTTCCAGAGAAGCATAATTTTAGTTACAAAGTTAGGTTGGTACCACCTGGGATTGTTCTCCTTCCAGCAAAGGAGATTGAGGAGAGATTTAATGAGGTGCAAAATATTATGGCAGTCTTTAATAAGGTAGACAAAGGAAAACTGTTCCCATTGATGCATGACATAGTCTTCAAATCGGGCAGTTAATCGATGATGAATCGATAATCCTCTCTGTGGATCTTGCCGTATCGATCTTAGCTGTGCTTGATTTGACTGAGCTGATTTCTGAGTCGTTGCAGGCATGATGTCATTGAAGTCACCTTCATCACTTTCTTCTGGAATTATATTGACATTGACGTTTTGAAGACATTACATTTCTCCTCAATGTGTAGATTCATCTCTTCACTGTGGTCATGTTTCATTTCCTCTCAAGTACTGCAATCACTCTTGGGTCAAATGGGGAGCTAATCTTCCACCGTTTATCTTGCCAAACTGGGTTTTTTTTCTCCTTTCATCTCGCTATCCTTTGTGGGCAGTTTGCTGATGATATAAAGTTACTGGACAGAGTACAGTGTCGATGGCAACAGAAAGTGGAACAGAAAGATGGATGGTATAAGTGATTGGGCGAAACCAGGGAGATGAAGTTCATTGTGGGGAAGTGTGTGGTCATTAAATTACCTAAGAGAAACAGTTCAGAGTATTTTACAAATGGTGAGAATGTACGGGCCATGGATGTGCAGAGAGATTTACAAATCAGAGTACAGAAATCAATCGAAAATGTCAAAAGTAAGATGGGTGGATTTTTTTGGTGCTGTTTATTAAGGCTATGAGACCAAATTTATAGATATGTGACATCGGAATGGATAGATGAGGCCACCAGGGATTGAAACATAATATAATATATTATTATAATAATATGTTGGAGTCTTTTGGGGATCTCAGGATCACAGAATTGTTACTGCACAGAAGGAGGCCATTCGACCCAACGTGTCTGCACCTTCTCTCTGAAAGAGTTACTTACCTATTGCCACTCCCCCACCTTCTACCCGTAATCCTGCCCATTCTTTCATTCAGATAACAATCCAATTCCCTCCTGAATGCCTCGATTGAACCTGCCTCCACCACACTCTAAACCATGATCTTTTTAAATGGCAGAGGAGGCTCGAAGGGCCGAGTGGCCTCTTCCTGCTCCTATTTCACATGTTCATATGTTCGTATGTTCATATGTAGGTAATGCATTCCATATCCCAACCACCCTCTGGGTGAAAATGTTTTTCCTCATGTCGACATTGCTTCTTTCGCCAATTACCTTAAATCTGTGTGCACTTGCTGGTGATCCCTCCACCAATAGGAACAATGTCTCTCTATCTACTCTGTCCAGACTCTTCATTATTTAAACACTTCTATTCAATCTCCACGCAAACTTCTCTTCTCAAAGGAAAAGAGTTCCAATTTCTCCAATCTATTTGTTTAAAATATCTTCCTTTCATTTGTACTGTATGCCCCTAGTAATGAAGCCTGACGTCGGTAGTGGGGAAAATTCGAGAGTCCATTTTCAAAGATTTTATAGCAGAGCACATGGAAAACAGTGGTAGAATCGGACAGAGTCAGCATGGATTTACGAAAGGGAAATCACGCTTGACAAATCTAATAGAATTCTTCGAGGATGTAGTTAGAGTTGATGAGGGGGAGCCAGTGGATCTGGTTCATTTGGACTTTCAGAAGGCTTTTGACAAAGTCCCACAAAAGAGATTAGCTTGTAAAAGTAAAGCACATGGGATTGGGGTTAGTGTATTGCGATGGATAGAAAATTGGTTGCTGGACAAGAAACAAAGTGTAGGGATAAATGGGTCTTTTTCCAAATGGCAGGCAGTGACTAGTGGGGTACCACAGGGATTGGTGCTAAGACCCCAGCTATTCACAATATATATTAATGATTTAGATGAGGGAACTAAATGTAATAGCTCCAAATTTGCACATGACACAAAATTGGGTGGGAAGGTGAGTTGTGCGGAGGATGCAGAGAGGCTTCAGGGTGATATGGACAAGTTGAGTGAGTGGGCAAATGCATGGCAGATGCAGTAGAATGTGGATAAATGTGAGGTTATCCACTTTGGTAGCAAAACCAGGAAGGCAGATTATTATCTGAATGGCTATAAATAGAGAGGGGAATATACTTTGAGACCTGGGTGTTCTCGTACACCTGTCACTGAAGGGAAGCATGCAGGTGCAACAGGCGGTAAAAAAGGCAAATGTTATGTTGGCCTTCACAGCGAGAGGATTCGAGTACAGGAGCAGGGATGTCTTGCTGCATTTATACAGGACGTTGGTGAGTCCACACCTGGAATATTGTGTGCAGTTTTGGTCTCCTGATCTGAGGAAGGATGTTCTTGCTATCGAGGGAGTGCAGTGAATGTTTCCCAGACTGATTCCTGGGATGGCAGGACTGACACATGAGGGGGAGATTGAGTCGGTTAGGATTATATTCACTGGAGTTCAGAAGAATGAGGGGGGATTGCAAAGAACAATGAACAAAGAACAAAGAACAGAACATGACAGGAACAGGCCATTCAGCCCTCCAAACCTGCGCCGATCTTGATGCCTGTCTTAACTGAAACCTTCTGTACTTCCGGGGTCCGTATCACTCTATTCCTATCTTGTTCATGTATGTGTCAAGATGCCTCTTAAACGACGCTATGGTAACTGCTTCCACCACCTCTCCTGGCAGCAAGTTCCAGGCACTCACCACCCTCCGTGTAAAAAACTTGCTTCGCACATCCCCTCTAAACTTTACCCCTCACACCTTAAACCTATGTCCCTTCATGGAAACCTATAAAATGCGAACAGGAATTGACAGGGTAGATGTAGGAAGGATGTTCCCGATAGTGGGGGAGTGCAGAACCAGGGGCCAAAGTCTAAGGATACGGGGTAACCCATTTCAGGACTGAAATTAGGAGAAATTTCTTCACCCAGAGAGTGGTGAGCCTGTGGAATTCGTTACCACAGAAAGAAGTTGAGTACAAAACATTGTATCTTTTCAAGAAGGAGTAGATATAGATCTTGGGCTTAAAGGGCTCAAAGGGTATGGGTCAAAAGCAGGAACAGGTTACAGAGTTGGATGATGAGCCATGATCAGAATGAATGGTGGAGCAGGCTCGAAGGGCCGAATGGCCTACTCCTGCTCCTATTTTCCATGTTCCTTTGTTTCTATAAGGTCTAAGATAAGGTCATGGACTTTCAGATAATCATGTTTTATGCAGGGAAATATTTACATCGCAGTCAAAGCTGCTGGTGTAAAGTGTTTGTTCAAGTGATTGTAACTAATAGCAATGAGCATAGGGAATACTGTGTCATTGGAGAGTTCTCTCCAGTATAAATCAGTGCCCATTGGAAGGTTTCAGCTCACAGCGCCTGCCATAGCTATGTTTTCAAGACATTGAAAAATCACTTTCGCACAAAAATGGAATATCCAGTAATGCCTCAGGTAGAACGCATTTTCTATCCTGCTCTTGCTGTCTTTGGAGTCCTTGGTGAGTCATTCCCTCAGTTTCTAATGGTTTAAATTGGTGTTAACTGTGCTTCTGTATCTGCCATATTTTGCTTGCTGATTTTTTCTTTTACACAGCTGTCTGATCTGTTCCATCTCATTGAAAGATGGAATTTTTAAGTCTCTGTTCTTTCAATCTTCTAGTAATTACATTATATCTGATGTGATCTTTGTGAATCCAACGCTGATAATCTTACTGGATTATTCCCTGCTCTGAATATATTGTGATGAAGTGTTGGGCTGACAGCATGAATCATTCCATCAGAAGTCGTTAACAGTTTTACATGGTGGACGTTAGCTGTTCTGAATTGCTTATTAAAGAATGTGTTTTCAGTAATTGATAGTAACTCACAGACTCTGTTGCAAGGAGACAGCGCAAAGTCCTCAATGTTCTTAGCAAACTGGCTCTGCGAAAGCAAGTGTTGAATGCTGAGCAGTGGCTCAGTGGTAATGTTGCCAGATTAATAATCCAGAGCTCAAACTAATCTTCTAGGAGCATTGATTAGAATCCCACCATACCAAGGTATGAAATTTGACAACCATTAATAAATCTGGAATTAAATCACTAGTCTAATGCTGACAATGAAACTGTTGCCAGCTTGCTGTAAAAGCCCATCTGATTCACTAATGCCCTTTAGAGAAGGAAATCTGCTGTCCTTACATAGCCTGCCATACATGTGACTCCGTGCTGACAGGAATGGGATTGACTCTTAATAGCCCTTTGAAATGTCCCAGCAAGCCACTCAGTTCAAGGACAATTCGGGATGTGCAAGAAATGCTGGCCCAATCAATGACTCCCACAAAGCAATTTCATTAACAAAAGAACACGGTGCTGGTGAGTGACTTTAGGATTGATCTGGAAGGGAAAAGGACCTCTTGCAACCCAATCCTTAAGCGTCAAAGTCTTCACCCCAGGAATCCACATTGATGTTTTGTCCCAGCTCCTGTTGGCTTTCTTAACCCAGATCAACAAAGCATATGAACCTCCCTCGCAACCTTCACCTTTTTGGACAATATCCAGGAGCCAAGCTTCGGATTGGACCCAGTCAGTTCCCCCTTTCCCTTTCCCGATTGCCACTGCACCCTCACTCAGCCCTTACAGTGGATTCAGTGATCATTTACTCACTTTCTATATTGATTTCTCAATCCATTATTAATAATTGTGTTTCAAGCATTTCTGTGTGATCAGCGTGGACCAGATAAATCACTCAATTTGCAACAATCAATGCAGTGAACAAACGTAGAAATCTCACCCAAGGTCCTGTCAAACTGGTGTTTTGACTCCAGGTCTGATCAGTAATTTCTCTGCTTCCTATTCTCTCTCTCTTCCAGTTAACTTGATGGCGATTGTGATCCTGTCACGAGGAAAGTGCGGTCTCTCCAAATGTATCACTTGCTACATGGTTGGAATGGCAGCGGCTGATCTCCTGGTTGTTATCTCTGAACCGATATTTTACAGGATTGGACAGATATATTTCCCAGATTCATTCCTGTTCATTACTCCCGTGTGCAGTTTTATTTACTTCCTAATTATTACAGCCACGTTGACTTCCGCCTGGCTCACAGTCGCTTTCACCTTTGATCGATTTCTGGCCATTTGTTGTGAGAAGCTGAGAGCAAAATATTGCTCTGAGAAAACAGCTGCCATGGTTATAGGAACTGTAAGTTTGCTGAGCTGTTTAGAGACTGTTCCCTGGTACTTCAGATTTGAACCTGAATATATAATTGATAATGTCCCCTGGTATTGCATCACTAAACCAGTCTTCTTTACTTCCACTGCATGGGATGGATATGTTATCGTTAGCATCATTTTAGTCTCTTGTGTGCCGTTCTTTCTGATTTTGTTGCTCAATGTTCTGACCACCAGGAGTATTTTAGCGGCCAGCAGAGGTCGCAGGGGACTCCGGGGCTGCAGAAATGGAGAGAAGCAGAAGGACCCAGAGATGGAGAATCGAAGGAAATCCATCATCTTGCTTTTCAGCATATCTGGCAGTTTTATATTGTTATGGGTGACGCAGGTTGTATTTTACATTTACCAGCGAATTACAAAGATTTATTCTTACCCTGTCACAGATCCTGTTTATGTCACTGAAGTGACAGCCAATATGCTTCAGCTTCTCAGTACCTGCACAAATACCTGTATTTATGTCCTGACCCAGAAAAAGTTCAGAGAAGAACTGAAGAATGCAGTGAGCTATCCACTCAAACTAATTGTTAAAATAGAAAGGTCATAGAAAGAGCTGAAGGGTTTCACGCAATAGAACTAAATTCTATCTCATACTCCATCTTATACCCTTCCCCACTCCCACACTGGATCGGAAGTACATGTTATATTAGTGCCACAGAGTCCTGAAATAATCTTCCATCTGATTCTGATATTGTAGATATAAATTATACATGTTTACCTAGGTATATTTTATTGAAAATCTGACCCATCGACACTTGACTTGTTCCTCAGATGGTGCCTGAATGGTTTCTCTCAAATGCAGCACAAATGAAATCACCTGGTCCTTCAACTCAATGGCCTCCCAGTACTGACAGCAAAACAAATCTGCAAATTGCAGTGCACCTGATTAGAAAGGGTACACTGTAAATAAACGAATGAGAGAAGGATATCGGTAAATAATGGAGAAGTGATAGACAACCTGACAAATTAATGGCATGCTAGGCCATTTCAGAGGGCAATTGTGACTCAACAAAATTTCTGGGGATCTGGAGACACCTGTGAACCAGACCAGGTAAGGAAACACATTTCCTTTCCCAAAGCATTGAGGAAGGGTAGATAGATAGAGATAAAATAAAAAGATAAGAACAGGAGAAATATGAGCAGGGGTAGACCGTACGGCCCAATGAGACTGCTCCGCTTTTTAATATGATTGGACTGATCTTAGACTTCAATGCCATTTTCCCTCCTGCTCCCAAATCTCTCTTGATTCCCTGAGAGACCAGAAATCTGTGTATCTCAGACTTAGTATACACCAAACGATAGGAAGGATCTGAGGTTCTGATCACCAGAGGAAGTGTCATGGCCAGTTGAGGAGAGGGTCTCATGCTCCCCTCACATCCTTCCTCTTGTTTGACCTCAACAGGGTTAGTTAGTTAGTTATACAGCACTGAAACAGGCCCTATGGCCCACCGAGTCTGTGCCGACCATCAACCACCCATTTATACTAATCCTGCACTAATTCCATATTTCTACCACATCCCCACCTGTCCCTATATTTCCCTACCACCTACCTATACTGGGGGCAATTTATAATGGCCAATTAACCTATCAACCTGCAAGTCTTTTGGCATGTGGGAGGAAACTGGAACACCCGGAGAAAACCCACACAGACACAGGGAGAACTTGCAAACTCCACACAGGCAGTACCCAGAATTGAACCCGGGTCCCTGGAGCTGTGAGGCTGTGGTGCTCACCACTGTGCCACTGTGAACCACTGAAAACAGTGGTTGTGCGTACCACCTCAGTGAGTGCTTTACCTTTTTCCTGTAATGTGATTGCAAAAGAGACAATCGGACACATTTTCTTGCGTTTAAACATGAAAGAGGCAGGTTTATTACATTTAACACACTAACACGATTTTAAAAATACTAAAAAGACACTAAACATTCAACACACATTCACACGAGTGTCACATACACACACAAATAGATCACAGAGGGAAACAGATTTGATAGTTGGATTAAAGTCCAGAATAAAGAGAACTTAAATAAAGTCTGTAAATCCAGTCGTCCTCGGCAGAAGCTGTCTTCTTGAAGTCACACTGGTCGAAGGGCACTTTGGTTGGTTTGCTTTGTTCAGAGTTTTTCTGAAGGCAGAAGTGGTAGTTTATTCGCTTCCCCTGGTTGCTGGCTGTAGCAGTTTGTAAGCTTGAGGGGTGTTCCCCAGTTGCAGTCGGTTCCTTTCTTGATATTTTCTGGGGGCGGGGGAGAGAGAGAGAGGGAGGCTGGGGAGAAGATGCCATCTTCACTGCTGTACCCTCAGTTACTGCCCATCTGCTGTCTGTGTCACAAAACGTCTAGTTTCTTCAGCGATGAGCAGACAGTCACATGGTTCTATCCATACCCTTTGTTTCCAATTAGGTTTTCTGGAATCTTCTCATGAAATCCAAGGTGCGATATGACCCAGGATATCCATTTACAGTTGGAGGGGGGTGGCTCTTTCAAAGTCAATGGGTGGGAATGGCCTGGGCGGCTGTGCTAATGAAACCATTCGAGGTAATTCAATCACTTGGAGCAAGCCATTGTATGAGCTAGGCTTCTTGTCTGGACCTTTTGTCTCCAATCCAATCTCCTGGTGTTTTTAAGATAACATGCAGGATGTTTTCTATTCAAAGGCTAATGTAAATTTCCAACTGATGGAATTAATATTTGCCATTTGGCATACAGTATTTTCCTGACAGAAGGATGTGATGGTGCTTGAGAGGGTGCAGAGGAGCTTTACCCGAATGTTTCCAGGGATGGGGGATTTTAGATACAAGCTAAGGTTGGAAAATCTGGTGTTGTTCTCCTTGGAGCAAATACAATTGAGGAGAGATTTGATGGAGGTTTTCAAGATTATGCCAGATTGATAAGTTAGACAAGGAAGAATGTTCTGATTAACTGATGATACAAAGATTAGGGAACACAGATTGAATATGCTGGGCAAGAGATTTAAGGAAGAATTTCTTTATGCAGCGAGTGGTAATGACCTGGAAATCACTTCCAACAAGGGTGGTGAAAACAGAGACAATCAATGGTTTCAAAAGGAAATTGGATGAGCACTTGAGGGAAATAAACTTTCAGGGATCGAGTGGTGGAGTGTGATTGACTGCATTGCATTTCAGAGAACCGGTGTGGACTTGATGGGCTTCCTTCAGTGCAATGAAGGACTCTATGATTCTCAAATATATTCAACTTTGGAGAATCCACAACCCTCTGGGGTAGAGAATTCTAAAGGTTGACAATCCAAACCTTTGATTGATGAAATCTCTCCTCCTAGAGTCATCTCAATTCAAAAATCATAGGCCCCTTATCCCAAGACTGTGTCGCTATGTTCTAGATTCCCCAGCAATGGGAAACAACCTCTCAGTGCCTAGACTGCTAAGCCCTTTCAGAATCTTGCATGTTTCAAATAGCTGACCTCTCATTATTCTAAATATCAGATAAAATATACCCGGTTTACACAACCACTCTTTATAGGAGAACCCTCTCACCCCATGGAACAATTCAGTGAATCTTTGCTGTTTCTTTTTTCATTCTGCACTTGCTGGCTATTTCTAATTGCCCTTAACAACTGAATTTCTGTCTGGCGCATTCTGGAAGCCAGCTCTAAGTCAATAACATTGCTGTGGGTCTGGAGTCACATGCAGGCCTGACCAGGTAAGGACAGCAGATTTCCTTCACTAAAGGGAATTAGAGAATTAAATGGGGTTGTTATGACAATCTTTGATAGCTTTATGGAGCCATTACTGAGACTAGCTTTCAATTCCAGATTTTTATGAATGAATTGAATTTGGAATTAATTGGATTTGAATCTGTGTCCCAGGGCATTAGTCTGGACCTCTGGATTACTAACAACATATTACTAGTCCAGTTACATTACCACTATTTCACCACCTCCCTGATCATGCAAGAATATATGTACAGTGCTCCAGGTCTGGTCTCACCAAAGCTCTGTCCAATTGTAGCAAGACCTTTTTGTTCTTGCACTCCAATCCCCTTTCAATAAAGGTCAACATGCCATTTGTCTTCTGAATTTCTCACTGTACCTGCGTGTTAACTTTCTGTCTTCTTTGTACAAGTACTTCCAAGTCCAGATGAACATCAACATTTATATAAAAAAGGTTAAAGAAACATTTTCCTTTTCTATTCTTACTACCAAGTTTAAAACCTCGCACTTCCCTCCATTACTCTCCATCTGCTATCTTGTTTTCCACTCACTTAACCTGTCTATATTTCTTTGCAGTCTATTTACATCATCCTCAAAGCTTGCATTCCCACCTAGCTTTTTATCATGAGCAAACTCAGATATATCATTGTCTGTCTCTTTGGCTCTGTCATTATTATAGATTGTAAAGAGCTGAGGCCCAGCATCAATCATGGCGGCAATCCAGTAAGTACAGCCTGCCAACTTGAAAATGACCCATGTATCACTTAGAACATAGAACATAGAACATTACAACGCAGTACAGGCCCTTCGGCCCTCGATGTTGCGCCTACCTGTGAAACCATCTGACCTAAACTATTCCATTTTAATCCATATGTCTATCCAATGACCACTTAAATGCCCTTAAAGTTGGCGAGTCTACTACTGTTGCAGGCAGGGCTTTCCACGCCCCTACTACTCTCTGAGTAAAGAAACTACCTCTGACATCTGTCCTATATCTATCACCCCTCAACTTAAAGCTATGTCCCCTCGTGTTTGCCATCACCATCCGAGGAAAAAGACTCTCACTATCCACCCTATCTAACCCTCTGATTATCTTATATGTCTCTATTAAGTCACCTCTCCTCCTCCTTCTCTCTAATGAAAACAACCTCAAGTCCCTCAGCCTTTCCTCATAAGACCTTCCCTCCATACCAGGCAACATCCTAGGAAATCTCCTCTGCACCCTTTCCAAAGCTTCCACATCCTTCCTATAATGCGGTGACCAGAACTGCACGCAATACTCCAGGTGCGGCCGCACCAGAGTTTTGTACAGCTGCAGCATGACCTCGTGGCTCCGAAACCCGATCCCCCTACTAATAAAAGCTAACACACCATATGCCTTCTTAACAGCCCGATGAACCTGGGTAGCAACTTTCAGGGATTTATGTAACTGGACACCAAGATCTCTCTGCTCATCTACACTACCAAGAATCTTCCCATTAGCCCAGTACTCTGCATTCCTGTTACTCCTTCCAAAGTGAATCACCTCACACTTTTCCGCATTAAACTCCATTTGCCATCTCTCAGCCCAGCTCTGCAGCCTATCTATGTCCCTCTGTAACCTACAACCTCATTCAGCACTACCCACAACTCCACTGAATTCGTGTCATCCGCAAATTTAATAACCCACCCTTCTACACCCTCATCCAGGTCATTTATAAAAATGACAAACAGCAGTGGCCCCAAAACAGATCCTTGCAGTACACCACTAGTAACTAAACTCCAGGATGAACATTTGCCATCAACCACCACCCTCTGTCTTCTTTCAGCTAGCCAATTTCTGATCCAAAGCACTAAATCACCTTCAATCCCATACTTCCGTATTTTCTGCAATAGCCTACCGTGGGGAACCTTATCAAACGCCTTACTGAAATCCATATACACCACATCCACGGCTTTACCCTCATCCACCTGTTTGGTCACCTTCTCAAAAAACTCAGTAAGGTTTGTGAGGCACGACCTACCCTTCACAAAACCGTGCTGACTGTCGCTAATGAGCTTATTCTTTTCAAGATGATTATAAATACTATCTCTTATAACCTTTTCCAACATTTTACCCACAACCGAAGTAAGGCTCACAGGTCTATAATTACCAGGGCTGTCTCTACTCCCCTTCTTCAACAAGGGGACAACATTTGCCATCCTCCAGTCTTCTGACACTATTCCTGTCGACAATGACGACATAAAGATCAAGGACAAAGGCTCTGCAATCTCCTCCCTGGCTTCCCAGAGAATCCGAGGATAAATCCCATCTGGCCCAGGGGACTTATCTATTTTCACACTTTCCAAAATTGCTAACACCTCCTCCTTGTGAACCTCAATCCCATCTAGACTAGTCGTCTGTATCTCAGTATTCTCCTCGACAACATTTTCTTTCTCTACTGTAAATACTGACGAAAAATATTCATTTAACGCTTCCCCTATCTCCTCTGATCCCACACACAACTTCCCACGACTATCCTTGATTGGCCCTAATCTAACTCTAATTATTCTTTTATTCCTGATATACCTATAGAAAGCCTTAGGGCTTTCCTTGATCCTATCCGCCAATGACTTCTCGTGTCTTCTACTTGCTCTTCTAAGCTCTCCCTTTAGATCCTTCCTGGCTATCTTGTAACTCTCAAGCGCCCTAACTGAGCCTTCACGTCTCATCCTAACATAAGCCTTCTTCTTCCTCTTGACAAGTGCTTTAGCTTCTTAGTTTCATTGATTTTTTTCAGTGGACACATTCCAACCAATGTTTTCAAAAAATTGAATTCCGTGCTGCCTGTCACAGGTGAGGGAATCGCTCAATCAACAGTTAACTTTAAATACAACAGGAATGTACTGCAAATGCTGCAAATCTGAAACAAAAGCAAAAACAGAAAATGCTGGAAATACTCGGCAATTTTGGCAGCATCTGTGGAGAAAGAAACACAGTTAATGTTTCAGGTCGATGACCCTTTGTCATAACTTGGAGTGCTTAGAGATGGAGCAGTTTCGAAACAAGCAGGGAATGGAGGGAGGGGAAGGATTACGATCAACATTAAGTTCAACAATTTCTGTATCATCCTTGTATCATTTTGTGTCTCCTGCTTTCCATCGTATGGTCATGTTACAGTTGTATAAGACTTTGGTTCAACCACATTTGGAATACTGCGTGCAGTTCCAGTCACCACATTACCAAAAAGATGTAGATGCTTTGGAGAGGGTGCAGAGGAGGTTCACCAGGATGTTGCCTGGTATGGAGGGCGCTAGCTATGAAGAGAGGTTGAGTAGATTAGGATTATTTTAATTAGAAAGATGCAGGTTGAGGGGGGACTTGATTGAGGTGTACAAAATCATGAGAGGTATAGACAGGGTGGATAGCAAGAGGCTTTTTCCCAGAGTGGGGGATTCAATTACTAGGGGTCACGAGTTCAAAGTGAGAGGGGAAAAGTTTAGGGGGGATATGCGTGGAAAGTTCTTTACGCAGAGGGTGGTGGGTGCCTGGAACGTGTTGCCAGCGGAGGTGGTAGACGTGGGCACGATAGCGTCTTTTAAGATGTATCTAGACAGATACATGAATGGGCAGGAAGCAAAGAGATACAGACCCTTAGAAAATAGGCGACATGTTTAGATAGTGGATCTGGATTAGCGCAGGCTTGGAGGGCCGAAGGGCCTGTTCCTGTGCTGTAATTTTCTTTGTTCTTTGTTCTTCTCTGACCTTCCCGTTTGTTTTTTTCAGGTACAATCATTTGAAGACATCAGTGGATGAAGTAACTCATTTGAAAATCTCAATAAGTCCTCAATCAAACTGGTAACGTTGCTCCCAGCCTGATTTATAATTTCCCTGTTTATTTCCCTTCCTTACAGTTAACTTGGTGACTATTGTGATCCTGGCTCGAAGAATGTGCGGTCTCTCCAAATGCGTCACTCGCTATCTGGTGGCCATGGCAGTGGCAGATCTACTGGTCATTATCCTTGACTTGATATTAAGGCACATTCCCATTGTTTATCGCCAACAGTTTTTCTTCCTGCATTCCATCCACGTGTGAAATGTCCATGCCGTCCTGCTTTGCGCGGCCACAGACTGCTCGGTCTGGTTTACGGTCACTTGATCGATTTGTAGCCATTTGTTGCCAGAAGCTGAAAAGTAAATATTGCACCGAGAGAATGGCAGCAGTGGTTCTGGGAACTGTGACTGTGCTGAGATGTTTAAAGAACGTTTTCTGGTATTTTACGTTAACAGGTTGGTATTGGCTGACGAACAAACCCTGGTTTTGTGAGAGAACAGAAGCTTTTCAGTGATGTCGAGTCTGGATAACAATCGAGTTCACCCATCACATTCTAACCCCGGGGTTCCATTTGTGCTGATTCTGCTGCTCAATGCTTTCACTGTCAGGCATATTTTATTGAGCAGCAGAGGATGCAGGAGACTCCGAGCTGACAGCAGTGGGGTGAGTCAGAAAGACCCAGAGATGGAGAGCCGAAGGAAATCTGTGATTTTACTGTTAGTTATCTCGGCCAATTTCATATTCTTATGGGCAGTGCTGATGGTGTTTTCGATCTGGAGCCGAATGTGGTATTTGGGGACTTGCTCTTAATATCTACCCGGTTTTCTGCTGGAAATAGGTTTCATGCTGCAGCTCCTGAGTTGCTGCACAAACACGGCAATTTATGCTGTGACCCAGACTCAGTTCAGAGAACAGTTGAAGAATGTGATGAAATACCCCTTTGCTCTAATTATTAAATTCATTCAATGATGAGAGGAACTCGATCACTGATTATTTCAGTCAGCCGGGAACAGGGCCTTGGCTGCTGGGTAAGTAAAACCCTATATATTTGGGCCGTTTAAAATAACTTGCCTTTCATTGCAGCAGCTTTTTTGGGAGCAGAGAGTGCGAGCGAGTGAGCAGCTGGGAAGGTCAGTTTAAAGTAAACTTAAATTCCTTTTGTTTTCGGCGGAGACCAGGGGGCTGCTGGGTAAGTAAGCAGTGGATGTGGTGTATATGGATTTCAGTAAGGCGTTTGATAAGGTTCCCCACGGGAGGCTATTGCAGAAAATACGCAAGTATGGGGTTGAAGGTGATTTAGAGCTTTGGATCAGAAATTGGCTAGCTGAAAGAAGTGGTTGATGGTGGTTGATGGCAAATGTTCATCCTGGAGTTTAGTTACTAGTGGTGTACCGCAAGGATCTGTTTTGGGGCCACTGCTGTTTGTCATTTTTATAAATGACCTGGAAGAGGGTGTAGAAGGGTGGGTTAGTAAATTTGCAGATGACACTAAGGTCGGTGGAGTTGTGGATAGTGCCGAAGGATGTTGTCGGGTACAGAGAGACATAGATAGGCTGCAGAGCTGGGCTGAGAGATGGCAAATGGAGTTTAATGCGGAAAAGTGTGAGGTGATTCACTTTGGAAGGAGTAACAGGATTGCAGAATACTGGGCTAATGGGAAGATTCTTGGTAGTGTAGATGAACAGAGAGATCTTGGTGTTCAGGTGCATAAATCCCTGAAGGTTGCTAACCAGGTTAATAGGGCTGTTAAGAAGGCATATGGTGTGTTAGCTTTTATTAGTAGGGGGGTCGAGTTTCAGAGCCACGAGGTCATGCTGCAGCTGTACAAAACTCTGGTGAGACCGCACCTGGAGTATTGCGTGCAGTTCTGGTCACCGCATTATAGGAAGGATGTGGAAGCTTTGGAAAGGGTGCAGAGGAGATTTACTAGGATGTTGCCTGGTATGGAGGGAAGGTCTTACGAGGAAAGGCTGAGGGACTTGAGGTTGTTTTCGTTGGAGAGAAGGAGGAGGAGAGGTGACTTAATAGAGACATATAAGATAATCAGAGGGTTAGATAGGGTGGATAGTGAGCGTCTTTTTCCTCGGATGGTGATGGCAAACACGAGGGGACATAGCTTCAAGTTGAGGGGTGATAGATATAGGACAGATGTCAGAGGTAGTTTCTTTACTCAGAGAGTAGTAAGGGCGTGGAACGCCCTGCCTGCAGCAGTAGTAGATTCGCCAACTTTAAGGGCATTTAAGTGGACATTGGATAGACACATGGATGAAAATGGAATAGTGTAGGTCAGATGGTTTCACAGGGCGGCGCAACATCGAGGGCCGAAGGGCCTGTACTGCGCTGTAATGTTCTAAATTCTAAATTCTATATATTTGGGCCGTTTAAAATAACTTGCCTTTCATTGCAGCAGCTTTTTCGGGAGCAGAGAGTGCGAGCATGACAGCAGGGGGGAGTGTTGACTACCAGTCGCATCTTCCCCTCCCTTCCCCTGTCAGCATTCCGAAGGGATCATTCCCTCCGCGACACCCTGGTCCACTCCTCCATTACCCCCACCACCTCGTCCCCGTCCCAGGGCACCTTCCCCTGCAATCGCAGGAGGTGTAATACCTGCCCATTTACCTCCTCTCTCCTCACTATCCCAGGCCCCAAACACTCCTTTCAGGTGAAGCAGCGATTTACTTGTACTTCTTTCAATGTAGTATACTGTATTCACAGTGTGGTCCCCTCTACATTGGGGAGACCAAGCGCAGACTGGGTGACCGCTTTGCGGAACATCTCCGCTCAGTCCGCAAGCAGGACCCTGAGCTTCCGGTTGCTTGCCATTTCAACACTCCCCCCTGCTCTCATGCTCACATCTCTGTCCTGGGATTGCTGCAGTGTTCCAGTGAACATCAACGCAAGCTCGAGGAACAGCATCTCATCTACCGATTAGGCACACTACAGCCTGCCGGACTGAACATTGAGTTCAATAATTTCATAGCATGACAGCCCCCCATTTTACTTTCATTTTTAGTTATTTTTTCTTCCTTTTTTCTACATTCTTTTTTACATTTTTTACAATCTTTTTTTGCATTTATTTCATTTCATCTTAGTTTGTCAGTTTTCTTACCCACTGTTTTTTTCAGGTTTGCACTTGTTGCTGTTCAGTGTATTTACACCTAATCTGTACTAATGCTTTGTCTTTCAACACACCATTAACATATTGTTTGCCTTTTCTCCGTGACCTTTTGGTCAGCTATGTGGCCTGGTCCAATCTACACCTTCTCCTTTGTTATCTCTCGCCCCACCCCCACCTTGCTTGCTTATCATCTGTGACTTTTCTTATATTTGTCAGTTCCGAAGAAGGGTCACTGACCCGAAACGTTAACTCAGCTTCTCTTTCCACAGATGCTGCCAGACCTGCTGAGTGATTCCAGCATTTCTTGTTTTTGTTTCAGATTTCCAGCATCCGCAGTATTTTGCTTTTATAATAAAAGTACTGCATTGGGGGAAGGCCGATTTCAATATGATAAAACAGGATCTGGCCAAAGTGGACAGGGAGCAGCTACTTGTAGGAAAGTCTACACCAGACCAGTGGGAGTCATTAAAAAAGGAAATAGTGAGAGTTCAGGGCCAACATATTCCTGTAAACGTGAAGAGTAGGAACAATAGGTTACCTTGGATGCAAAGTGCTATAAAGGATTGGATCAGAACAAAAAGAGGTTTATGTCAGATTCAGAGTGCTGAAGACAGTGGTTCCATAGAGGAGTATAGTAAGCCTCGGGGGATACTTAAAAAAGTAATTAGGTGAGCGAAGAGGGGGCATGAAGAACAGTGGCAGTCAAGATAAAGGATAATACCAAGGTGTTTTATAAGTATATAAGGGCGGCACAGTGGTGCAGTGGTTAACACCGCAGCCTCGCAGCTCCAGCGACCCGGGTTCAATTCTGGGTACTGCCTGTGTGGAGTTTGCAAGTTCTCCCTGTGTCTGAGTGGGTTTCACCCAGGAGCTCTGGTTTCCTCCCACATGCCAAAGACTTGCAGGTTGATAGGTAAATTGACCATTATAAATTGCCCCTAGTAATTTATAGGTCGGTGGCAGGGAAATATAGGGACAGGTGCGGATGTGGTAGGCATATAGAATTAGTGCAGGATTAGTATAAATGTGTGGTTGATGGTGGGCCGAAGGGCCTGATTTAGTGCTGTATCTCTTAAAAAAAAATTAAGGGCAGGAGGATAACCAGGGAAAGAGTAGGGCCCATGAGGGAACAAAGCAGCAAACTGTGTGTGAAGACGAAGGTGAGGTTTTAAATGATTACTTTTCAACTGTGTCCATTATGGAGAAAGACAATGTAGGCATTGAGATCAGGGAGGGGGATTGTGATTTACTTGAACAAATTCGTATTGAAAGGGAGGAGGTATTCGCGGTTTTAGCAGGCTTAAAAGTGGATAAATCCCCAGGCTCAGATGAGCTGTGTTTACCAGGCTACTATGTGAGTCAAGGGAGAAGATTGCAGGAGATCTGACACAGATTTTCAAATCCTCTCTGGCCAGAGGAGACGTACCAGAGGACTGGAGGACAGTGAATGTGGTACTATTATTCAAGAAGGGTAGCAGTGATAAACCAGGTAATTACAGGCCAGTGAGTCTAACATCAGTGGGAGGGGAACAATTGGGAAAAATTCTGAGAGACAGGCTTAATCACCATTTGGAGAGGCAGGGATTAATCAAGGAAAGTCAGCATGGTTTTTTCAGAGGGAGATCATGTCTACCAAATTTGATTGAATTTTTCGAGGTGGTGTCTAGGTGTGTAGATGAGGGTAAAACAGTTGGCATCGACTAGATGGACTTCAGTAAGTCTTTTGATACATAAATGATTTGGAGGAAAGTATAGGTGGTCTGATTAACAATTTTGCAGGCGACACTAAGATTGGTGGAGTAGCAGATAGTGAAGGGGACTGTCAGAGAATACAGCAGAATAGAGATAGACTGGAGAGTTGGGCAGAGAAATGGCAGATGGAGTTCAATCAGGGCAAATGCGAGGTGATGCATTTTGGAAGATCCAATTCAAGAGTGAACTATACAGTAAATGGAAAAGTCCTGGGGAAAATTGATGTACAGAGAGATTTGGGTGTTCAGGTCCATTGTTCCCTGAAGGTGGCAACGCACGTCAATAGAGTGGACAAGAAGGCATACAGCATGCTTTCCTTCATCGGACGGGGTATTGAGTACAAGAGTTGGCAGGTCATGTTGCAGTTGTATAGGACTTTGGTTCGGCCACATTTGGAATACTGCGTGCAGTTCTGGTCGCCACATTATCAAAAGGATGTGGATGCTTTGGAGAGGGTGCAGAGGAGGTTCACCAGGATGTTGCCTGGTGTGGAGGGCGCTAGCTATGAAGAGAAGTTGAGTAGATTAGGATTATTTTCATTAGAAAGACGGAGGTTGAGGGGGGACCTGATTGAGGTGTACAAAATCATGAGAGGTATAGACAGGGTGGATAGCGAGAAGCTTTTTCCCAGAGTGGGGGATTCAATTACTCGGGGTCACGAGCTCAAAGTGAGAGGGGAAAAGTTTAGGGGGGATATGCATGGAAAGTCCTTTACACAGAGGGTGGTGGGTGCCTGGAATGCGTTGTCGGCGGAGGTGGTAGACGTGGGCACGATAGTGTCTTTTAAGATGTATCTAGACAGATACATGAATGGGCAGGAAGTAAAGAGATAGAGACCCTTAGAAAATAGGCAACATGTTTAGATAGAGGATCTGGGTCGGCGCAGGCTTGGAGGGCCGAAGGGCCTGTTCCTGTGCTGTAATTTTGTTTGTTCTTTGTTCACATGGGAGATTGGTTAAAAAGATAACAGCCATAAGATCCAGGGCAATTTTCAAATTGGATCAAACATTGGCTTAGTATCAGGAGGCAGAGGCTGATGGTCGAGGGTTGTTTCTGCGAGTGGAAGCCTGTGACCAGTGGTGTCCCGCAGGGATAGTGTCCCTTGCTGTTTGCGGTGTACATTAATGATTTAGACGTGAATATAGGAGGTATGATCAGTAAGTTTGTAGATGACACGAAAATTGGTGGTGTTGTAAATAGTGAGGAGGAAAGCCTTAGATTGCAGGATGATATGGATGGGCTGGTAAGATGGGCATAGCACTGGCAAATGGAATTTAATCCTGAGAAGTGTGAGGTGATGCATTTTGGGAGGACTAACAAGGGAAGGGTATATACAATGGATGGTAGGACCCTAGGAAGTACAGAGTGTCAGAGGGACCTTGGTGTACTTGTCCATAGATCACTGAAGGCAGTAGAACAGTTAGATAAGGTGGTGCGGAGGGCAAATGAGATTCTTGCCTTTATTAGCTGAGGCATAGAATATAAGAGCAGGGAGGTTATGATGGAACTGTATAACTCTAGTTAAGCCGCAGCAGGAGTACTGTGTACAGTTCCGGTCGCCACACTACAGGAAGGATGTGATGGCACTGGAGAGGGTGCAGAGGAGATTCACAAGGATGCTGCCTGGGCTAGAGTATTCCAGCTATGAAGCGAGACTGGATAGGCTATGCCTGTTTTTCTTCGAGCAGAGAAGGCTGAGGGGGACGTGGTTGAGGTGTACACGATTATGAGGGGCATAGATACGGTAGATGGGAAGAAACTGTTTCCCTTTGCGGAGGTGTCAATGACCAGGTGGAATAGATTTCGGGGAAGGGGCAGGAAGTTTAGAGGATATTTGAGGAAAATAATTTCACCGAGAGGGTGGTTGGAATCTGGAACACACTGCCTGAAGTTGTGGGAGAGGCAGGAACCCTCAAAACATGTAAGAAGTATTTAGATGAGCACTTGAAACACCATAGCAAACAAGGCTATGGACAAGTGCTGGAAAATGGGATTAGAATATACAGGCGATTGATGGCCAGCACATACACAATGGACCGAAGGGGCTTTTTCTGTGCTGTATCACTCTATGACTCTGGAGGAAAGCAAAGAAAGATTCTTCCTATGAAATATGTGACTCTATAATTGTGGTCTTGTTATTCAAGTTTTTTGGCAGAAATTAAAGCACAAATTAGGGCGGCACAGTGGTGCAGTGGTTAGCACCGCAGCCTCACAGCTCCAGGGACCCGGGTTCGATTCTGGGTACTGCCTGTGTGGAGTTTGCAAGTTCTCCCTGGGTCTGCGTGGGGTTTTCTCCGGGTGCTCCGGTTTCCTCCCACAAGCCAAAAGACTTGCAGGTTGATAGGTAAATTGGCCATTATAAATTGTCACTGGTATAGGTAGGTGGTAGGGAAATATAGGGACAGGTGGGGATGTTTGGTAGGAATATGGGATTAGTGTAGGATTAGTATAAATGGGTGGTTGATGTTCGGCACAGACTCGGTGGGCCGAAGGGCCTGTTTCAGTGCTGTATCTCTAATCTAATCTAATCTAAAAAATATATATTTCTGTTACTTTTTTGAAGTCCGCAGGGATTTCTGCGATTTAGTTAATATTTACACGGAGCTTGGACAAATATTTACAGGAGGGTTTCTCTCACTCTCGTTATAAATATCAGACAGTGTGTTTGGGAGTTTTGATCGATCACAGTTCAGCCCTGTCATATGATGGTCATGATGTAGTGTCCAAGTGAGTCTGTTAATATTCTCCTGTGTTCTCCATCAGGGTCACAATATGTCTGAGGTCAGTGGGAGTATTTTGCAGTTCACAGTGTGTCTCAGGCAGTGGGTTACAGAGTATGTCAGTGAGGCTTTTAATATTAACCTGCATCACTGGACCAACGTGGGTGAATGGATCAGGCATCATATGAGGCAGGATTCGGGTTCGAATGCTGGGAAACCTTTATTTCTTCTCATTGTTTATTGAATGTAACAATTAGAGTAAAGGGATATTTCACCACATTCATTAACTGCTCTCTGAACTTAGTCTGGGTTACAGCATAAATACCAGTGTTTGTGCAGCAACTCAGGAGCTGTAGCATGAAGCCCATTTCTTGTACGAAATAAGGCCGATATATCACATAACCCAATTCACTCATTCGGTTACATATAGAAACTGCTGTAAAGAGTGACCATAACAGTATGAAATTCCCTGAAATAACAAAGAGTAAAATGATCGATTTCCTTCTGCTCTCCATCTCCGAATCTCTGTGACTCTTCCCACTGCTGTGACCCTGGAGTCTCCTTCGGGCTCTGCTGGCCACTAAAATATGTCTGACGGTTAAAGCATTGAGCAGCAGAATCAGAACAAATGGGACACAAGGGGTGAGAATGTAGTGAATAATTTCGATTGTCCCCCATAACTCTGAATTACTATCAGTTAGATCTGCAGCACAAAACACGGGGTTATTCAGTAGGCGATAGTGTCCTAGATACATAAAATACCAGACGATGTTCTTTAAACAGCTCAGCACTGTCACAGTTGCCAATACCAAAGTTGCCCTTTTCATGGTGCAAAATTTAGTTTTCAGCTTGTGACAACAAATGGCCACAAATCGATCAAAGGTGAAAGTGACGGTGAACCAAACAGAACAGTCTGTAGCTGCATAAAGCAGGGCCATATGGATATTGCACACGGGAATGGACATCAGGAAAAGAAAATGCTCATAATAAACAATGGGAAAGTGTCTCGATATCAGGTCAAGGATAATGACCAGTAGATCTGCCGTTGCCATGGCCACCAGGTAGCGAGTGACACATTTGGAGATACCGCACTTTCCCCGAGACAGGATAACAATCGTCAGTAAGTTAACTGTGGGGAAAGGAAATAAACAGAAGAGAAGGTATACATCAGGCTAGGAGCAAAAACACTGATGACATTTTCAGGTGAAACGTGCAACTCATTGTTATGGAGTCATAGTCATGGAGTGATAACGGCACAGAAGGAGGTAGTTCAGCCCATTGAGTTCATGTTGGTTTTCCACAGAGCAATCCAATCAGTTCCATTCCCTTGCTCTATCGCAGTTTATCTCCCTCAAGTGTCCACAATATTCTTTTGAAATCATTGACTGTCTCCGCCTCCACCACCCACCCATGCAGTGAGCTTCAGGTCATTACCACACACTAACACAAAAAAAACTTCTCCTCGTTTTGCCCCCTGTATGTTTCCCCAACCCTTAAAATAATGTCCCCTGGTCCTTGACCCATCAACAAATGGAACCAACTTTTCTTTGCCTGCTTTCTAAAACCAGTTAGAATCTTGTGCACATCTCTCAAATCTCCCCTCATATTCCGTTGATCCACAGCTTGTCCAACCTAATATTGTAGCTAAAATCCCGCATCCCTGGAACCATTCTGGTAAATCCCCTCTGCACCTGCTCAATGACCTTCACATCTTTCCTAATGTGTTGTTATTAGAACTGGACACAATTCTCTAGATGCCGCCTAAACAGAGATTCAAAGGGTTAGCAAAATCAATTATGTTGAAAAGGCTGTAATTTAATAGGCAAATCGTCAGGTAATAAGTACCAAGGACAGTTCAGGTATAAAGGTAAATAGCTTAGAATATTAAAGTAATTTTGATATCATTGAGCGTGCACCTTTAGCATCGAGCTCATACAACTTAACTAGCAGACAAAGCGCCAACGATTTTTGTTTTGTTTAGTATCTGAACGCAAATGGAAATGTTTCCACCTTATACTTCGTGACTAATTGGTTTTTAACATGAGCAGATAAAACGAGATGATAAATTTATGGTCTCAACTGGACTGTGCTGGATTGGCATGGGATCCAATTGTATATGAAATTGTCATTCAAAACAGTGATTGGAAATAAATGTATTGAAATCTGAATGAGTGACGATTGATTAAGAATGTTAGTTCATGTTATAACCCTAGTCTAACAGTCAGATGTAGTGGCACTAATCTAGAACAGCAGATGGTGGAAAAAGAGACACTAACTGCAAATGATAATTCAAACATGTAAAGATGTAAGTGTGTGCATGTGGGATCTGCCAGAATTTGTTTTCTGTGATTCTGTATAAGGAAACATACTAACTATTAGTGAAAAGAAAAATGCACTACAGTGGATGCTGAAAATCTTAAATAAGTGCAGAAAATGCTGGTAATCCATAGCAAGTCAGGCAGCATCTGTGGAGAGAGAAACAGAGTTAATGTTACAGGTAGGTGATCTTCCAAGATTTGCTAAAAAGTCTCCTAAACCATGAAAAAATCATCTGATATGTTGTACATTTTCAGAATAGACAACAGAATGAAATTTGTTAATCACAGAGTCTCTGCTTCAGTTGGATATAGAATATCTGAACCTTGGTAATATGGTATCACGTATACCATCAATAGCCCACAACATTGCAGATGGGATGGGGAATGCCAAAGGAAGTCACAGAGTTAAATGCTGTATAGTAGTAATATCTGGATGCAGGGACATGTCAAGGGCACCAACAGCAGTGAGAATGTACAAATATCTTGAAACAACAACTCATGTGTTAATAAAGATGAAACAATTTGAAACATAGAATACCATTAATAGCTGAGCCTGTAATGTTGTCAGCCAGATTAATATTACAGTGCAACATGGATTGTAAACTTACTAACTGGACATTAATACTTACGAGGAACACTAACAGCAGCGAGGAATGGATAGTAAATCTTTTCAATATTCTGAAATATTCTTTTTATTCGCATATCTTCATTATAAGATGCAATAAAATCTATCAGACTCATAGCTTCTCTTCTATGTAAGTTGCTGTTGTAATTTCTGTTGGAGGCAATGTGGTGATGGTATGAGGTGACACAGTGAATGGAAACCCTTATTTAAAGCAGAGAGAAATTCCCAAGGGAGAGCATTAGTTGTTATTGCAACTGACATTAATTACAGTTGCTGAACAAACAGACTCGTCAAAACATCGTTCATGCGACTCTTTATTCCAATTCTACTCACTGAGCAAACAAGTTCAGTTAACCTCTTACAATCAAACCCTTTCTGCATCAAAGTATACCTTGAACTAGATGCGAAATTGGAATTCTTAAATCACAGAAAATAAATTTCAAAGCTTCAGGGAAATCGAGCAAGGAGTCCCAAACTGGGTCTGCACATACAGAGACTCCACAGAGGAAGTCATAGTGTGGGTCTTACCTTACAGAGACTCACGGCAGAGTCACAGAGTGCATCTGTCCTTACAGAGAGGCCAAAGTGGGAGTGATCGAGTTAGTCTGTAGATAAAGACACTGCACAGGGGAGTCACGGAATGCATCTTTCTATTCAGAGAATCCAAAGTTGGAGTCACAGATTTAGTTTGTTCTTTCAAAGACTCCGTGGGGTGAGTCACAGAATGGGACTGTCCTCACAGAGACTGCACAGGGGAAGATCCCAGAGAGTGCGTGTCCTTGCAGAGACTCCACAGGGAAGTAACAGAGAGGGTTTGTACTTTCAGGGACACCACGGAATACTAAGTGAGCGGGTCTGCATCTACAGAGACTTCACGGGGAGGTCACAGAGTGGATCTATAGTCCATATATCATAGCACTTAAATTGACCACAGTGTTTACCACTGCAAATAGCTGCCATGCACACCACCTAAACTCACTGCAGTGAACAGAACGAAAAATACCCACAGTGCACACCACTTAAATTGGCAGGTCTGCATCTGACATAAAGTCACGTCCACAAACAGATATCACTTCAAGTGACTACTACAGATCGATCTCTCAGATCGAGAGAATTCACCCCCAAAGTAATAAACAGACATAAGAACTCAGAGACCCATTGGATGCTGCCTCAGGGTGAAGGCCTCTGTCCAAGGTGGAGGAAGGTCCTGTCCAATAACCAGCCTTATCACTCTCACTCTCTTTGCACCTTGTCATTAAAATTTCCAAAGTAAATGAAAAGAGAAGTGGGAAATCCAGATGGGGTAAATCAAAGCAAGCGATTGATAAGATAAGGTACAGGAAGCTCCCAGAGCTTCGTCTCACAGTTAGGCAGATAACCTGTCAGAAATACCTCATCATAACAAATCTCGATTTGAAAGCAGAGGATTGAAAGCAGCAAAGGTTTAGATAGAGAGACATTGAGACCACATAACTCACAAACACACCAGACTGAGAGAGGTGTCTCTTCCTCTGGAGAGGTCGATACAGGGAAGGAGGTTTGGGATTGGGACCTTTCCCACCCAGAAACATCCCAGGTCAGCTGTTGGCTTCATCCCATGAGTCTCCAACACGACGCAATGCCTTTCAATTCTGAAGAAGGGTCACTGACCTGAAACATTAACTCTGCTTCTCTCTCCACAGACGCTGCCAGACCTGTTGAGTATTTCCAGCATTTCTTGTTTTTATTTCAGATTTCCAGCATCCGCAGTATTTTGCTTTTATATTATGCCTTTCTATCTGTTCGGTTGGGCCTCTACATTGACATGTTGCTCCAGGACAATTCAGCACAGAACTAGTTTGACCAGCTGATCCGATTTGAAAGCGAAAAACAAAGAACAAAGAACAGTACAGTACAGAAACAGGCCATTCGGCCCTCCAAGCCTGCGCCGATCTTGATGCCTGTCTAAACTAAAACCTTCTGCACTTCCGGGGACCGTATCCCTCTATTCCCAACCTATTCATGTATTTGTCAAGATGCCTCTTAAATGTCGCTACCGTACCTGCTTCCACCACCTCCCCCGGCAGCAAGTTCCAGGCACTCACCACCCTCTGTGTAAAGAACTTGCCTCGCACATCCCCTCTAAACTTTGCCCCTCGCATCTTAAACCTATGTCCACTAGTAACTGACTCTTCCACCCTGGGAATAAGCTTCTGACTATCCACTCTGTCTATGCCACTCATAACTTTGTAAACCTCTATCATGTCGCCCCTCCACCTCCGTCGTTCCAGTGAAAATAATCCAAGTTTATTCAACCTGTCCTCATAGCTAAAGCCCTCCAGACCAGGCAACATCCTGGTAAATATCTTCTGTACCCTCTCCAAAGCCTCCACGTCCTTCTTGTAGTGTGGAGACCAGAATTGCACGCAATATTCTAAGTGTGGCCTAACTAAAGTTCTGTACAGCTGCAGCATGGCTTGCCAATTTTTATACCCAATGCCCCGACCGATGAAGGCAAGCATGCTGTATGCCTTCTTGACTACCTTATCCACCTGCGTTGCCACTTTCAGTGATCTGTGGACCTGTACTCCCAGATCTCTCTGCCTGTCAATACTCCTAAGGGTTCTGCCATTTACTGTATACTTCCCACCTGTATTTGATCTTCCAAAATGCATTACCTCACATTTGTCTGGATTAAACTCCATCTGCTATTTCTCTGCCCAAGGCTTCAACCGATCTATATCCTGCTGTATCCTCTGACAATCCTCATCACTATCAGCAACTCTACCAACCTTTGTGTCATCCGCAAACTTACTAATCAGACCAGCTACATTTTCCTACAAATCATTTATGTATACGACAAACAGCAAAGGTCCCAGCACTGATCCCTACGGAACACCACGAGTCACAGCCCTCCATTCAGAAAAACACCCTTCCACTGCTACCCTTTGTCTTCTATGACCGAGCCAGTCTAAACCCTACAACAAAAACAAGAAATGCTGGATTCACTCAGCAGGTCTGGCAGCATCTGTGGAAAGAGAAGCAGAGTTAACGTTTCGGGTCAGTGACCCTTCTTCGGAACTGACAAATATTAGAAAAGTCACAGATTATAAACAAGTGAGGTGGGGGTTGGGCAAGAGATAACAAAGGAGAAGGTGCAGATTGGACCACGCCACATAGCTGACCAAAAGGTCACGGAGCAAAGGCAAACAATATGTTAATGGTGTTTTGAAAGACAAAGCATTAGTACAGATTAGGTGTGAATATACTGAATATAGAACATCAGCAAGTGCAAACCTGAAGAAAAACAACCTGAAAAAAACCCTAGTCGGGAACAGTGCTGCAGTTTGAAAATATCTGACGCGTTCACAGTCTCCACACCCGGACAGGGAAATGAACAAGACCCAGTGACACACGTCAATTCCACCCACAGCTCAATACTCATTGGATAAATGCAGTTCCACCTGTCTCTCTCTCTCCATTTGTCTGTCTCTCTCATTCTAATCTTCATTCCCTGTCTATCTCACTCATGCTCTTTTTGTTTCCCACTCACTCCCCATCTCTTTGAATCTCTCTCATTCCCTGTCTGTCTCTCCCTCGCACGTTCTGTCTGTCTCATTCACTCCCTCATCATTTCTCTCTCTCTCCCTCTCTTTTTCTCATACACACACTGACTGTCTTTATTATTTCTCAGGTTCTGTCTGTCTTACTTTCACTCTCTCTCTTTCTCTCTCTCATTCAATGTCTGACCCTCTCCCTTCCCTGTCTGTCTCTCTCACTCTATCACTCTCATTCCCTGCCTGTTTCTTTCTTTAACTCCATGTCTGCTTCATTCTCACTCCTTCGACCTCTCTCTCTCTCTCTCTCTCTCTCTTTATGCCTGTATGTCTCCTCTTTCTCTCTCCCGCACTGTCTCCCACTCTCTCCCTCTCATTCACTGTCGTTGTCTCTCACACACTTTGATTGTCTTTCTCTCTGTTTCGTTCTCTTTCCACGTCTCTCCCACACTCTGTTCTGCACCCTCTTCCTTTCTTCCTGTCTCTTTCCATGTGTTTCCCTGACTCCCTGCCTGTATTTCTCTATCATTCTGTCCCTTTCCTTTCTCTGACTCGCTCTCACTGCCTCTTTCGCTGTTCTGTTCTGTCTCTGTCTCTGACTCCTTCACTGTTTCTCTTACTCCTTCAGTAATGTTCCTGCATTGGAAAGTACTCTGAAGAATTCCAGTATTTTAAACAATGGCCCATCACATTTTTGTTGCATTTTAATATATTAAAGCTTGAAATCTGGAATTGAAACCTACGTCTGGGATTAAAATCCACGAGGTAAATCTAGTATTTTAGAGTCTGTGTCTGAGTATGGATGTGGGGGTGATCTCTGGGTGTGTGAGTCACTCTGCGTGTGTGTGTGTGTGTGTGTGTGCAGTGTGACCTCTAGGTGTGAGAGTCTCTTTTTGTGTCTCTGGTAGTCTGTGGGGTGTGTGATCTGTGTGAGTGTGTGTGTCACTGACTGTGTAGCTGGTTTGTGATCTATGATTTTTTATCTCTGAATGTGTGATTAGTGAGTGTATGTGAATGTGTGTGGGTGGCAGGGCAGGGGAGTGGGGTGCTAGGTGCGTGCGTTTGTGTGTCATGACGTTGTGTGCGGTGTGATGTCTTTGTGTGAGAGTCGCTTTCTGTGACTGGTTCTCTGCCTGTCTGTGTTTGTCTGTGAGTATGTCTGTATCTCTAGCTGTGTATCTGGGGTTTAAGCACTGTGTATGTAATCGTGTGTGTGCTTCTGTGTGTTTGGAATAATCTCTGCCCATGTGACTGTGTGTGTGTATCTCTGTGTTTCTGGGGTGACTGCAGGATTTATGCATCTGTCTGTGTGTTTGTGGAGTGTCTCTGGCCGTGTGTGTGTGAAGGGTCATCTCTGGTCGTTCGAGTCTGTGTGTGTCTGTTTGTGTTGTGACTGTTTGTTTTGTGACTGTGCTGGGGCTGATATCTAGCTGCATGATTCTGTGTCTCTGTGTCTCTGTCTGTGTCTGGGGGGAATATCTCTGGGTGTGTGTGTGTCTCTGTATGCATTTCTCTAGCTCTGCGTATGTAGGTTGTAATCGCTGTTTGTTTCAGTCTTTGTGTGTGTGAGAGAGAGAGAGTGAGAGCAGATGTAGCTCTCCAGGCAGGTTTATTAAGGGAGTCTGTGTGTAAATGTGTTTGTGACTGTTCGGGCGGTATTTATGGGCATTGGTGGGGCTCCCAGCGCCCGGTCGAATAAGCGGGGAGAGCCCCACCTCGGGAATTTGGAGGCCTCCAGACCCCCGACGCAATTTTACGGCCCTCGGGAAATTTACATCTCGGCGCCAGATTCCCTTCCCTTTTCGGGCATGAAGTGGGCCGACAAGAGCTGTTGGACAATCAGAGGGCCGGAAGCTCAGGAGTATCGGCAGTGCCACTGGGAGAAGTGGAACTGATGTTACAAGAACAGACATTGGAACCAGGCCCAGAGCTGGAACCCCGGACACCAGTGTGGCGAGGTCACTGGGGTCAGTCAGGGAATGGCAGCCAGTGCCAGTACTAAATCAGGCCTGGGATCAGAACCATCACTGGAACCCAGGACACCAGGGAATGGTGGGTGTTTAGCGCACATGAGGGGATTTAAAGTCAGTGGAGTTTTTTCCTGGTGGGGTTCCTCTGTGAGCCAATGATCGCCCACAGATGAGCCCCCCAAGCACACAGGGAGGTTGCCTTCTTTCAATTAGCGACCTCACCGCATGGTGGAGCCATGGTCTGAATAAATTCCTGTGCAAGGGGTAAGGAATGGGCCTTCCTTGAGGAGTCGGGGCACCTTGAAGGATGTCCACATGTCTGATCCCCCTCTCACCTAGCCACTGCCACACTGAGCCCATAGCGAGAGTGATGGAACACAGGTCAGAGAGCATATGGTCCTCGTGATCCACTCGGCTCTCCATGGTGGCCTCCAACCTCTCCATGGATGGATCCATGCGCTCACATGCCAGAGACAAGGCAGAACCCATGGCTAGCATGGACTGCTCCAGCATTCACATAAAGCTACGCAGGACCTTCCGCATCATGGAGATAGGTCTTCCTAACTTTTTGTGCATGTGCAGCAAGCTAGTGTGACGGCTACCCGATGACAATCAACAGCATTGGTCTCAGCACTGGCCTGGTCCCTCACAGTCCTCTGAATACCAAGGGGCACAACTGTCCCATTCTCTGTCCACTGTTGTATTTTATCCATGTTGTAATCACCAGATTGTCACTCTAAATCTAAATGTGACCCCTTCACAACTCACGCGGATGTTCCTGTGCTGGTGAAGGTTGATGAAGAGGCAGGTGACAGTGCAATCTCTGGGACAGAGGTGGGCTCTTCAGGCTCTTCACGTGTTTGTGGTTGGACTTGGGATTATGACGAACTGCTCTAGAGAACAAACAGAACTACATTAATGTTCATCCCAATATGAGAGCTACACATTGCCTCCCGCTCCACCTGTGTGCCCATATGCCATCACCTGGTCTTTCCAGCCTCTCTGCTCCTCTCCTGCTAGCTGCGGAGCCTCCTCCTCAGCAGGCGTGAGAAGCCTCATGTCAGGTAAACCACCTGCTCTATTCGATCTTTCTCTCCCAGTATGTTTAAGCTTCTCCTGCATGACACAGCACAGGCTAATTTACACCTCAAGTAATGCCTTACTTTCTTGTCTGCACACATCTGCATCACACGTTCTGTCCTGCCAGCCGGAAGTTGCATCCAAGTGCCCACATCTGCCAGATTTTGACATGGTTTTGCTTCAATTGCCATGCAACACTGAGGCTGACGGCACATTCCAACGCCTAGCATACCTGCCCACCCACAAATATGCATTAATATCAACACACGAGAGACACGTTGTACAGTTTGATCATCACACTTAAACTGGTAATGCGGAGCAGGTCATTTGCCCATTTCCTAAACTACATCCACATTTCTCCAATGGACATCACGGTTGATTCACTCCTCTGATACCTCCTTCCAGACCACCTTGGTCAGGTGTGGCAGTTTCTTGGTGCCAGTTTGGGGATAAAGCACCTCCTGTCTTTCCCTAATGGCCTGGTGGAGAACATGCAGTGAGGCATCGCCATGGGGCAGGTCTATCTCTGCCCATGTACATTGGATGCGATCGAGGTTGGTCCTACAATCACTTGCAAAAAAAAAATGTTGGGATGAAGTTTGAGTGGGGGTGAAAGACAAGAACGTTTGCTCAGAAAAACAATGGTTATTTGACTAATGTTATGGAGCTAGCTAGGAACGCCGTGCCCAGGAGCCAGAGCCTCCCTGTTTATCCACGGAACTGTTTTATAGTCCAGCTATAACTTCTGTATTGTTAAATGACAGAAGCTTTCATCAATGAAATGCTTTCTCCTCTGCGCAATCACAAGTTTCTCCCATGTCCACTGCTGGCCATTTCTATTGTAATTTCAATCACGTGGGAACCGACTACTGACACAAAAGAAGTGCAGCCAATTTCCTTTTCCAGATTTGTGAATAACCTGTGTTATGACCAGGTGAGAAAGGGTTCCAGGGCTCCCGTTTCAGCCTTTGCCTGGGTTTGGCCGTACCCGGGTTTAATTTTTAAAACACCGTGTTTTGTTTTTAGCTTCCCCTCAGTGAAACCTTGTTCAGTACTCTCTAATTGTCACAAGGATAGTAATTTAATCCATCGCTGAACATGTGATCAATATACAAATGTCATTGTACTTCTTCACACTACTGTTTTTACTCCCAAACTGATGCAAAATGTATCTTGTTTACGGTTGTTAGTTAACAATTCGGATTATTTGTTCACTTGATTTTTCAGCAGGCTACTTGCCAGTCATTACAAATAATTGAATTCGGCGCTGCCTGTTACAGGTGAGGGAATCTCTCAGTCTATTCAACGCTTAACTTTCTGTACAAAAAGCAAAGTGCACCGAAGTTTGGAAATCTGAAATGAACAAAGAATGCTGAAGTTGCTCAGCATATCTGACAGCATCTGTGTAGGAAGAAGCAATGTTATTGTTTCATGTCGCTGACCCCTTCGTCAGAACTGGCAGTTCTTTGAGACAGAACAGTTTTTAAAACAGGCAGGGAAAGGATTAAAAGCGTCGAGTACAACAATTTCAGCATCATCCTTTTGTCATTTAATCTCTCCTTGCCTTCCAACATATCACACACCTTCTCCTTTCTTCCTTTCAGGTTCAGTCATTTCAATGTATCACTGGATACAGTAACACATTTGAAAATCTCATTAAGTCCTCAATCAAGCTGGTAACATTGCCCCCAGACTGATCTATGATTTCACTGTTTATTTCACTTCCTCACAGTTAACTTGGTGACGATTGTCATTCTGTCCCAGGGAACGTGTGGTCTCTCCAAATGTCTCACTCGGTACCTGGTGGCCATGGAAGCGGCAGATCTACTGGTCATTATACTCGACTTGATATTGAGGCACATTCCCTTTGCTTATGATGATGGGCGGCACAGTGGTGCAGTGGTTAGCACCGCAGCCTCAGAGCTCCAGTGACCCGGGTTCAGTTCTGGGTACTGCCTGTGTGGAGTTTGCAAGTTCTCCCTGTGTCTGCGTGGGTTTCCTCCCACCTTCAAAAGACTTGCAGGTTGATAGTTAAATTGCCCCTAATGTAGGTAAGTGGTAGGAGAATGGTGGGGATGTGGTAGAGGATATGGGGTTAATGTATTGTTAGTATAAATGGGTGGTTGTTGGTCAGCACAGACTCGGTGGGCCAAAGGGCCTGTTTCAGTGCTGTATCTCTAAATAAAATAAAAAATAAAAAAACTGAATATTCTCTGGGAGTCGATCCTGGTGTGTAATATCCTCACTGTCCTGGTTTATGCAGGATCCACCCATTCTAATCCTACCTTCCAGCATTTGATCCCTAGCCCTGCAGATTAGGGCACTTGAGGTGCATATCCAGACTCCTTTTTGAATGAGTTGAGGGTTTCTGCCTCAATTGCACTTTCAGGCAGTGAGTTCCAGACCATTAGCACGCTCTGAGTGAAAAGGTTTTTCCTAATCTCCCCTCTAATATTTCTACCAATCACTTTAAATCTATACCCGCTCGTCACTGACCTCTCAGAAACATAGAAACACAGAAAATAGGAGTCGGAGTAGGCTATTCGGCCCTTCGAGCCTGCTCCGCAATTCATTATGATCATGTCTGATCATCGAACTCAGAAATCTGCTCCGCTGTCCCCCCCATATCCTTTGATCCCTTTGAACCTAAGAGCTATATCTAACTCCTTCTTGAAAACATATAATGTTTTGGCCTCAACTGCTTTCTGTGGTAGTGAATTCCACAGGTTCACCACTCTTTGGATGAAGAAAGTTCTCCTCATCACAGTCCTGAAAGATTTACCCCGTATCCTTAGACTATGACCCCTGGTTCTGGACTCCCCCACCATCGGGAAGGCAAATAGACCCTTCACCTCCTCTCTATCCAGGCCCCTCAAAATGTTGTACATTTCAATCAGATCACTTCTCTGTTCCAAGGAGAACAACCCCAGCCTATCCAATCTTTCTTCATTGCTGTATTTTCCCAGTCCTGGAAACATCCTTGTAAATCTCCTCTGTACCCTCTCTAGTGCAATTACATCCTTTCTGTAATGAGGTGACCAGAACTGCACACCATACCTAAGTTGTAGCCCAACCAATGAGTTATACAGTTCCAGCATAACCTCCCTGCTCTTATGTTCTATATCTCGGCCAATAAAGGAAAAGGTTCCATAGGCCTTCTTAATAACCTTATCGACCTGTCTTGCTACCTTCAGGGATCTGTGGACATTCACTCTAAGGTCCCTCACTTCCTCTACACTTCTCAGTACTTTCCCATTAATCGTGTATTCCTTTGCCTTGTTTGACCTCCCTAAATGCATCACCTCACACTTCTCCAGGTTGAATTCCATTTGCCACTTTTCTGCCCATCTGACCAGACCACCAATATCTTCCTGCAGCCTACAGCTATCCTCCTCGCTATCTACCACACGGTCAACCTTTGTGTCGTCTGCAAACTTCTTGATCATGCCCCCTACTTTTAAGTCCAAATTGTTAAAATATACCGCAAAAAGCAGGGTTTCCAGTACTGAGCCCTGCAAAACGCCCCCCAGTTGCTAAAACACAAGATAACCCGTCGACAATTACCTTTTGTTCCCGGCTACTGCGCCAATTTTGTATCCACCTTGCTGCATTTCGCTAGATCCCATGGGAGTTTATTTCTTTTAACTAGTCTGCCATGTTGGACCTTGTCAAAAGCTTCATACAAGGGTCTTAAATTAAGTGGCTTCTGAGATAGTGGATGGATTGGCTTTACTTTTCCAAAATTACCTAGCTGCTGGAAAGGTTCCTTCAGATTGGAAAATTGCAAATGTAACTCCGCTATTCAGAAGGGAAGAAGGCAGAGAGCAGGAAACTATGGGCCAGTTAGCCGCACATCTGTCATAGGGAAAATGCTAGAATCCACTATTAAGGGGATTATAGCAGTTCCTTTAGAAAATCTCAATGCAATCAGGCAGAGTCAACATGGTTTTGTGAAAAGGAAATCGTGTTTGATTAATTTATTGGAGCTCTGTGAGGAAGTATCCAGCAACATGGTTAAAGGGGAACATGTGGGTGCGCTGGACTTAAATTTTCAGAAGGCATTTGACACGGTCCCTCATCAAAGGTTACTAAACAAAATAAGAGCCCACGGTATAGGGGGTAACATTGTAGCCTGGCTGGAGAATTGGCTAGCTAACTGGGAACGTGAGTGGGCATAAATGGGTCATTTTCTGGTTGGTAAACCGTAAATACTGTGATGCCACAGGGAACATTGCAGGGGACTCAAATGCCACAGGACATTCTATATGAATGACTTGGATGAAGGTAGAGGTAAGGATGCTAAATTTCCTGATGACACAAAGATATGTTGGTCAGAACTATGTGTCCTGGCCTGTCGGAAGACCTTACACAAATCAACGATTCTCGGAAGACCGCCATCATTAACAACGAGCTCAGTAGATTCAATGTGGACATTGCAGCACTTCAGGAGACTCGCCTCCCCGCGAGTGGCTCTCTAGCAGAGCAAGACTACACCTTCTTCTGGCAGGGCAGGGATCCTGAAGAACCAAGACAGCATGGAGTGGGCTTCGCCATCAGAAACTCCTTGCTCAGCATGATAGAGCCTCCCTCAAATGGCTCGGAACGCATACTGTCCATCCGACTGCTCACCACCTCTGGTCCAGTACACCTACTCAGCATCTATGCTCCAACACTCTGCTCCGCACCTGAAGCTAAAGACCAGTTCTATGAACAACTCCATAACATCATTAGCAGCATCCCCAACACCGAACACCTATTCCTGCTGGGGGACTTTAATGACAGGGTTGGGGCCGACCATGACTCATGGCCCTCCTGCCTTGGGCGCTATGGCGTTGGAAGGATGAATGAGAACGGACAGAGACTGCTTGAGTTGTGTACCTATCATAACCTCTGCATCACCAACTCGTTCTTTCACACTAAACCCTGTCACCAGGTTTCATGGAGGCACCCAAGATCACGTCGTTGGCACCAGCTAGACCTCATTGTCACAAGGCGAGCCGCCTTAAACAGTGTTCAAATCACACGCAGCTTCCACAGTGCGGACTGCGACACCGACCACTCCCTGGTGTGCAGCAAGGTTAGACTCAGACCAAAGAAGTTGCATCATTCCAAGCAGAAGGGCCACCCGCGCATCAACACGAGCAGAATTTCTCACCCACAGCTGTTACAAAAATTTCTAAATTCACTTGTAACAGCCCTTCAAAACACTCCCACAGGGGATGCTGAGACCAAGTGGGCCCACATCAGAGATGCCATCTATGAGTCAGCTTTGACCACCTACGGCAAAAGTGCGAAGAGAAATGCAGACTGGTTTCAATCTCATAATGAAGAGCTGGAACCTGTCATAGCCGCTAAGCGCATTGCACTTTTGAACTACAAGAAAGCCCCCAGCGATTTAACATCCGCAGCACTTAAAGCAGCCAGAAGTACTGCACAAAGAACAGCTAGGCGTTGCGCAAACGACTACTGGCAACACCTATGCAGTCATATTCAGCTGGCCTCAGACACCGGAAACATCAGAGGAATGTATGATGGCATGAAGAGAGCTCTTGGGCCAACCATCAAGAAGATCACCCCCCTCAAATCTAAATCGGGGGACATAATCACTGACCAACGCAAACAGATGGACCGCTGGGTTGAGCACTACCTAGAACTGTACTCCAGGGAGAATGCTGTCACTGAGACTGCCCTCAATGCAGCCCAGCCTCTACCAGTCATGGATGAGCTGGACATACAGCCAACCAAATCGGAACTCAGTGATGCCATTGATTCCCTAGCCAGCGGAAAAGCCCCTGGGAAGGACAGCATTACCCCTGAAATAATCAAGAGTGCCAAGCCTGCTATACTCTCAGCACTACATGAACTGCTACGCCTGTGCTGGGACGAGGGAGCAGTACCCCAGGACATGCGCGATGCCAACATCATCACCCTCTATAAAAACAAAGGTGACCGCGGTGACTGCAACAACTACCGTGGAATCTCCCTGCTCAGCATAGTGGGGAAAGTCTTTGCTCGAGTCGCTCTGAACAGGCTCCAGAAGCTGGCCGAGCGCGTCTACCCTGAGGCACAGTGTGGCTTTCGTGCAGAGAGATCGACTATTGACATGCTGTTCTCCCTTCGTCAGATACAGGAGAAATGCCGTGAACAACAGATGCCCCTCTACATTGCTTTCATTGATCTCACCAAAGCCTTTGACCTCGTCAGCAGACGTGGTCTCTTCAGACTACTAGAAAAGATCGGATGTCCACCAAAGCTACTAAGTATCATCACCTCATTCCATGACAATATGAAAGGCACAATTCAACATGGTGGCTCCTCATCAGAGCCCTTTCCTATCCTGAGTGGTGTGAAACAGGGCTGTGTTCTCGCACCCACACTTTTTGGGATTTTCTTCTCCCTGCTGCTTTCACATGCGTTCAAATCCTCTGAAGAAGGAATTTTCCTCCACACAAGATCAGGGGGCAGGTTGTTCAACCTTGCCCGTCTAAGAGCGAAGTCCAAAGTACGGAAAGTCCTCATCAGAGAACTCCTCTTTGCTGACGATGCTGCTTTAACATCTCACACTGAAGAATGCCTGCAGAGTCTCATCGACAGGTTTGCGTCTGCCTGCAATGAATTTGGCCTAACCATCAGCCTCAAGAAAACGAACATCATGGGGCAGGATGTCAGAAATGCTCCATCCATCAATATTGGCGACCACGCTCTGGAAGTGGTTCAAGAGTTCACCTACCTAGGCTCAACTATCACCAGTAACCTGTCTCTAGATGCAGAAATCAACAAGCGCATGGGTAAGGCTTCCACTGCTATGTTCAGACTGGCCAAGAGAGTGTGGGAAAATGGCGCACTGACACGGAACACAAAAGTCCGAGTGTATCAGGCCTGTGTCCTCAGTACCTTGCTCTACGGCAGCGAGGCCTGGACAACGTATGCCAGCCAAGAGCGACGTCTCAATTCATTCCATCTTCGCTGCCTTCGGAGAATACTTGGCATCAGGTGGCAGGACTATATCTCCAACACAGAAGTCCTTGAAGCGGCCAACACCCCCAGCTTATACACACTACTGAGTCAGCGGCGCTTGAGATGGCTTGGCCATGTGAGCCGCATGGAAGATGGCAGGATCCCCAAAGACACATTGTACAGCGAGCTCGCCACTGGTATCAGACCCACCGGCCGTCCATGTCTCCGTTATAAAGACGTCTGCAAACGCGACATGAAATCGTGTGACATTGATCACAAGTCGTGGGAGTCAGTTGCCAGCATTCGCCAGAGCTGGCGGGCAGCCATAAAGACAGGGCTAAATTGTGGCGAGTCGAAGAGACTTAGTAGTTGGCAGGAAAAAAGACAGAGGCGCAAGGGGAGAGCCAACTGTGCAACAGCCCCAACAAACAAATTTCTCTGCAGCACCTGTGGAAGAGCCTGTCACTCCAGAATTGGCCTTTATAGCCACTCCAGGCGCTGCTTCACAAACCACTGACCACCTCCAGGCGCGTATCCATTGTCTCTCGAGATAAGGAGGCCCAAAAGAAAAAAAGAAGTACTGAAGACCTGTGCTCCAGAACTTGCTGGACCCCAAGCCAAGCTGTTCCAGTAGAGCTACAACACTGGCATCTGCCCGGCAATGTGTAAAATTGCCCAAGTATGTCCTCTTTACAAAAAGCAAGACAACGCCAACCCAGCCAACTACCGCCCCATCAGTCTACTCTCAATCATCAGTAAAGTGATGGAAAGTGTCATCAACAGTGCCATCAAGCAGCACTTGCATAGCAATAACCTGCTCAGTGACGCTCAGTTTGGGTTCCGCCAGGGCCACTCAACTCCTGACCTCATTACAGCCTTGGTTCAAACATGGACAAAAGAGCTGAACTCAAGAGGTGAGGTGAGAGTGACTGCCCTTGACATCAAGGCAGCATTTGACGGAGTATGGCATCAAGGAGCCCTAGCAAAACTGAAGTCAATGGGAATCAGGTGGAAAACTCTGCTGGTTGGAGTCATACCTAGCACAAAGGAAGATGGTTGTGGTTGTTGGAAGTCAATCATCTGAGCTCCAGGACATCACTGCAGGAGTTCCTCAGGAGGGTGTCCTAGGCCCAACCATCCTCAGCTGCTTCATCAATGAACTTCCTTCAATCATAAGGTCAGAAGTGGGGATGTTCACTGATGATTGCACAATGTTCAGCACCATTCACAACTCCTCAGATACTGAAGCAGTCCGTGTCGAAATGCAGCAAGACCTGGACAATATCAAGGCTTGGGCTGATAAGTGGCAAATAACATTTGCGCCGCACAAATGCCAAGCAATGACCATCTCCAACAAGAGAGAATCTAACAATCTGCCCTTGACATTCAATGGCATTACCATCGCTGAATCCCCCACTGTCAACATCCTAGGGGCTACCATTGACCAGAAACTGAACTGGAGTAGCCATATAAATACTGTGGCAACACGAGCAGGTCAGAGGCTAGGAATCCCACGGCCAGTAACTCATCTCCTGACTCCCCAAATTCTGTCCACCATTTACAAGGCACAAGTCAGGAGCATGATGAAATACTCTCAACATGCCCTGGATGGGTGCAGCTCCAACAACACTCAAGAAGCTCGAAACCATACAGAACAAAACAGCCCGCTTGATTGGCACCCCATCTACAAACATTCACTCCCATCACCAATGACGCACCGTGGCAGCAGTGTGTACCATCTACAAGATGCAGTGCAGCAATGCACCAAGGCTCCTTCAACAGCACCTTCCAAACCCGCGACCTCTACCACCAAGAAGGACAAGAGCAGCAGATGCATGGGAACATCACCACCAGCAAGTTCCCTCCAAGTCACACACCATCCTGACTTGGAACTATATCGCCGTTCCCTCTCTGTCACTGGGTCAAAATCCTGGAACTCCTCCCTAACAGCACTGTGGGTGTACCTACCTCGCATGGACTGCAGCGGTTCAAGAAGGCAGCTCACCACCACCTTCTCAAGGGCAATTCGGGATGGGCAATAAATGCTGGCATAGCCAGTGACGCCCACATCCCATGAATGAATAATAAAAATATATATCTATATTTTTAGGATCGATGTGATATTGCCGTGAGTTTACAGAAAATTGTTTAGGTAGAGCTGGGCGATTGAACACATGAAAATGAATGTGGACAATAGAATATAAGATAAAAACAAGAAATGGTGGAAATACTCAGCAGGTCTGGCAGTATCTGTGGAGAGAGAAACAGAGTTAACGTTTCAGGTCAGTGACCCTTCACAAGAACTGGCAAAGGTTTTTTTTTAGAACATTACAGCGCAGTACAGGCCCTTCGGCCCTCGATGTTGCGCCGACCAATGAAACCATCTGACCTACACTATTCCATTTTCATCCATATGTCTATCCAATGACCACTTAAATGCCCTTAAAGTTGGCGTATCTACTACTGTTGCAGGCAGGGCATTCCACGCCCTTACTACTCTCTGAGTAAAGAAACTACCTCTGACATCTGTCCTATATCTAGAAATTTAATAGGTTTTAAGCAAATAAAGTGGGGGTGGGGTAACAGATAACAAAAGTAAAGATGTTAATAGGGCAGGGTCACAGAGAATAACTGACCAGAAGGTCATGGAGCAAAGGCAAATGGTATGTTAATTGTGTGTTGAAAGTGAAAGCGTTAGTGCAGAGAGGGTGTTAATGGACAGAAAAATGAACAGCCCTGACCCAAAGCACAAGCATGAAAAGAAACAGTGGGCAGGCAAATGATAAGAATGATGAAACAAACTAAAATAAAATAAAACAAAAATAAAAAATAAAAAAAATGAAAATATAGAGGGGGGCTGTCATGCTCTGAAATGATTGAACTCAATGTTCAGTCCGGCAGGCTGTAGAGTGCCTAATGAAGTACTGTTCATCGAGACTGCGTTGATGTTCACTGAAACACTGCAGCAATCTCAGGACAGATATATGGACATGAGAGTAGGGGTGTGTATTGTAATGGTAAGGAACCGGAAGCTTGGGGGTCATGCTTTTGGACTGAGCAGAGGTGTTCTGCAAAGCAGTCACCCAATCTGCCTTCAGTCTGCCCAATGCAGAGGATCCCACATTTCTGAGTACCAGAATGTGAGGGTTTTTCACACACTTAAAGAAAATCTGCAAAGGGCCCCAACATTGGGAACAATAGACCCTTTGCAAAATTGCTGGCTAGGGAACACAGCCATGGAAGCTCGTGTAATTGCAGTGTTTTTACCATAAGCCCATTGGAAACTTAAATGCCTACACTTCTTTGACATGAATTCCTTTCGAAATGACGCAATCATCATGTGAGGGCATGTTTTAGCTACCGATAGAACAGTTAAGCATTTTGCTGTATTCATGTGAACCACCACAATGACCCTGACAACGGGGAGATGGTGATGTAGTGGTAATTTCATTGAATGAGTAATCCAGAAGCCCAGGCAAATGCTTTGGAGACATAGGTTCGACTCCCGCCATGACGGCTGGTGAAATTTTAATTCAATCAATACCAATCTGGAATGGAAAGCTAGTATCAGTAATAGTGCCATAAAACTATCATCGATTTGTCATTAAAAATAATTTTAATAAAATATCGTGTTCACGAATGGTCTTTAGGGAAGGAAATCTGGTGTCCTTACCCGGTATAGCCTACATGTGACTCCAAACTGACAACACTGTGCTTTACTCTGAACTGCCCTCCGAAATGGCCGAGCTAGCCATTCTGTTGTCAAGGGCAATTAGGGATGGGGAAAAATGTTGGCCTTGCCAGTGACATCTACAACCCTTGAAAGAATTTTAAAAATGACATACTTAAACGAGATTATTCGTGGATGGGAGAATTAAAGAACAGACTGTTTACTGGATGGGACACAACTGTACACTTGGACCCTTGATGCAGAGTCCCAGATATATACATCCAAGAAACAAAATGTACACAGAGACACGTGCTACAGTTTCGAAGATCACACCAGCCAAGATATAGAGTCTATACAAGGAAAATTATCAGAGTCCGACTCCCCAGTGCGAAAGACTTGCATTCTACAAAAGGCCACTTGATACTTAGTCCAAATCCACACTGGGAAAGAACAATTTCACTGATCCCGTAGTGAAGAGTCAATGGAATATCACATCATTTAATTAATTTTATAGAAATAGTAAATGGATATTTCACCAGATTCTTCAACTGCTCCCTGAACTTAGTCTGTGTCACTGCATAAGTACAAGTATTTGTGCAGCAACTCAGGAGCTGGAGCATGAAACCCATTTCTTGTACATAATATGGTAGATCTACAGACTCATACAACAATAAACACATTCGGCGCCATATGAAAAACACCATTGACATTGACTATAACAGTATAACATTCCCCGAGATCAGAAACAGTAAAATGATGGATTTCCTTCGGCTCTCCATCTCTGAGTCTCTGGGTCTTTTCTCATTGCTCTGTCCCCGGAGTCTCCTGCGTGCTCTGCTGGCCACTAAAATGTGTCTGACGGTTAAAGCATTGAGCAGGAAAATCAGAACAAATGAAATCCCTGGGGTCAGAATGTGATGAAGGAACTCGATTGCTACCCAGACAGGGGATTCCCGAACATCGAATGTTACATCGCAAAACCAGGGCGCGTTCCGCAGCCGATACCGGTTTGTTAACATAAAATACTAGAAGATGTTCTTAAAGCAGCTCAGCACAGTCACTGTTCCCAGAACCGCAGTGGCCGTTTTCTCAGTACAATATTTTGTTTTCAGATTCTGGTAGCAAATGGCCACACATCGATCAAAGGTAAAAGCGACTGTGAACCAGACAGAGCAGTCAGTGGCTGCATAAATCAGGATGGCATGGATATTACACACGTGGATGTACCGCAGGAAAATAAATTGTTCCCGATAAACGATGGGAATGTGCCTCAATGTCAGGTCGATGATAATGACCAGTAGATCCACCACAGCCATGGCCTCAGGTAGTGAGTGATACATTTGGACAGACCACAACTGCCCCGAGAAAGGATCACAACCGTCACTAAGTTAACTGTGAGGAAGAGAAATCACAAAGTTAATTACAGTACAAAAGGAGACCATTTGACCCATTTGAGCCTATACGCTTTCTGGAGAGCAATCCATTCAGTCCCATTCACTGCTCTTTACCCGTTTCCCTGCAAGTTTACATCCCACAAGTGTCCATTTAATTTCATTTTGACATCATTGAATGTCTCCAATCCCACTTCTCTCAATAGGCAGCGAGTTCCAGATCACTACCACTCGCTGCACAAAAAAGTATTCCCTCACATACACCCATACACCTGCATCTCTTACCCAAAACTGTAGATCTGTGTCCCCTGTCCTTGTATCATCAGTTTTTCCTTGTCTACTTTATCTAAAACTGTCATAACCTTGCACACCTCTATCAAATCACTCTTCAGCCTCCTTTGCTACAAGGAGAACAACCCAGACGTCTCCAAACCTACGTTGTAGCTAAAATTGCTCATCACTGGAAACGTTCTGGTAAATGATCCCTGAACCCTGTCTAAGACACTCACATTCTTCGTAAAGTGTTGTGACCAGACATGGATGCAAAAATCCAGTTCTGGCTGAACCAGAGCTTTATAAATAAAGGGAGAAATTAGATATAATTCAGGATGCAATGTTCGGCAATTGACACAATATTAAGGAAGATAGTAGAAGACTTTAGGAGTGATTTAATCAACATTGTGGTGAATGGCTGTTGTTTGGGCTGTAGGGGAGGTCGGTACTGTTCTCCAGGGTTCATTAATAGGACCACTGCTGTATTCGATATATATTAACGACTTAGATTTGCCATACTGGATACAATTTCGACATTTTCGCATAAAATGAGCCCGGGACGATCGGGAGGATGTTTGTAATAGAATTCAACAGGACATCGACAGGGTGGAAATAATGGGTGGACACATGGCAGCTGTGTGAAGTAATGCATTTTATGGTGCTTAATAAAGAAAGAAAATGCAAGATGTATGTTATAACTTTAAATGGAGTGCAAGAACCGAGAATCCTCGGCTGATCACGCAAAATATTTGAAGCTGGCAGAACACGTTAACAATTAATAAAACATCAGAAATCCTTAGATTTATGAATGCAGTCATTATACTATTTGTTCGTGGGATGTGAGGTTTGCTGGGAAGAACAAAGAAAGAACAAAGAAAATTACAGCACAGGAAAAGGCCCTTCGGCCCTCTAAATCTGCGCCGATCCAGATCCTCTATCTAAACATGTCGCCTATTTTCTAAGGGTCTGTATCTCTTTGCTTCCTGCCCATTCATGTATCTGTCTAGATACATCTTAAAAGATGCTATCGTGCCCGTGTCTACCACCTCCGCTGGCAATGCATTCCAGGCACCCACCACCCTCTGCGTAAAGAACTTTCCACGCATATCCCCCCTAAACTTTTCCCCTCTCACTTTGAACTCGTGACCCCGAGTAATTGAATCCCCCACTCTGGGAAAAAGCTTCTTGCTATCCACCCTGTCTATACCTCTCATGATTTTGTACACCTCAATCATGTCCCCCCTCAACCTCCGTCTTTCTAATGAAAATAATCCTAATCTACTCAACCACTCTTCATAGCTAGCGCCCTCCATACCAGGCAACATCCTGGTGAACCTCCTCTGCACCCTCTCCAAAGCATCTACATCCTTTTGGTAATGTGGCGACCAGAACTACACGCAGTATTCCAAATGTGGCCGAACCAAAGTCTTATACAACTGTAACATGACCTGTCAACCCTTGTACTCAATACCCCGTCCGATGAAGGAAAGCATGCCGTATGCCTTCTTGACCACTCTATTGACCTGCATTGCCACCTTCAGGGAACAATGGACCTGAACACCCAAATCTCTCTGTACATCAATTTTCCCCAGGACTTTTCCATTTACTGTATAGTTCACTCTTGAATTGGATCTTCCAAAATGCATCACCTCGCATTTGCCCTGATTGAACTCCATCTACCATTTCTCTGCCCAACTCTCCAATCTATCTATATTCTGCTGTATTCTCTGACAGTCCCCTTCACTATCTGCTTCTCCACCAATCTTAGTGTCGTCTGCAAACTTGCTAATCAGACCACCTATACTTTCCTCCAAATCATTTATGTATATCACAAACAACAGTGGTCCCAGCACGGATCCCTGTGGAACACCACTGGTCACACGTCTCGATTTTGAGAAACTCCCTTCCACTGCTACTCTCTGTCTCCTGTTGCCCAGCCAGTTCTTTATCCATCTAGCTAGTACACCCTGGACCCCAGAAGGCCAGCATTTATTGCTCATCTCCAATTGGTGGTGAGCTGCCTCCTTGACCCACTGCAGTCCATCTTGTCTCGGTACAAACACACACACTGCTGTTAGGCAGGAAGGTCCAGGACATTGACCCAGTGGCAGTGCAGGAATGGTGATACACTTCCGTTTCAGGATGGTGGGTGGTTTGGAGGGGAACTTGCAGGTGGTTGTATTCCCTTGTGCTTGCTGTTCTTGTTCGTCTAGCTGGTAGAGGTCACTGGTTTGGAAGGTGCTGTTGAGGGAAATGGGGAGTTGTTGCAGTGCATCTTGTAGATGGTACACACTGTTGACACAGTGCACCAGTGGTGGAGATAATGAATGTTGATGAAGCGGTCTGCTTTTTTCCTGAATATTGTTGAGCTCCCTGAGCGTCATTAGAGCTGCACTCATCCAGGCAACTGAAAAGTTTTCTGTTGCAGTCCCGCTTTTTTCCTCGAGGATGTTGAACAGGCTTTGCGGATACAGGACTTGCTAGTTGCAGAATTCCCAGCCTTTGAGCTGTTTTTGTAGCCAAAGTACTCATGTAGCCGGTCCATTTAAGCTTCTGATCAATGGTAGCAACAAGATGTTGATGATGCGGGACACAGCGATGGTAACACTGTTGAATGGACAGGGGAGATGGTTCAATTATTTCTTGTTGGAGAGGATCACGACTTGGCACTTGTGTAGCTATACTGCTGCTTGCCACTTAGCAGCTCAATAGTAATGTGACTGGACTAGTAACCAAGACGCCTAGACCACTAAGTGGACAAGAGTTCAAATCCCACCATGGAAGCTGGGGGAGTTTAGATTCATGTATTTGATAAATCTCAGTAATGGTATTTATGAAGCGTTAAAATCAGCATTAAAAAATGGTTCAGAAATGCCCTTCACAGGAGGAAATTTGCTGCCATTACCCAGTCTGGCCTATATGTGACTCTGGAGCCACACCAATATGATCGAACTTTAACTGACCACTGAAATAACCCAGCAACCCATGCAGTTGCGCTCCAGAAAAGTCAAGTAAGAATAAAATTTGCCGACCGCACAGTCTCAATCAGGACAGCAGAAACTGCAAAAAGGCAAACTGTGGTCTTGCAAAGTTGCTCTTTCTAACATCTGGGGACTTGTGCCTAAATTGGAAGAGCTGTCCCGCAGACAGGTCGAGCAACAGACTGACGAAGTGTGATGGGATCCATGGTTTTCGGGCTCGTGGAGGGGAATGTACGAGCCTGTAGTCTGAACAGATATCTTGTTAAATGTTCTGTTAGATGCAGTGTGCCTTGTTTAAAAGCCTATGTTTTATTTCGATGGAAACTAACTGGAAGGGTCATGAGGAGGACACAGGTTATTGCTAAATAACGAGAGGTGATAGGAAGAGAGTTTTCATGCACAGAGAATTATTGGGACCTGGAATTCACGGACTTAAATCATGGCAGAAGTCTGTTGAATTAAAACACTTAAAAGGAATTTGGAAAAATACTTGAAAAGGGAAAAAAACTCTGTGAAAGGAAACAGGGTGTGTGACTAAATAGATAGCTCATTAAGAGCAACTGTGCTGACAGATTAGGCAGAATGGCTTATTTCTGGACTGTACCATTCCATTATTCTATGAGCAAGAGACGACGAGGAAGAGAAAGTGCAGGAGAAAGACAGAGAGAGAGAAGGGGAAAAAGAGTAAGATAAATAGAGGTGGAGAGAGAAAGGCAGGGAGTGATAATGGGAATGTGGGCTTGTATTACTTATGTAGCACATAGTTTCTGGGATCAGCACATGATGAAACATAGAAAATAGGAGCAGGAGTAGGCCATTCGGCCCTTGGAGCCTGCTCCGCCATTCATTATGATCATGGCTGATCATCCAACTCAGTAACCTGTTCCCGCTTTCCCACCGTATCCTTTGATCCCTTTCGCCCTAACTCATTCTTGAAAACATACAATGTTTTGGCCTCAACTGCTTTCTGTGGTAGCGAATTCCACAGGCTCACCACTCTCTAGATGAAGAAATTTCTCCTCATCTCAGTCCTGAAAGGTTTACCCCATATCCTTAGACTATGACCCCTGGTTCTGGACTCCCCCACCGTCGAGAACATCCTTCCTGCATCTACCCTGTCAAGTCCTGTTAGAATTTTATAGGTTTCTATGAGATCCCCCCTCACTCTTCTGAACTCCAGCTAATATAATCCTAACCGACTCAATCGCTCCTCATACGTCAGTCCCGCCATCCCAGGAATCAGTCTGGTAATCCTTCACTGCACTCCCTCTATAGCAAGAAACTCCTTCCTCAGATAAGGAGACCAAAACTGCACACAATATTCCAGTTTTGGCCTAACTAAGACCCTGTATAATTGCAGCAAGCCATCCCTTCTCCTGTACTCGAATCCTCTCGCTATGAAGGCCAACATACCATTTGCCTTTTTTACTGCCTGTTGCGCCTGCATGCTTACCTTCAGCGACTGGTGTACGAGAACACCCAGGTCTCGCTGCATATTCCCTTCTCTCAGTTTGCAGCAATCCAGATAATAATCTGCCTTCCTGTTTTTGCTACCAAAGTGGATAACCTCACAATTATCCACATTATACCACATCTGCCACGCATTAGCCCACTCACTCAACTTGTTCCTGTGCTGTAATTTTCTTTGTTCTTTGTTCTTCTTTGTTCTTTGTCTAAATCACCCTGAAGCCTCTCTGCATCCTCCTCACAACTCACCCTCCCACACGGTTATGTGAGGAGGATGCAGAGAGGCTTCAAGGAGATTTAATGAAGTAAACACCTCTTAGTTATGATGAATAAATAAGTTTTGGGACGCAGGCTTAAGGCCAGTTGACGAGTTGAAGGTATAGAAAGGTCCCTTATCCATGTCTTGAAGGCCTGAGACATGTTATTTAGATAATTGTAATGGTGTTTGGAGCAGTCAAACGATACAAGATGATAAGTGGACCATATAACAATGGTAACAGAATCACTGGGAGAGACTGAGATGAACAAAAGTCTTTCATATCGGCGGCATTGTGCATCTTTGATGTATATTAATTTAGTGTTAATGTGCATGTAATGTAAAGATTAAAAGGTAGAATTGTTCTAATTTCTTTGAGTAAACCACTGTTTGCTGGTGCCATACAGTGATCAGGACGGGTGGTACCGGAGTGTTTAAAGTGAATTGTGGCTCAGTAATAAAGAGTTACATAAATAAAAGCAAAATACTGCGGATGCTGGAAATCTGAAACAAAAACAAGAAATGCTGGAATCACTCAGCAGGTCTGGCAGCATCTGTGGAAAGAGAAGCAGAGTTAACGTTTCGGGTCAGTGACCCTTCTTCAGAAGAGTTACATAAATGCTGTCGAATTCTATGATTTGCCTGAGTAATCATGTTGGATTGTGTAACGTGAGCCTACTAAGGATAAAGATCTGATTCTGGGTTTATGAAAACTGATGTCTGTGTGCTCAAGTATTTAAAGTAATGAAGTAAAATAGGACAGGAACATAGTCCAACAAGATACAAACAGAACTTTTTCAAAAAACTTCAAGAAGAAAACTGTCTAATTACTTGAAGGGGAAAGGCTTGCAGAGCTATGGGGAAGTAACAGAAAATAGGACTAATTGAAGCGATGAGGACAAAGAGCAATTACAACCATCGAGTCATTTATGGCGCAGAAGGAGACCATTTAGTCCATCGAGTTCATGCAGCTCTCCACTGAGCAATCCAGTCAGTGCCACTCCAGGGCTTGGTCCCTGTAGCCTTGCGTGTTAATATTTTTAAAGTGGCCGTTCAATTTCTTTTTGAAATAACTCATTGCCCCACTTCCAATACAATGTTGGCAGTGAGTTCCAAGTCATTAACACCCGCTGCATAAAAATAAAGTCCTTCCTTATATTCCCCTTGCATCTCTTGCCCCAAACCTTCAATCTGTGTACTCTAGTCCTTGCACCATTTGTTAACGGGAATAGTTTTTCATGTCTAACTTATCTACGCCTATTATAATTTTGCGCACCGCTATTCTAGCACACTCAATCTTCTTTGTTCTAAGGAGAACAAACCCAGACTGTTCAACTAACCTTATAACTAAAATCCCCCATCCCTGTAATGATGTTGGTAATTGTCCTCTGCACCCTCTCAATGAGCCTTCCACTCTTACCAAGGAATGTTGACGAGAACTGGATGCAAGTCTCCAGTTGGGGCCTAACCAGAGTTTTACAGATGTTGAGCATAGCGTCCCTGCTTTTGTGCTCCCCACCTCTAATTATGGAGCCCACAATCCAATAAGATTTTCTAAACACTCATTGAATATCTCCTGCCACCTTTAAAGATTGAAGCACTTGCACCACCATGTCCTTCTATTGCTGGGCACTCTTTGCAGCTGTGCCATTAATTTTATGTTACCTCTCCCTATTCATTCTGCCAAAATGCATCACCTCAAGGTTGTCAGTATTATATTCCCTCTGCCACCTGTCTGCCCATTAGGCAGTTCGTATCATCCTCACTGGTTGTCACAACTCCATTTGGAATCATCAGCATATTTTGATATTCCACTCTGTATTCCAAGCTCCACGGCATTTAGATATAATTTTTTAAAATCACCGATCGAAGCACTGACCCTTGAGGAACTCCACTGTCTGCCACCCATGCCATAATTAACACAAGGGCTGAAGATGTTAGAATCAAGGCACTCCTCGTCCGGGAACCAGTATTGTTCTGTAAGTCTGGGGCAAGACTTGGTGTGAGCTAGGATAGCACGGAAGGGTTTAGGATTAGCTTCAATTTACGGAGTCTTGCAACTGGCAGATTGGCCAAAGTAACAATGGAAATAACAAGTCTTGATTGAGCGAAAAACCTGGATGACCTTTTAAGCAACAGTTGGCTTGAGACAGAGGTGGAGAGAGGTGGAATTATGGAAGTGAAAGTAGTCAGAATTGGCATGGAGAGGATATGGGGCCGCAACTCAGCTCAAAGTCAAAGGGATTGCGGAGGTTGCAAACTATCTGGTTCAGCTTCAGACGTTGGCCAAGTGGAGGGTTGGAATCAGTGAATAATCAAGGGAATTTGTAACAGAGTCAGATATCAATGGTTGAGTTAATAGGTGGATGCAGAATCTTATCATGAGCAGCTACATCAGGAAGGAGGGCAGAGTAAGTGACAAGAACAGTAACGCAGTTAAACGTGGTTTATAGAGCAAATAGTTTGATAGAGAGACTTACCAGGGACAACAACAACAGTAAGAATGGGATAGTATATATGTTGAATAATTCGAAGTGCCAGCTGGATTCGAATATCTAATGATATTCTATGATAATTTGCAGAAAGATAATCAAATTCCCAGAAAACACTCCTGTCTGTTATTGGAGCATTCCAATCTAATGTTCTCAGGCTCTGATCCGCTGTTGAGACATCCCAATGTATTGGTCTCAGATTCTGATTCATTGTTGCAATACTCGAATCTGCTGCTCTCAAATTCTAATCTGCATTTGCCTCTAACTGGAGCCGCTGATCTCTGTTACTGCTGCATGGAAAGCTCGGGCTGATAGTATGGGATAACAAAGTGAAAGGAGACCCATATTAATAGAAAACGGAAACTCTCCAGTGACACAATTAGGATCCCTGGAGACTGACATTAATTCTGGTCCCTGAATCAACATATTCAGTTAACCCTTCTAATCCAACACTTTTGTAACACAATAAAGTAGAACATTTCAGTAAGAACAGAGAAGATGGTAAAAGAGGGGGGGGGGGGGGTGCGGCATTGTTAATCAAGGAGAGTATTACGGCGGCAGAAAGGACGTTTGAGGACTCGTCGACTGAGGTAGTATGGGCCGAGATTAGAAACAGGAGATGAGAGGTCACCCAGTTGGGTGTTTTCGATAGACCTCCGAATAGTTCCAGAGATGTAGAGGAAAGGATAGCGAAGATGATTCTCGACAGGAGCGAGAGTAACAGGGTAATTGTTATGGGGGACTTTAACTTTCCAAATATTAACTGGAAATACGATAGTTCGAGTAATTTAGATGGGTCTGTTTTTGTCCAGTGTGTGCAGGAGGGTTTTCTGACACAGTATGTGGACAGGCCAACCAGGGGCGATGCCATATTGGATTTGGTACTGGGTAATGAACCCGGCCAGGTGTTAGATTTAGATGTAGGTGTGCACTTTGGTGATAGTGATCACAATTCGGTTAGGTTTACCTTAGCGATGGGCAGGGATAGGTATATACCGCAGGGCAAGAATTATAGCTGGGGGAAAGGAAATTATGATGCGATTAGGCAAGATTTAGGATGCGTAGGATGGGGAAGGAAACTGCAGGGGATGGGCACAATGGAAATGTGGATCTTATTCAAGGAGCAGCTACTGCGTGTCCTTGATAAGTATGTACCTGTCAGGCAGGGAGGAGGTTGTCGAGCGAGGGAGCTGTGGTTTACTAAAGAAGTTGAAGCGCTTGTCAAGATGAAGAAGAAGGCTGATGTTAGGATGTGACGTGAAGGCTCAGTTAGGGCGCTTGAGAGTTACAAGCTAGCCAGGAAGGATCTAAAAGGAGAGCGAAGGAGAGCGAGGAGAGGACACGAGAAGTCATTGGCGGATAGGATCAAGGAAAACCCTAAGGCTTTCTATAGGTAAAACATGAAGAAAAGAATGACGAGAGTTAGATTAGGGCCAATCAAGGATAGTAGTGGGAAGTTGTGTGAGGAATCAGAGGAGATAGGGGAAGCGTTAAATGAATATTTTTCGTCAGTATTTACAGTAGAGAAAGAAAATGTTGTCGAGGAGAATACTGAGATTCAGACTACTCGGCGAGATGGGATTGAGGTTCACAAGGAGGAGGTGTTAGCAATTTTGGAAAGTGTGAAAATAGATAAGTCCACTGGGCCAGATGGGATTTATCCTAGGATTCTGTGGGAAGCCAGGGAGGAGATTGCAGAGCCTTTGTCCTTGACCTTTATGTCGTCATTGTCGACAGGAATAGTGCCGGAAGACTGGAGGATAGCAAATGTTGTCCCCTTGTTCAAGAAGGGGAGTAGAGACAGCCCTGGTAATTATAGACCTGTGAGCCTTACTTCGGTTGTGGGAAAATGTTGGAAAAGGTTATAAGAGATAGGATTTATAATCATCTTGAAAAGAATAAGTTCATTAGCGATAGTCAGCACGGATTTGTGAAGGGGAGGTCGTGCCTCACAAACCTTATTGAGTTTTTTGAGAAGGTGACCAAACAGGTGGATGAGGGTAAAGCGGTGGATGTGGTGTATATGGATTTCAGTAAGGCGTTTGATAAGGTTCCCCTTGGTAGGCTATTGCAGAAAATACGGAAGTATGGGATTGAAGGTGATTTAGAGCTTTGGATCAGAAATTGGCTAGCTGAAAGAAGACAGAGGGTGGTGGTTGATGGCAAATGTTCATCCTGGAGTTTAGTTACGAGTGGTGTACCGCAAGGATCTGTTTTGGGGCCACTGCTGTTTGTCATTTTTATAAATGACCTGGATGAGGGTGCAGAAGGGTGGGTTAGTAAATTTGCGGATGACACGAAGGTCGGTGGAGTTGTGGATAGTGCTGAATGATGTTGTAGGTTACAGAGGGACATAGATAGGCTGCAGAGCTGGGCTGAGAGATGGCAAATGGAGTTTAATGCGGAAAAGTGTGAGGTGATTCACTTTGGAAGGAGTAACAAGAATGCAGAGTACTGGGCTAATGGGAAGATTCTTGGTAGTGTAAATGAGCAGAGAGATCTTGGTGTCCAGGTGCATAAATCCCTGAATGTTGCCACCCAGGTTAATAGGGCTGTTAAGAAGGCATATGGTGTGTTAGCTTTTATTAGTAGGGGGATCGAGTTTCGGAGCCACGAGGTCATGCTGCAGCTGTACAAAACGCTGGTGCGGCCGCACCTGGAGTATTGCGTGCAGTTCTGGTCACCGCATTATAGGAAGGATGTGGAAGCTATGGAAAGGGTGCAGAGGAGATTTACTAGGATGTTGCCTGGTAGGGAGGGATGGTCTTACGAGGAAAGGCAGAGGGGCTTGAGGTTGTTTTCGTTAGAGAGAAGGAGGAGGAGAGTTGACTTAATAGAGACATATAAGATAATCAGAGGGTTAGATAGGGTGGATAGTGAGAGTCTTTCTCCTCGGATGGTGATGGCAAACACGAGGGGACATAGCTTTAAGTTGAGGGGTGATGGATATAGGACAGATGTCAGAGGTAGTTTCTTTACTCAGAGAGTAGTAGGGGCGTGGAACGCCCTGCCTGCAACAGTAGTCGACTCGCCAACTTTAAGGGCATTTAAGTGGTCATTGGATAGACATATGGATGAAAATGGAATAGTGTAGGTCAGATGGTTTCACAGGTCGGCGCAACATCGAGGGCCGAAGGGCCTGTACTGCGCTGTAATGTTCTATGTTCTATGTTCTATCCCATAATTTGGGGCAAATTCAATAGTCACGTGGACAAATGCGAGTTAATGAAGAAAAGCCAGCATGGATTTCATAAGGAAAAATCATGATTAACTAACTTGCTGGAGTTTTTTGAGGAGGCAACAGAGAGGTTTGATAAGGGAAATGCTGTTGATGTGGTGCACATAGACTTTCAAAAGGCGTTTGATACAGTGCCACACAACAGCCCTGTGAGCAAACTTGTAGCTCTTGGAATAAACGGGACAGTAGCAACATGGATACGAGATTGACTGAGTGGCAGGAAACAAAGAGTTATGGTTAATGAATGTTTTTCGGGCTGGAGGAAGGTTTGTAGTGGAGTTCCCCAGGGCTCAGTGTTGGGACCCTTGATTTTCCTGATATATATTAATGACCTAGACCTTGGTGTACAGGGCACAATTTCAAAGTTTGCATATGATACGAATCCTGGAAGCATTGTGAAATGTGAGGAGGATAGTGCAGAACTTCAAAAAGGCATAGACACGTTGGTGGAATGGGCAGAGAGGTGAAGTGCAATGCAAAGAAATATGAGGTGATTCATTTTGGTAGGAAGAACATGGAGAGACAATATAAAATAAAGGGCACTATTCTGAAGAGGGTGCGGGAGCAGAGTCACCTCGCTGTATATGTGCATAAGTAATTAAAGGTGGCGGGGCAGGTTGAGAGAGCAATGAATAAAATATACAGAATCGTGAGCTTTATTAATAGAGGCACAGATTACGTGCATGTTGACCTTGTATGAGACACTAGTTCGGCCTCAGCTGGAGTATTGCATGCAATTCTGGGTGCCGCACTTGAGGAAAGATGTGAGGGCATTGGAGAGAGTGCAGAAAAGATTCAGCAGAATGGTTTTTCGGATGAGGAATTTCAGTTATGAAGATAGATTGGAGATGTTAGGACTATTTTCCTTGGAGAAACGAAGGCTGAGAGGTGACACTATGCCTAAGAGATTGACTCTATGTGCACAGTCAGACACATATATGTGTGCACGCATGTGCACACAGACACTCATATAGACTCGCATACACAAAACTCTCCCAATACAACCAACCAGAGTTACACACACCTAAAGGGATCAAATCCAACACACAACCAGAGAGAGACACATACACCCATAGATCACCCCAGACTCAATCTGTCTCTCGCTCTCTCTCAGACATGCACACACACGCACAGACTCACACACACAAATATTGGTGCACCCACCCACACACACAGATTCACAACCTTGAGATCACACACACACACACACACTCAGAAATCACCCCACACACACAGCCAGCGATAAAAACACAGGCACATAGGATCGTAGGAATATTGGAACAGCAGTCGGCCATTCAGCCAGTCGAGCCTGCTCCACCATTCAATTGAATCAAACTACCTCAACTCCACTTTACCACTTTATCCCCAATTACCTTGATGCAATTACCATCTAGATAACTATCAATATTTGCCTTGAACACATACATTGATTGAGTTTCCACAGCCCTCTTGAGTAGAGAATTACAAATATTCAATTCTCTCTGTGAGAATAAGAAATACTGAAATGTTGTTTCTACAGCTTGTGGAAAGTTACCAAGAAGTCATTTGTGCACAACATAATGAAATCACTGACAAAGAGAACTGATAAGGGTCTGTAAGTGGAGACCTTAAGACAGTACATCACTGACAAAGTGAATTGATAAGGGTATGTAAGTACAGACCTTGGGACAGTACATCACTTAAAAATTGTGCTGAGGCAGATAAAAGAGAAACAGCAAGAGTTAGAACAAAGGATGTAGTGAATAAGAAACTGCCCCACTAAGATAAAGGCTGACAGCTGCAAGTTAAAACACATAATGGAGAGCCAAATAAGGTAAAACAAAAACAAGAGTTAGGGGCTAGAAAGTTAGAGTAGGGGGAGAAGTAAACAGAGGAGGAGACTGCAGCAACCATAGGATAGGTTAGTGTCATAATACGTTATAACCAATAATGTAAAATAAAGGCGTGGACAAATGGATTTGTATTGTATAAACATGAACTGAATATGTTGATCGGTGTGCCTGCTTGTTGGACACCCGATCTTGCAAGACCGTTAAATAAACTTACTTCTTCAGAGTTTGACTTGGTGTAAGTTATTATCAAGTGGGCTACGTTTCTCACAATTGGGGGCTCGTCCGGGATCTCTTCATCATTGCCGGGACCGCGGCCGACAACAGACAAGAAGACGCGTCCCGTTAATTTAAAAACGGTCTCGTTTCTCTCGTTGGTAGCGGACCCGAGTAATCGACTGAAAATGATCCTAGGGAAGTCACTCTGAACGAGTATTTAGTGCGGCAGGTACACACGTGAAGTCAGGCAACTCCGTGCACGGACCAAGGTAAGAAAAACGACTTTTAAGTATTATCTTGGTGACTTATGGTTAACTGTGGGATAAGACCTTCGAAGAACCAAAAGTCCTTGAGGAGTGAATTTTACAGTCCTGCAGTATAAGACCCTTCAGCTAGGAGGTGAGTACTGTATGGTATAAGACCCTTCAGTTAGGAGGTGAATACCGTAAGGTATAAGACCCTTCAGCTAGGAGGTGAATACCGTAGGGTACAAGACCCTTCAGTTAGGAGGTGAATACTGTGGGGCAGTATAAGACCCTTCAGCTAGGAGGTGAATACCGTAAGGTATAAGACCCTTCAGTTAGGAGGTGAATACTGTAAGGTATAAGACCCTTCAGCTAGGAGGTGAATACTGGTTAACTGTAGGATAAGACCTTCTCAGTACTGCAGTATAAGACCCTTCAGCTAGGAGGTGAATACCGTAGGGTACAAGACTCTTCAGTTAGGAGGTGAATACTGTGGGGCAGTATAAGACCCTTCAGCTAGGAGGTGAATACCGTAGGGTATAAGACCCTTCAGTTAGGAGGTGAATACTGTAAGGTATAAGACCCTTCAGCTAGGAGGTGAATACCGTAGGGTACAAGACCCTTCAGTTATGAGGTGAATACTGTATGGTATAAGACCCTTCAGCTAGGAGGTGAGTACTGTGTGGTATAAGACCCTTCAGTTAGGAGGTGAATCCCATAAGGTATAAGACCCTTCAGCTAGGAGGTGAATACCGTAGGGTACAAGACCCTTCAGTTAGGAGGTGAATACTGTCAGGTATAAGACCCTTCAGTTAGGAGGTGAATACCGTAAGGTATAAGACCCTTCAGCTAGGAGGTGAATACCGTAGGGTACAAGACCCTTCAGTTAACCATGGGAAATAAATCGTCTAAAAAGGAAGACGATGGGAGACAAGGAAAGTCTGCCGGCAACATCCCTCCAGAAAGTCCATTGGGACGGATGTTGGAGTATTGGGATTTAGAGTCAAAAACCAAGGAGAAAAAGACCCAAATATGATCTAAGGACAGCAAGAAGGACCACCCCTAAACCCGACGATAACGACGACGATAGAGACAGAGAGTCTCCTAAGACAATGATGCCCTTGAGCGAGGTACCAATAGGAAATAATGAAATTGGATTTGTTAGTGCACCATTAACGTCAGGAGAGGTAAGAGTGTTTAAAAAGGAAATGAAAGTCCTCGTAGAAGACCCCTGAAAATTTGGGAAAGAGAAAACCCTCCCGGGGTAGGGGGAAACGAACCAGCTGAACAGAAATACCCTAATCAAGACCCGCAGTGGCAGAACAATAATATCGGCCATCGGGGCCAGATGAAAGACCTTAGAAATCTGATAGTAAAAGGCATTGTTGTAAACAAGTAGTTGAAGCCCCTGCAAAACTTATGCCTTTACAGAGTTACCGCAGGCCCCTCTTATGGCACAAGCAGGCGACATATTGAGTGCGACCCCTCTGGGTGTTGAAGGCTGTTTCTGGACAAATAGAGACCATTAAAGGCACCTAGGTGGGATCAAGGGATTGATTTTTAAAAATGTTTTGAAGAATCAAAGGGGGGACTGTGAGAACAGAATTTAGATTTTAGAATTTTTAAGAACAGAATTACATGGGAACATTTAAGATGAAACAATTAATCAGTCATGTACTGCTAACAAGCTAGCTGACTTCATAACTTCAGGGCTGCAGAGGCAACTTGGCCTTGCAGCTGGTACAGCGAGAGAGAGAGAGAGAGAGACATTGTACTTCAACAGCACTCTTCTTATCACCCAGACATGACAATCCTAGGGAAAGGCTAGAATGAAAAACATACCGACCAGGCTAAAACACGCCCCTTGTTAGAGGGTGGCTCAGCCTACCCTGAAACAATTAATCAGTCATGTACTGCTAATAAGCTAGCTTCAGTGCTGTAGGGAGGGACAGCTTATCAGAAATGACTTCATAACTTCAGGGCTGCAGAGGCAACTTGGCCTTGCAGCTGGTACAGCGAGAGAGAGAGCGAGAGAGCGAGACATTATACTTCAACAGCACTCTTCTTCTCACCCAGACTTGACAAAGTTAGAATGAAAAACATACCGACCAGGCTAATACACACCCCCTTGTTGGAGGGTGGCTCAGCCTACCATTCTGATTCAGCAGTTGCTGAGTTTTTTTAATATTTGCTTTTATATTATACTGTTTAAATGTTATTTGAGTAAATAGATCCACATAATCCTAGTGAATATAAATAATCATATATAAGTTGATCAGTAGAGAGAGAAGGTTATCACAGAATGATAAAAGAGGGGAATGTGGAAGTGAGCAGAAAGGCATGGCACTATGCTTAATGGGAAATATAGCCAAGTTAGGAATAGTAGCTTTGCTGAGCTTTGATTTTAAGTGGCAGAAACCACAATGAAATAGCTAAAAGGGATGGCCAGAGTGTGTGCAAGCTGTGGCAGCCACAGCACTTCAGACCAAGGAAGTCATTTTACCTCAAAGCTATTACAAGAAATAGTTAGGGGATTGGGAATCCAATGGGACTTCCGTACCCCTTGGCACCCTCCCTCTTCAGGGCGGGTGGAAAGAATGAATCAGACCTTAAAGAAACACCTGTCCAAACTGATACTTGAAACAAGGTTACCCTGGACAAAATGTTTACCTATAGCGATACTCAGAATTTGGACAGCCCCTAGAAAAGATGTGGGACTGTCCCCCTATGAAATGCTATTCGGATTACCCGATATGGGAACCAGGGGCAAGATGCCAACCTTAGAAACTAAAGATTCGTTTCTAAAGAACTATATACTGGCGTTGTCTTCCTCATTGTCATTCCTCAGGAAGCAAGGCCTGTTAGCACAGACCCCACCTCTCGAATTTGCAGTGCACAAGATCCAACCAGGAGATTGGGTTCTGGTGAAATCGTGGAAAGAGACTAAACTACAACTGAACTGGGAAAGACCATACCAGACTCTCCTAACCACTGAAACAGCCATAAGAACAGCAGAAAGAGGTTGGACCCACTACACAAGAATCAAGGGGCCGGTACAAACCCCGGCCGAGGAAGGAACTTGGACAACCGAATTAACAGAAGAACCATTGAAAATAAAGCTAAAAAGACTTTGAGTAACGAACTTTTTTTTTAATATAACGGCGCGAGCGCGGAAATACTGTCTGTAATATTGTGTGCCTTCTCTCTTTCTTTTCAAAAGTAGCCAGGAAATAAAATGTGTTGGATGTTTTTGTATTACCCACTTCCAATTAGACAACAAGGTGTTTGGAGTAACAGTTAGAGAAGGGAAAAAGAAAGGTGAATTAAAATGTTGTTTTCAGGTAACAATAGATAAGACTGGTAAACCATCTAACAAACTAAAAGGGACCTCTCATAACGATCCTAACATAGTAAAAATAATAGAGGTAAAGGACCTGAGAAAGACAATTGAGATAGAAACCGGTTACGGGGACACAAATGCCTGGGTAGAATGGATAAAATATACTGTAAAAAGTTTGAACAAAAACAATTGCTATGCTTGTGCATCTGGTAGACCGATAGCTCAAGTAGTACCTTTCCCGCTGGGGTGGGAGCATGACCGAAAGGGCATGGAATGCATGTTCGCCCTATATCAGGATAAGACGGCTTGGGGTATTCAAACTTGCATAGCCTTGTCAATAATGTTCCCTCCCCGAGAGAAAAAGGATTCAAGGACTCCCCCTTCATTTTTAGCCACCAGTGTGAATCACACATCATGCGTATGTTGACACGGTGCGGAGCTAACCAGAAATATGGGAGAGTTGAAGTCATGCATAGAGACTGAGGACGTAACTGGAAGAGTCAGGGGAGGGAACTACTCATCATTGAATGTTCCCAGAGCGGATTTATGGTGGTATTGCGGAGGAAAAATCCTGAGACAGACCCTACCCTCCCAGTGGAAGGGGACGTGCGCAATTGTTCAATTGGCAATACCATTCACCTTGGCATTTGAGAAACAAAAGATAATAACGAGGGAAAGGGGTAAAAGGGAAGCGATAGCGAACTCTTTTGATGACCAGGTGTACTTGGATTCTATAGGGGTCCCAAGAGGGGTACCTGATGAATTCAAGGCCCGAAACCAAATAACCGCCGGTTTCCAGTCTTTGTTTTGGTGGGTCACTATTAACAAAAATGTAGATTGGATAAATTATCTTTATTACAACCAACAAAGATTTATAAATTATGCTAGAGATGCGGTAAAAGGTATAGCTGAACAATTAGATGCCACTAGTAGAATGGCTTGGGAAAATCGACTGGCTCTAGATATGATCTTAGCAGAAAAAGGAGGCGTGTGCACAATGTTAGGAGGGAAATGTTGCACATTTATCCCAAATAACACAGCACCCGATGTTCAATCACCCGAGCACTGCAAGGGTTAACAACTTTAGCAGAGGAGATGGCCGAATATTCAGGAGCAGACACTTCCCTGACGGGGTGGCTTGAATCCTGGTTTGGAAAATGGAAAGGCATGATAATCTCGGTTTTTACCTCCCTGATCATGGTTGTCGGAATACTAATAGCCATCGGGTGTTGTATTATTCCTTGTGTAAGAGGGCTGACACAGCGATTGATTGAGACAGCTTTGACGAAGCAGATGTCAATACAAAGAGACCAGGAAGAGAGTATGTACCTGTTAGGTAATGACAAAGTGGATAGTATCAACGGAAATACAGACATTGAAAAGGCGGCTGAAATAATGCTCAGAGGATTTGAGAGGACATATGAGAACCCTCCGCAGTATGTAGAAAACAACAAGGATTAAGGAAAAGAAAAGGGGGAATTGTGAGAATAAGAAATACTGAAATGTTGTTTCTACAGCTTTTGGAAAGTTACCAAGAAGTCATTTGTGCACAACATAATGAAATCACTGAAAAAGAGAACTGATAAGGATATGTCAGTGGAGACCTGAAGACAGTACATCACTGACAAAGAGAACTGATAAGGGTATGTGGAGACCTTAAGACAGTACATCACTGACAAAGAGAATTGATAAGGGTATGTAAGTACAGACCTTGGGACAGTACATCACTTAAAAATTGTGCTTAGGCAGATAAAAGAGAAACAGCAAGAGTTAGAACAAAGGATGTAGTGAATAAGAAACTGCCCCACGAAGATAAAGGCTGACAGCTGCAAGTTAAAACACATAATAGAGAGCCAAATAAGGTAAAACAAAAACAAGAGTTAGGGGCTAGAAAGTTAGAGTAGGGGGAGAAGTAAACAGAGGAGGAGACTGTAGAAACCATAGGATAGGTTAGTGTCATAATACGTTATAACCAATAATGTAAAATAAAGGCGTGGACAAATGGATTTGGATTGTATAAACATGAACTGAATATGTTGATCGGTGTGCCTGCTTGTAGGACACCCGATCTTGCAAGAACGTTAAATAAACTTACTTCTTCAGAGTTTGACTTGGTGTAAATTATTATTAAGTGGGCTACGTTTCTCACACCTGGAAACAGGTTCGTCAGTTAACCCAGAAACAGGGAGAACAGTTACCCTGGAAACTGGGCAGTCAGTTAGCACGGAAACAGGGCGGTCAGTTATCCCGGAAACAGGGTGATCAGTTACCCTGGAAACAGGGTGATCAGTTACCCTGGAAACAGGGCGGCCAGTTACTTCGGAAACAGGGCCGTCAGTTATCCCGGAAACAGGGTGATCAGTTACCCTGGAAACAGGGCAGTCAGTTATCCCGGAAACAGGGTGATCAGTTACCCTGGAAACAGGGCAGTCAGTTATCCTGGAAACAGGGCAGTCAGTTACCCCGGAAACAGGGCGGTCAGTTACCGTGGAAACAGGGCAGTCAGTTACCCTGGAAACAGGGCAGTCAGTTATCCTGGAAACAGGGCAGTCAGTTATCCTGGAAACATGGCGGTCAGTTACCCCGGAAATAGGGCGGTCAGTTATCCTGGAAACAGGGCGATCAGTTACCCCGGAAACAGGGAGATCAGTTACCCCGGAAACAGGGCGGTCAGTTACCCTGGAAACAGGGCAGTCAGTTAACCTGGAAACAGGGCAGTCAGTTATCCTGGAAACAGGGCATTCAGTTATCCTGGAAACAGGGCGGTCAGTTACCCCAGAAATAGGGCGGTCAGTTATCCTGGAAACAGGGCGGTCAGTTACCCCGCAAACAGGGCGGTCAGTTACCCTGCAAACAGGTTCGTCAGTTACCCCAGAAACAGGGCGGTCAGTAACCCTGGAAACAGATTAGTCAGTTACCCCGGAAACAAGGTGATCAGTTATCATGGAAACAGGGCAGTCAGTTAGCCTGGAAAAAGGGCAGTCAGTTACCCGGGAAAAAGGGCAGTAAGGTACCCTGGAAACAGGGCAGTCAGTTATCCCGGAAACAGGGCAGTCAGTTATCCCGGAAACAGGGTGATCAGTTACCCAGGAAACAGGGCAGTCAGTTATCCCGGAAACAGGGCAGTCAGTTACCCTGGAAACAGGGTGATCAGTTACCCTGGAAACAGGGTGATCAGTTACACTGGAAACAGGGCGGTCAGTTACCCCGGAAACAGGGCAGTCAGTTATCCCGGAAACAGGGTGATCAGTTACCCTGGAAACAGGGCAGTCAGTTATCCGGAAACAGGGTGATCAGTTAGCCCGGAAACAGGGAGATCAGTTACCCCGGAAACAGGGCGGTCAGTTATCCCGGAAACAGGGCGGTCAATTACCCCGGAAACAGGGCGGTCAGTTATCCCGGAAACAGGGTGATCAGTTACCCTGGAAACAGGGCAGTCAGTTATCCAGGAAACAGGGCGGTCAGTTACCCCGGAAACAGGGCGGTCAGTTACCCTGGAAACAGGTTTGTCAGTTACCCCAGAAACAGGGAGATCTGTTACCCTGGAAAAAGGGCAGTCAGTTACCACGGAAACAGGGCGGTCAGTTATCCCGGAAACAGGGTGATCAGTTACCCTGGAAACAGGGCAGTCAGTTACCCTGGAAACAGGGCGGTCAGTTACCCCGGAAACAGGGCAGTCAGTTATCCCGGAAACAGGGTGATCAGTTACCCGGGAAACAGGGCAGTCAGTTATCCCGGAAGCAGGGTGATCAGTTACCCTGGAAACAGGGCAGTCAGTTATCCTGGAAACAGGGCGGTTAGTTAACCTGGAAACAGGGCAGTCAGTTATCCCGGAAACAGGGTGATCAGTTACCCTGGAAACAGGGCAGTCAGTTACCCTGGAAACAGGGCGGTCAGTTACCCTGGAAACAGGGCAGTCAGTTATCCCGGAAACAGGGTGATCAGTTACCGTGGAAACAGGGCAGTCAGTTACCCCGGAAACAGGGTGATCAGTTACCCGGAAACAGGGCGATCAGTTACCCGGAAACAGGGCGATCCGTTTTCCCGGAAACAGGGCGGTCAGTTACCCTGGAAACAGGGCAGTCAGTTACCCCGGAAACAAGACGTTCAGTTACCCCGGAAACAAGGCGGTTAATTACCCCAGAAACAGGGCAATCAGTTCCCCTGGAAACAGGGTGATCAGTTACCCTGGAAACTGGGCAGTCAGTTACCCTGGAAACAGGGCAGTCAGTTACCCTGGAAACAGGGCAGTCAGTTATTCCGGAAACAGGGTGATCAGTTACCCTGGAAACTGGGCAGTCAGTTACCCTGGAAACAGCCAGTCAGTTACCCTGGAAACAGGGCAGTCAGTTACCCTGGAAACTGGGTGGTCAGTTACCCTGGAAACAGGGCAGTAGGTTATCCCGGAAACAGGGTGGTCAGTTACCCTGGAAACAGGGCAGTCAGTTACCCCGCAAACAGGGTGATCAGTTACCCTGGAAACTGGGCAGTCAGTTACCACGGAAACAGGGTGGTCAGTTACCCTGGAAACAGGGCTGTCAGTTACCCCGGAAACAGGGTGGTCAGTTACCCTGGAAACAGGGCAGTCAGTTACCCCGGAAACAGGGTGGTCAGTTACCCTGGAAACAGGGCAGTCAGTTACCCCAGAAACAGGGTGGTCAGTTACCCTGGAAACAGGGCAGTCAGTTACACCGGAAACAGGGTGGTCAGTTACCCTGGAAACAGGGCAGTCAGTTTCCCCGTAAATAGGGCGGTCAGTGATCCTGTAAAAAGGGCGGCTAGTTACCCCGGAAACAGGGAGATCAGTTACCTCGGAAATAGGGCGGTTAGTTACCCTGGAAACAGGGCAGTCAGTTACCCTGGAAACAGGGCAGTCTGTTACCCTGGAAACAGGGCAGTCAGTTATCCTGGAAACAGGGTGGTCAGTTACCCTGGAAACAGGGTGGTCAGTTACCCCGGAAACAGGGTGATCAGTTATCCTGGAAACAGGGCGCTCAGTTACCCCGGAAACAGGGCAGTCAGTTACCCCGGAAGCAGGGCGGTCAGTAACCCTGGAAACAGATTAGTCAGTTACCCCGGAAACAAGGTGATCAGTTATCATGGAAACAGGGCAGTCAGTTAGCCTGGAAAAAGGGCAGTCAGTTACCCCGGAAATAGGGCGGTAAGGTACCCTGGAAACAGGGCAGTCAGTTATCCCGGAAACAGGGCAGTCAGTTATCCCGGAAACAGGGTGATCAGTTACCCAGGAAACAGGGCAGTCTGTTACCCTGGAAACAGGGCAGTCAGTTATCCTGGAAACAGGGCATTCAGTTATCCTGGAAACAGGGCGGTCAGTTACCCCAGAAATAGGGCGGTCAGTTATCCTGGAAACAGGGCGGTCAGTTACCCCGCAAACAGGGCGGTCAGTTACCCTGCAAACAGGTTCGTCAGTTACCCCAGAAACAGGGCGGTCAGTAACCCTGGAAACAGATTAGTCAGTTACCCCGGAAACAAGGTGATCAGTTATCATGGAAACAGGGCAGTCAGTTAGCCTGGAAAAAGGGCAGTCAGTTACCCGGGAAAAAGGGCAGTAAGGTACCCTGGAAACAGGGCAGTCAGTTATCCCGGAAACAGGGCAGTCAGTTATCCCGGAAACAGGGTGATCAGTTACCCAGGAAACAGGGCAGTCAGTTATCCCGGAAACAGGGCAGTCAGTTACCCTGGAAACAGGGTGATCAGTTACCCTGGAAACAGGGTGATCAGTTACACTGGAAACAGGGCGGTCAGTTACCCCGGAAACAGGGCAGTCAGTTATCCCGGAAACAGGGTGATCAGTTACCCTGGAAACAGGGCAGTCAGTTATCCGGAAACAGGGTGATCAGTTAGCCCGGAAACAGGGAGATCAGTTACCCCGGAAACAGGGCGGTCAGTTATCCCGGAAACAGGGCGGTCAATTACCCCGGAAACAGGGCGGTCAGTTATCCCGGAAACAGGGTGATCAGTTACCCTGGAAACAGGGCAGTCAGTTATCCAGGAAACAGGGCGGTCAGTTACCCCGGAAACAGGGCGGTCAGTTACCCTGGAAACAGGTTTGTCAGTTACCCCAGAAACAGGGAGATCTGTTACCCTGGAAAAAGGGCAGTCAGTTACCACGGAAACAGGGCGGTCAGTTATCCCGGAAACAGGGTGATCAGTTACCCTGGAAACAGGGTGATCAGTTACCCTGGAAACAGGGCGGTCAGTTACCCCGGAAACAGGGCAGTCAGTTATCCCGGAAACAGGGTGATCAGTTACCCGGGAAACAGGGCAGTCAGTTATCCCGGAAGCAGGGTGATCAGTTACCCTGGAAACAGGGCAGTCAGTTATCCTGGAAACAGGGCGGTTAGTTAACCTGGAAACAGGGCAGTCAGTTATCCCGGAAACAGGGTGATCAGTTACCCTGGAAACAGGGCAGTCAGTTACCCTGGAAACAGGGCGGTCAGTTACCCTGGAAACAGGGCAGTCAGTTATCCCGGAAACAGGGTGATCAGTTACCGTGGAAACAGGGCAGTCAGTTACCCCGGAAACAGGGTGATCAGTTACCCGGAAACAGGGCGATCAGTTACCCGGAAACAGGGCGATCCGTTTTCCCGGAAACAGGGCGGTCAGTTACCCTGGAAACAGGGCAGTCAGTTACCCCGGAAACAAGACGTTCAGTTACCCCGGAAACAAGGCGGTTAATTACCCCAGAAACAGGGCAATCAGTTCCCCTGGAAACAGGGTGATCAGTTACCCTGGAAACTGGGCAGTCAGTTACCCTGGAAACAGGGCAGTCAGTTACCCTGGAAACAGGGCAGTCAGTTATTCCGGAAACAGGGTGATCAGTTACCCTGGAAACTGGGCAGTCAGTTACCCTGGAAACAGCCAGTCAGTTACCCTGGAAACAGGGCAGTCAGTTACCCTGGAAACTGGGTGGTCAGTTACCCTGGAAACAGGGCAGTAGGTTATCCCGGAAACAGGGTGGTCAGTTACCCTGGAAACAGGGCAGTCAGTTACCCCGCAAACAGGGTGATCAGTTACCCTGGAAACTGGGCAGTCAGTTACCACGGAAACAGGGTGGTCAGTTACCCTGGAAACAGGGCTGTCAGTTACCCCGGAAACAGGGTGGTCAGTTACCCTGGAAACAGGGCAGTCAGTTACCCCGGAAACAGGGTGGTCAGTTACCCTGGAAACAGGGCAGTCAGTTACCCCAGAAACAGGGTGGTCAGTTACCCTGGAAACAGGGCAGTCAGTTACACCGGAAACAGGGTGGTCAGTTACCCTGGAAACAGGGCAGTCAGTTTCCCCGTAAATAGGGCGGTCAGTGATCCTGTAAAAAGGGCGGCTAGTTACCCCGGAAACAGGGAGATCAGTTACCTCGGAAATAGGGCGGTTAGTTACCCTGGAAACAGGGCAGTCAGTTACCCTGGAAACAGGGCAGTCTGTTACCCTGGAAACAGGGCAGTCAGTTACCCTGGAAACAGGGCAGTCAGTTACCCTGGAAACTGGGTGGTCAGTTACCCTGGAAACAGGGCAGTAGGTTATCCCGGAAACAGGGTGGTCAGTTACCCTGGAAACAGGGCAGTCAGTTACCCCGCAAACAGGGTGATCAGTTACCCTGGAAACTGGGCAGTCAGTTACCACGGAAACAGGGTGGTCAGTTACCCTGGAAACAGGGCTGTCAGTTACCCCGGAAACAGGGTGGTCAGTTACCCTGGAAACAGGGCAGTCAGTTACCCCGGAAACAGGGTGGTCAGTTACCCTGGAAACAGGGCAGTCAGTTACCCCAGAAACAGGGTGGTCAGTTACCCTGGAAACAGGGCAGTCAGTTACACCGGAAACAGGGTGGTCAGTTACCCTGGAAACAGGGCAGTCAGTTTCCCCGTAAATAGGGCGGTCAGTGATCCTGTAAAAAGGGCGGCTAGTTACCCCGGAAACAGGGAGATCAGTTACCTCGGAAATAGGGCGGTTAGTTACCCTGGAAACAGGGCAGTCAGTTACCCTGGAAACAGGGCAGTCTGTTACCCTGGAAACAGGGCAGTCAGTTATCCTGGAAACAGGGTGGTCAGTTACCCTGGAAACAGGGTGGTCAGTTACCCCGGAAACAGGGTGATCAGTTATCCTGGAAACAGGGCGCTCAGTTACCCCGGAAACAGGGCAGTCAGTTACCCCGGAAGCAGGGCGGTCAGTAACCCTGGAAACAGATTAGTCAGTTACCCCGGAAACAGGGTGATCAGTTATCCAAGAAACAGGGCAGTCAGTTAGCCTGGAAACTGGGCAGTCAATTACCCTGGAAACAGGGCAGTCAGTTACCCCGGAAACAGGGCAGTAAGTTACCCTGGAAACAGGGCAGTCAGTTAAACCGGAAACAGGGCAGTCAGTTATCCCGGAAACAGAGTGATCAGTTACCCTGCAAACAGGGCAGTCAGTTATCCCGGAACAGGGCAGTCAGTTACCCTGGAAACAGGGTGATCAGTTACCCTGGAAACAGGGTGATCAGTTACACTGGAAACAGGGCGGTCAGTTACCCCGGAAACAGGGCAGTCAGTTATCCCGGAAACAGGGTGATCAGTTACCCTGGAAACAGGGCAGTCAGTTATCCCGGAAACAGGGTGATCAGTTACCCCGGAAACAGGGCAGTCAGTTATCCCGGAAACAGGGAGATCAGTTACCCTGGAAACAGGGCAGTCAGTTATCCTGGAAACAGGGCGGTCAGTTACCCCGGAAACAGGGCGGTCAGTTATCCCGGAAACAGGGCGGTCAATTACCCCGGAAACAGGGTGATCAGTTACCCTGGAAACAGGGCAGTCAGTTATCCAGGAAACAGGGCGGTCAGTTACCCCGGAAACAGGGCGGTCAGTTACCCTGGAAACAGATTTGTCAGTTACCCCAGAAACAGGGAGATCAGTTACCCTGGAAACTGGGCAGTCAGTTACCACGGAAACAGGGCGGTCAGTTATCCCGGAGACAGGGTGATCAGTTACCCTGGAAACAGGGCAGTCAGTTACCCCGGAAACAGGGTGATCAGTTACCCAGGAAACAGGGTGATCAGTTACCCTGGAAATAGGGCGGTCAGTTACCCCGGAAACAGGGCAGTCAGTTATCCCGGAAACAGGGTGATCAGTTACCCTGGAAACAGGGCAGTCAGTTATCCCGGAAGCAGGGTGATCAGTTACCCTGGAAACAGGGCAGTCAGTTATCCTGGAAACAGGGCAGTCAGTTACCCTGGAAACAGGGCGGTTAGTTAACCTGGAAACAAGGCAGTCAGTTATCCCGGAAACAGGGTGATCAGTTACCCTGGAAACAGGGCAGTCAGTTACCCTGGAAACAGGGCAGTCAGTTATCCCGGAAACAGGGTGATCAGTTACCGTGGAAACAGGGCAGTCAGTTACCCCGGAAACAGGGTGATCAGTTACCCGGAAACAGGGCAGTCAGTTACCCCGGAAACAAGACGTTCAGTTACCCCGGAAACAGGGCGGTTAATTACCCCAGAAACAGGGCGATCAGTTCCCCTGGAAACAGGGTGATCAGTTACCCTGGAAACTGGGCAGTCAGTTACCCTGGAAACAGGGCAGTCAGTTATTCCGGAAACAGGGTGATCAGTTACCCTGGAAACTGGGCAGTCAGTTACCCTGGAAACAGCCAGTCAGTTACCCTGGAAACAGGGCAGTCAGTTCCCCTGGAAACTGGGTGGTCAGTTACCCTGGAAACAGGACAGTAAGTTATCCCGGAAACAGGGTGGTCAGTTACCCTGGAAACAGAGCAGTCAGTTACCCCGCAAACAGGGTGATCAGTTACCCTGGAAACTGGGCAGTCAGTTACCACGGAAACAGGGTGATCAGTTACCCTGGAAACAGGGCAGTCAGTTACCCCGCAAACAGGGTGATCAGTTACCCTGGAAACTGGGCAGTCAGTTACCACGGAAACAGGGTGGTCAGTTACCCTGGAAACAGGGTGATCAGTTATCCTGGAAACAGGGCGCTCAGTTACCCCGGAAACAGGGCAGTCTGTTACCCCGGAAACAGGGCGGTCAGTAACCCTGGAAACAGATTAGTCAGTTACCCCGGAAACAGGGTGATCAGTTATCCTGGAAACAGGGCAGTCAGTTACCCCGGAAACTGGACAGTCAGTTACCCTGGAAACAGGGCAGTCAGTTACCCCGGAAACTGGGCAGTCAGTTACCCTGGAAACAGGGCAGTCAGTCACCCCGGAAACAAGACGTTCAGTTACCCCGGAAACAGGGCGGTTAATTACCCCAGAAACAGGGCGATCAGTTCCCCTGGAAACAGGGTGATCAGTTACCCTGGAAACTGGGCAGTCAGTTACCCTGGAAAAAGGGCAGTCAGTTACCCTGGAAACAGGGCAGTCAGTTATTCCAGAAACAGGGTGATCAGTTACCCTGGAAACAGGGCAGTCAGTTACCCTGGAAACAGGGCAGTAGGTTATCCCGGAAACAGGGTGGTCAGTTACCCTGGAAACAGGGCAGTCAGTTACCCCGCAAACAGGGTGATCAGTTACCCTGGAAACTGGGCAGTCAGTTACCATGGAAACAGGGTGGTCAGTTACCCTGGAAACAGGGCTGTCAGTTACCCCGGAAACAGGGTGGTCAGTTACCCTGGAAACAGGGCAGTCAGTTACCCCGGAAACAGGGTGGTCAGTTACCCTGGAAACAGGGCAGTCAGTTACCCCGGAAACAGGGTGGTCAGTTACCCTGGAAACAGGGCAGTCAGTTACCCCGGAAACAGGGTGGTCAGTTACCCTGGAAACAGGGCAGTCAGTTTCCCCGTAAATAGGGCGGTCAGTGATCCTGTAAACAGGGCGGCCAGTTACCCCGGAAACAGGGAGATCAGTTACCTCGGAAATAGGGCGGTTAGTTACCCTGGAAACAGTGCAGTCAGTTACCCTGGATACAGGGCAGTCAGTTATCCTGGAAACAGGGTGGTCAGTTACCCCGGAAACAGGGTGATCAGTTATCCTGGAAACAGGGCGCTCAGTTACCCCGGAAACAGGGCAGTCAGTTACCCCGGAAGCAGGGCGGTCAGTAACCCTGGAAACAGATTAGTCAGTTACCCCGGAAACAGGGTGATCAGTTATCCAAGAAACAGGGCAGTCAGTTACCCCGGAAACAGGGCAGTAAGTTACCCTGGAAACAGGGCAGTCAGTTAAACCGGAAACAGGGCAGTCAGTTATCCCGGAAACAGAGTGATCAGTTACCCTGGAAACAGGGCAGTCAGTTATCCCGGAACAGGGCAGTCAGTTACCCTGGAAACAGGGTGATCAGTTACCCTGGAAACAGGGCGGTCAGTTACCCCGGAAACAGGGCAGTCAGTTATCCCGGAAACAGGGTGATCAGTTACCCTGGAAACAGGGCAGTCAGTTACCCCGGAAACAGGGAGATCAGTTCCCCCGGAAACAGGGCAGTAAGTTACCCTGGAAACAGGGCAGTCAGTTATCCTGGAAACAGGGTGGTCAGTTACCCTGGAAACAGGGTGGTCAGTTACCCTGGAAACAGGGTGATCAGTTATCCTGGAAACAGGGCGCTCAGTTACCCCGGAAACAGGGCAGTCAGTTACCCCGGAAACAGGGCGGTCAGTAACCCTGGAAACAGATTAGTCAGTTACCCCGGAAACAGGGTGATCAGTTATCCTGGAAACAGGGCAGTCAGTTAGCCTGGAACCTGGGCAGTCAATTACCCTGGAAACAGGGCAGTCAGTTACCCCGGAAACAGGGCAGTAAGTTACCCTGGAAACTGGGCAGTCAGTTATCCCGGAAACAGGGCAGTCAGTTATCCCGGAAACAGGGTGATCAGTTACCCTGGAAACAGGGCAGTCAGTTACCCCGGAAACAGGGCTGTCTGTTACCCTGTAAACAGGGCAGTCAGTTATCCCGGAAACAGGGCAGTCAGTTATCCCGGAAACAGGGTATTCAGTTACCCTGGAAACAGGGCAGTCAATTACCTTGGAAACAGGGCAGTCAGTTACCACGGAAACAGGGCAGTCAGTTACCCTGGAAACTGGGCAGTCAGTTACCCTGGAAACAGGGCAGTCAGTTACCCTGGAAACTGGGCAGTCAGTTCCCCTGGAAACAGGGCAGTCAGTTACCCCGGAAACTGGGCAGTCAGTTACCCTGGAAACAGGGCAGTCAGTCACCTTGGAAACAGGTTAGTCAGTTATCCCGGAAACATGGTGATCAGTTACCCCGGAAACGTGGCAGTCAGTTCCCCTGGAAACAGGGCAGTCAGTTACCCTGGAAACAGGGCAGTCAGTTATCCCCAAAACTGGGCAGTCAGTTATGCCCGAAACAGGGTGATCAGTTACCCTGGAAACTGGGCAGACAGTTAACCTGGAAACAGGGCAGTCAGTTACCCTGGAAACAGGGCAGTCAGTTATCCTGGAAACAGGGCAGACAGTTATCCTGGAAACAGGGCAGTCAGTTACCCCGGATATAGGGCGGTCAGTTATCCTGGAAACAGGGCGGTCAGTTACCCCGGAAACAGGGAGATCAGTTACCCCGGAAACAGGGCGGTCAGTTACCCTGGAAACAGGGCAGTCAGTTATCCTGGAAATAGGGCAGTCAGTTATCCTGGAAACAGGGCGGTCAGTTACCCCGGAAATAGGGCGGTCAGTTATCCTGGAAACTGGGCGGTCAGTTATCCTTGCAACAGGGTGATCAGTTACCTTGGAAACTGGGCAGTCAGTTACCCTGGAAACAGGGCAGTCAGTTACCTTGGAAACTGGGCAGTCAGTTACCTTGGAAACTGGGCAGTCAGTTACCCTGGAAGCAGGGCAGTCAGTTACCCTGGAAACAGGGCAGACCGTTATCCTGGAAACAGGGCGGTCAGTTACCCCGGATATAGGGCGGTCAGTTATCCTGGAAACAGGGCGGTCAGTTACCCCGGAAACAGGGAGATCAGTTACTCCGGAAACAGGGCTGTCAGTTACAAGGAAACAGGGCAGTCAGTTATCCTGGAAATAGGGCAGTCTGTTTTCCTGGAAACAGGGCGGTCAGTTATCCTGGAAACAGGGCGGTCAGTTATCCCGGAAAAAGGTGATCAGTTACCCTGGAAACTGGGCAGTCAGTTACCCTGGAAACAGGGCAGTCAGTTTCCCCGGAAACAGGGCAGTCAGTTACCCCAGAAACTGGGCAGTCAGTTACCCTGCAAACAGGGCATTCAGTTATCCCGGAAACAGGGCAGTCAGTTATCCCGGAAAAAGGTTGATCAGTTACCCTGGAAACTGGGCAGTCAGTTACCCTGGAAACAGGGCAGTCAGTTTCCCCGGATACAGGGCAGTCAGTTACCCTGGAAACAGGGCAGTCAGTTACCCCGGACACTGGGCAGTCAGTTACCCTGGAAACTGGGCAGTCAGTCACCCTGGAAACAGGTTAGTCAGTTACCCCGGAAACAGGGTGATCAGTTACCCCGGAAACAGGACAGTCAGTTCCCCTGGAAACAGGGCAGTCAGTTACCCTGGAAACAGGGTGAACAGTTACCCTGGAAACTGGGCAGTCAGTTACCCTGGAAACAGGGTGAACAGTTACCCTGGAAACAGGGCGCTCAGTTACCCCGGAAACAGGGCCGTCAGTTACCCTGGAAACAGGGCAGTCAGTTATCCTGGAAACAGGGGGGTAAGTTACCCCGGAGCAGGGTGGTCAGTTACCCCGGAAACAGGGTGATCAGTTATCCTGGAAACAGGGCAGTCAGTTACCCCGGAAACAGGGCAGTCAGTTACCCTGGAAACAGGGCAGTCAGTTATCCCGGAAACAGGGCAGTCAGTTATCCCGGAAACAGGGTGATCAGTTACCCTAGAAAAGGGCAGTCAGTTACCACGGAAACAGGGCAGTCAGTTACCCTGGAAACAGGGAAGTCAGTTGTCCCGGAAACAGGGCAGTCAGTTATCCCGGAAACAGGGTGATCAGTTACCCTGGAAACTGGGCAGTCAGTTACAGTGGAAACAGGGCAGTCAGTTATCCCGGAAAAAGGGTGATCAGTTACCCTGGAAACAGGGCAGTCAGTTATACCGGAAACAGGGCAGTCAGTTATCCCGGAAAAAGGGTGATCAGTTACCCTGGAAACTGGGCAGTCAGTTACCCTGGAAACAGGGCAGTCAGTTACCCCGGAAGCAGGGCAGCCAGTTATCCTGGAAACAGGGCAGTCAGTTACCCCGGAAATAGGGAGGTCAGTTATCCCGGAAACAGGGCGGTCTGTTACCCCGGGAACAGGGAGATCAGTTATCCTGGAAACAGGGCAGTCAGTTACCCTGGAAACAGGGCAGTCGGTTACCCCGGAAACAGGGCAGTCAGTTATCCCGGAAACAGGGCAGTCAGTTATCCCGGAAACAGGGTGATCAGTTACCCTGGAAACACCGCAGTCAGTTACCCCGGAAACAGGGCAGTCAGTTACCCTGGAAACAGGGCAGTCAGTTATCCCGGAAACAGGGGAGTCAGTTATCCCGGAAACAGGGCAGTCAGTTATCCCAGAAAAAGGGTGATCAGTTACCCTGGAAACTGGCCAGTCAGTTACCCTGGAAACAGGGCAGTCAGTTTCCCCTGAAACAGGGCAGTCAGTTACCCCGGAAACTGGGCAGTCAGTTACCCTGGAAACAGGGCAGTCAGTTATCCCGGAAACAGGGCAGTCAGTTATCCCAGAAAAAGGGTGATCAGTTACCCTGGAAACTGGGCAGTCATTTACCCTGGAAACAGGGCAGTCAGTTACCCCGGACACTGGGCAGTCAGTTACCCTGGAAACTGGGCAGTTAGTCACCCTGGAAACAGGTTAGCCAGTTACAAAGGAAACAGGGTGATCAGTTATCCCGGAAACAGGGCAGTCAGTTATCCCGGAAACAGGGTGAACAGTTACCCTGGAAACTGGGCAGTCAGTTACCCTGGAAACAGGGCCATCAGTTACCCTGGAAACAGGGCAATCAGTTATCCTGGAAACAGGGTGATCTGTTACCCTGGAAACAGGGCAGTCAGTTAGCCTGGAATCAGGGCAGTCAGTTACCCCGGAAACAGGGCAGTCAGTTATCCTGGAAACAGGGTGATCAGTTACCCTGGAAAAGGGCAGTCAGTTACCCTGGAAACAGGGCAGTCAGTTACCCTGGAAACAGGGCTGTCAGTTATCCCGGAAACAGGGCAGTCAGTTATCCCGGAAACAGGGTGATCCGTTACCTTGGAAACTGGGCAGTCAGTTACACTGCAAACAGGGCAGTCAGTTATCCCGGAAACAGGGTGATCAGTTACCCTGGAAACTGGGCAGTCAGTTACACTGGAAACAGGGCAGTCATTTACCCCGGAAACAGGGCAGTCAGTTATCCTGGAAACTGGGCATTCAGTTACCCCGGAAACTGTGCAGTCAGTTACCCTGGAAACAGGGCAGTTAGTCACCCTGGAAACAGGGCAGTCAGTTAACCTGGAAACAGGGCAGTCAGTTATCCTGGAAACAGGGCAGTCAGTTACCCCGGAAATAGGGAGGTCAGTTATCCCGGAAACAGGGCGGTCTGTTACCCCGGAAACAGGGAGATCAGTTACGCGGGAAACAGGGCAGTCTGTTACCCTGGAAACAGGGCAGTCAGTTACCCTGGAAACAGGGTGATCAGTTACCCTGGAAACAGGGCAGTCAGTTATCCCGGAAAAAGGGTGATCAGTTACCCTGGAAACTGGGCAGTCAGTTCCCCTGGAAACAGGGCAGTCAGTTTCCCCGGAAACAGGGCAGTCAGTTACCCTGGAAACAGGGTGATCAGTTACCCCGGAAACTGGGCAGTCAGTTACCCTGGAAAAAGGGTGATCAGTTACCCTGGAAACAGGGCAGTCAGTTACCCTGGAAACAGGGCAGTCAGTCACCCTGGAAACAGGTTAGTCAGTTACCCCGGAAACAGGGTGATCAGTGTGAGAAACGTAGCCCACTTGATAATAATTTACACCAAGTCAAACTCTGAAGAAGTAAGTTTATTTAACGTTCTTGCAAGATCGGGTGTCCAACAAGCAGGCACACCGATCAACATATTCAGTTCATGTTTATACAATACAAATCCATTTGTCCACGCCTTTATTTTACATTATTGGTCATAACGTATTATGACACTAACCTATCCTATGGTTGCTACAGTCTCCTCCTCTGTTTACTTCTCCCCCTACTCTAACTTTCTAGCCCCTTACTCTTGTTTTTGTTTTACCTTATTTGGCTCTCCATTATGTGTTTTAACTTGCAGCTGTCAGCCTTTATCTTCGTGGGGCAGTTTCTTATTCACTACATCCTTTGTTCTAACTCTTGCTGTTTCTCTTTTATCTGCCTAAGCACAATTTTTAAGTGATGTACTGTCCCAAGGTCTGTACTTACATAGCCTTATCAATTCTCTTTGTCAGTGATGTACTGTCTTAAGGTCTCCACTGACATATCCTTATCAATTCTCTTTGTCAGTGATTTCATTATGTTGTGCACAAATGACTTCTTGGTAACTTTCCACAAGCTGTAGAAACAACATTTCAGTATTTCTTATTCTCACAGTAGGAATATGGGATTAATGTAGGATTAGTATAAATGGGTGGTTGTTGGTTCGCACAGACTCGGTGGGATGAAGGGCCTGTTTCAGTGCTGTATCTCGAAATTAAATAAATAAAATAAAACCTCTGGCCTGGGTCCAGCAACGATCCTCAGTGTCCATTAGCTGATTTTCCAGCAGCAGCCACTGCCTGCACAGGACTTCCAGCAATGGAGTCCTTGATCCTGTGGAAGGCTACCACTCTCCATTTAAGTGCCTGATTGGTACTACATTCAGTGGGCCTTCCAGACAAGAGGCCACCCGCGATCTTGGTGTCGCTTTTTCTGGATGTCGAGACCCCCGTCGCCAGACGAAAATCCTGGCCTATGACTCACTTTCAAATCAAGATATTGAAACTGATTCAGTGAGATATCTGGCATTGTTTTCACTTGCACAAGTGGTCAATGTTTGCTCGTACACTTGCGATAGCGATGCTGAGTATTCTGGATAGATGTCCATCGACTCTGGAACTAAAGGATAAGGGAACGCTATTTCACACTGGATTGAAAAGAAATTTCTTCACTCAGTGTGTTGTGTGAATATTTGGAATTGTCCATCCAGCAAACAGTCGTTGCCCAGCTGTTATGTTTATTGAAGGCTGCGATCGATAGGTTTCCAGGTAGTGAGGGATATGGGAGTTCAGGGAGAAAACCGGCCACGATCTTGTTAAACGAAAAGGCACGAGGCATCGAATGGCCTACTCCTAGTTTTTATCCCTCCTCTTCCTCCGCCCCCCTCCCTCCTCCTCCTCCTCCTCCTCAGCCCCACTCCCTCCCTCGCCCGCCCCCCCTCCTCCTCCGCCCCCCTCCCTCCTCCTCCGCCCCATCCCTCCTCCTCCTCCTCCGCCCCCCTCCCTCCTCCTCCTCCTCCGCCTCCCTCCTCCTCCGACCCCCTCCCTCCTCCTCCTCCTCCGCCCCCTCCATCCTCCCTCCTCCTCCGCCCCCCTCCCTCCTCCCTCCTCCTCCTCCGCCCCCTCCCTCCTCCTCCTCCGCCCCCCTCCCTCCTCCACCCCCCCTTCTCCTCCTCCGCCCACCTCCCTCCTCCTCCGCCCCCCTCCCTCCTCCTCCGCCCACCTCCCTCCTCCTCCTCCTCCGCCCCCCTCCCTCCTCTTCCTCCACCCCCCTCCCTCCTCCTCCTCCGCCCCCCTCCCTCCTCCTCCGCGCTCCCCTGCCTCCTCCTCCGCCCCCCTCCCTCCTCCTCCTCCGCCCCCTCCCTCCTCCTCCTCCACCCCCTACTCCTCCTCCGCCCCCCCTCCTCCTCCTCCGCCCCCCTCCCTCCTCCTCCGCCCACCTCCCTCCTCCTCCTCCTCCGCCCACCTCCCTCCTCCTCCTCCACCCCCTCCCTCCTCCTCCTCCGCCCCCCTCACTCCTCCTCCTCCGCCCCCCTCCCTCCTCCTCCTCCGCCCCCTTCCCTCCTCCTCCTCCGCCCCCCTCCCTCCTCCTCCTCCGCCCCTACCTCCTCCTCCTCCCGCCCCCTCCCTCCTCCTCCTCCACCCCCTACTCCTCACTTCCGCCCCCCCTTCTCCTCCTCACGCGCCCCCTTCTCCTCCTCCGCCCCCCCTTCTCCCCCTCCGCCCCCCCTTCTCCTCCTCCGCCCCCCCCTTCTCCTCCTCCGCCCCCCCTTCTCCTCCTCCGCCCCCCCTTCTCCTCCTCTGCACCCTCCTCCGCCACCCCCCCTTCTCCCTCCTCCGCCCCCCCCTTCTCCTCCTCCGCCCCCCCTTCTCCTCCCTCCGCCCCCCCTTCTCCTCCCTCCACCCCCCCTTCTCCTCCCTCCACCCCCCTTCTCCTCCGCCACCTCCCCCTTCTCCTCCTCCCCCGACCTCCTCCTTCTCCTCCTCCCTACCTCCCCCTTCTCCTCCTCCCCCACCCCCCCTTCTCCTCCTCCCCCACCCCCCCTTCTCCTCCTCCCCACCTCCCCCTTCTCCTCCTCCCCCACCCCCCCTTCTCCTCCTCCCCCACCCCCCCTTCTCCTCCTCCCCCACCCCCCTTCTCCTCCCCCACCCCCCCTTCTCCTCCTCCCCACCCCCCCTTCTCCTCCCCCCTTTCTCCTCTCCCCCCCTTCTCCTCTCCCCCCCCTTCTCCTCTCCCCCTTCTCCTCCCCCCTTCTCCTCCCCCCCTTCTCCTCCCCCCCTTCTCCTCCCCCCTTCTCCTCCCCCCCTCTCCTCCCCCTTCTCCTCCCTCCCCCCTCCCTTCCCCCCTTCTCCTCCCTCACCCCTCCCTACCCACCTCTCTCCTCCCTCCCCCCGTTCTCCTCCCTCCCCCCCACTTCTCCTCCCTCCCCCGCCTCTCCTCCCTTCCCCCCCCTTCACCTCCCTTCACCCCCCTTCTCCTCCCGTCCCCCCCTTCTCCTCCCTTCCCACCCCACCTTCTCCCTCCCTTCCCCCCCCACCTTCTCCTCCCTCCCCCCCTTCTCCTCCCTCCCCCCCTTCTCCTCCCTCCACCCCCCCCTCCACCTCCACCACCCCCCTCTTCTCCGCCCCCTCCTTCTCTCCTCCCCCCACTTCTCCTCCCCCCCACTTCTCCTCCCCCACTTCTCCTCCCCCCCTTCCTCCCCCCCTTCTCCTCCCCCCACTTCTCCTCCCCCCCCTTCTCCTCCCCACCCTTCTCCTCCCCCCCTCTCCTCCCCCCTTCTCCTCCCCACCCCCTCACTCCTCCCCCTTCTCCTCCCCCCCTTCTCCTCCCCCCCCACTTCTCCTCCCCCCCACTTCTCCTCCCCCCCCTACTTCTCCCCCCCAACTGCGCCTCGCCCCCCACTTCTCCTCCCCCCCACTTCTCCTCCCCCACCCACTTCTCCTCCCCCCCACTTCTCCTCCCCCCCCACTTCTCCTCCCCCCCCACTTCTCCTCCCTCCCCCCTCCCTTCCCCCCCTTCTCCTACCTAACCCCCCTTCTCCTCCCTCCCCCCTCCTTCTCCTCCCTCCCCCCCTCCTTCTCCTCCCTCCCCCCCCATCTCCTCCCTTCCCCCAACTCCTTCTCCTCCCTCCACCCCCCCTTCTCCTCCCTCCACCCCTCCCTTCTCCTCCCTCCACCCCCCCCTTCTCCTCCCTGCACCCCCCCCTTCTACCTCCAATACCCTCCACCCCCCTTCTTCTCCCTCCAACCCCCTTCTCCTCCCTCCACCCCCCCTTCTCCTCCCTCCACCCCCCTTCTCCTCCCTTCACCCCCCCTTCTCTTCCCTCCACCCCCCCTTCTCTTCCCTCCACCCCCCCTTCTCCACCCTCAACCCCCCCTTCTCCTCCCTCCACCCCCCTTCTCCTCCCTCCACCCCCCCCTTCTCTTCCCTCCACCCCCCCCTTCTCCTCCCTCCACCCCCCCCTTCTCCTCCTCCCCCACCTCCCCTTCTCCTCCTCCCCCACCTCCCCCTTCTCCTCCTCCCCCACCTCCCCCTTCTCCTCCTCCACCTCCCCCTTCTCCTCCTCCTCCCCCACCCCCCCTTCTCCTCCTCCCCCACCTCCCCCTCTCCTCCTCCCCCACCCCCCCTTCTCCTCCTCCCCCACCCCCCTTCTCCTCCTCCCCACCCCCCCCTTCTCCAGCCCCCCTTCTCCTCCTCCCCCACCACCCCCTTATCCTCCTCCCCCACCCCCCACCTTCTCTCCCCCACCCTTCTCTCCCCCCCTTCTCTCACCCCCTTCTCTCACCCCCTTCTCTCACCCCCCCTTCTCTCACCCCCCTTCTCTCACCCCCTTCTCCTCCCCCCTTCTCCTCCCCCCCCTTCTCCTCCCCCCCTTCTCCTCCCCCCCTTCTCCTCCCCCCCTTCTCCTCCCCCCCTTCTCCTCCTCCCCCCCTTCTCCTCCTCCCCCCCTTTTCCTCCTCCCCCCCTTCTACTCCCCCCTTCTACTCCCCCCCTTCTACTCCCCCCCCTTCTACTCCCCCCCTTCTCCTCCCCCCCTTCTCCTCCCCCCACCTTCTCCTCCCCCACCTTCTCCTCCCCCCCTCTCCTCCCCCCTTCTCCTCCCCCCCCTTCTCCTCCCTCCCCCCCTCCTTCTCCTCACTCCCCCCCTCCTTCTCCTCCCTCCCCCCTCCTTCTCCCTCCCTCCCCCCGCTTCTCCTCCCTCCCCCCCCTTCTCCTCCCTCCCCCACCCTACTCCTCCCTTCCCCCCCTTCTCCTCCCCCCCTTCTCCTCCTCCCCCCCTTCTCCTCCCCCCTTCTCCTCCCTCCCCCCTCCAACTCCCCCCTTCTCCTCCCTCCCCCCCTCCTTCTCCTCCCTCCCCCCTCTTTCTCCTCCCTCCCCCCTCCTTCTCCTCCCTCCCCCCTCCTTCTCCTCCCTCCCCCCTCCTTCTCCTCCCTCCCCCCCTCCTTCTCCTCCCTCCCCCCCTCCTTCTCCTCCCTCCCCCCCCTTCTCCTCCCTCCCCCCCCTTCTCCTCCCTCCACCCCCTTCTCCTCCCTCCCCCCCCTTCTCCTCCCTCCCCCCCTTCTCCTCCCTCCCCCCACTTCTCCTCCTCCCCCCACTTCTCCCTCCCCCCCCTTCTCCTCCCCCCCTTCTCCTCCCCCCCTTCTCCTCCCCCCACCTTCTCCTCCCCCACCTTCTCCTCCCCCTTCTCCTCCCTCCCCCCCTTCTCCTCCCTCCCTCCCCCCCTTCTCCTCCCTCCCCCCCTCCCTTCTCCTCCCTCCCCCCTTCTTCTCCTCCCTCCCCCTTCTTCTCCTCCTCCCCCCCTTCTCCTCCCTCCCCCCTTTCTCCTCCTCCACCCCCACCTCATCCCACTTCTCTTCCTCCCCCACTTCTCTTCCTCCCCCACTTCTCTTCCTCCCCCACTTCTCCCCCCCCTTCTCCTCCCTCCACCCCCCCTTCTCCCTCCACCCCCGCTCCTTCTCCTCCTCCGCCCCCCCTTCTCCTCCCTCCACCCCCCCTTCTCCTCCCTCCACGCCCCCCTTCTCCTCCCTCCACGCCCCCCTTCTCCTCCCTCCACGCCCCCCCTTCTCCTCCCTCCACGCCCCCCTTCTCCTCCCTCCACGCCCCCCCTTCTCCCTCCTCCACCCCCCTTCTCCTCCCTCCTCCCCCCCTTCTCCTCCCTCCTCCTCCACCCCCTTCTCCTCCCTCCTCCCCCACCCCCTTCTCCTCTCTCCTCCCCACCCCCACCCCCTTCTCCTCTCTCCTCCCTCCTCCCCACCCCCTTCTCCTCCCTCCTCCCCCACCCCCACCCCCTTCTCCTCCCTCCTCCCCCACCCCCTTCTCCTTTCTCCTCCCTCCTCCCCCCCACCCCTTCTCCTCCTCCCCCCCACCCCTTCTCCTCCTCACCCCCACCCCTTCTCCTCCTCCTCACCCCCACCCCTTCTCCTCCTCCCCCCCACCCCTTCTCCTCCTCCCCCCCACCCCTTCTCCTCCTCCCCCCCCACCCCTTCTCCTCCTCCCCCCCACCCCTTCTCCTCCTCCCCCCCCACCCCTTCTCCTCCTCCCCCCTTCTCCTCCTCCCCCCCACCCCTTCTCCTCCTCCCCCCCACCCCTTCTCCTCCTCCCCCCACCCCCACCCCCACCCCCACCCCCCTTCTCCTCCCTCCTCCCCCACCCCCACCCCCTTCTCCTTTCTCCTCCTCCTCCCCCACCCCCACCCCCACCCCCACCCCCTTCTCCTTTCTCCACCCCCCCTCCCCTTCTCCTCCTCCCCCCCCACCCCACCCCTTCTCCTCCTCCCCACCCCCCCACCCCTTCTCCTCCTCCCCCCCACCCCTTCTCCTCCTCCTCCCCCCCCACCCCTTCTCCTCCTCCTCCCCCCCCACCCCTTCTCCTCCTCCTCCCCCCCCACCCCTTCTCCTTCTCCTCCTCCCCCCCACCCCTTCTCCTCCTCCCCCCCACCCCTTCTCCTCCTCCTCCCCCCCTTCTCCTCCTCCCCCCCACCCCTTCTCCTCCTCCTCCCCCCCACCCCTTCTCCTCCTCCCCCCCCACCCCTTCTCCTCCTCCTCCCCCCCCACCCCTTCTCCTCCTCCTCCCCCCCACCCCTTCTCCTCCTCCCCCCCCACCCCTTCTCCTCCTCCTCTCCCCCCCACCCCTTCTCCTCCCCCCCCCCACCCCTTCTCCTCTCTCTCTCTCTCTCTCTCTGTCTCTCTCTCTCTGTCTCTCTCTCTCTCTCTCTCTCTCTCTCTCTCTGTCTCTGTCTCTCTCTCTCTCTGTCTCTCCACTGCCCCTCGACATTCCAGGTAACATTACATCCAAGCGAGCGTGGAGTTGTGTGTTTGATTGTTTGACTTGCATTATGTGTCTGATTACTTTTTTCATATGTACAGAAGTGAAGATTGGGGGATGTCCAACCTAAACTGGAAACCTTTTGTCTATGGAGGGCTGGCTTCTGTCACTGCGGAGTTTGGTAAGCATGTAGTTTTGCTATTTTGCATTCCCTGTCCGCCTGCTTCCGTGTTTATAGTTGTTAACTGGCCGCTGTGTATAAGATCTGAGGAATTGGATATGAGCAGCATCAATGGAACACGACCCTGGTCTTGCCCTCATTGCATACCCACATATACGCTATGCCAACATGAGTCAGTGGATAGTGATGAGCACTGCAAGTCCTAGCTGATATCCCCTGTCCCCTAAACGTACTGAGGTCAGTAACTTAAACATAGGCCAACAGAAGCTAACCGATGCACCTTCAGCACAGTACTTAATTTTGTTGTATCTAAAAGTGATTCGGCTAGTGGTACATTGCGAACAAGCCACCCATTCTCCTGAGACCACAACTGAAAGCGCTAATAACTTTGAATAACATGCTGTATGCTCCATTTCCAGTGACTTTTATACTTTTCTTCAAGATGTTGGCTTTACTGTGTTTCGTAAACAGTGTCCTGTCCAGGTTTATTCTGATAAATTTTAAAACTGCTGTGGTTGAAATAGCAGCACAGATCAGCATCGACATGTCTGTTAACAGCAGGCTTTTCAGTTAGCCATAAGATACCAGTTCATTCACCTTAAATAAAAATGTACCTTGTTAGAGCACAAGAATTTTATGATAGGCCTCCCCCAATCCATTGACCTCACCTACCGACCTCCCCCACACCTCTCATACCTTCCCGTCTACTTATCTTGTTTATACTGTGCTTCCCTGCATTACCCTGCCAACATATACCGCCACTCCATTTACCTTTGGATGGGCAAAGTTCTCCTTATCCATCTCACTGCTGCTTAACTTGTGTATCCTGTGGTATGAATATTTTATTGCAATGAACAGTTTGCTCTAGATTAGTTTAGTTAGTTGTCCTGACTTTGAAACTTCAGCTGATTCTGCTTCAAGTCTCTGCAAAAATGCCTGGCCCAGCATATTTCAGCTTGTAGTTTGTGAGATGGAGTGGTCCTATATAACTGTTGTATTACAAGTAGGGTTCCCTGAAAGTGCCGCAAGTCTCAAGTTCTTTCTTGGCAAAATTTGTGTTTAAGTAGTAAAGAGCTGTTTTTTTCCTTCACTCTAGGAACTTTTCCAATAGACCTCACAAAAACGCGTCTGCAAGTCCAGGGTCAGATTATTGACACTCGCTACAAAGAGATTAAGTACAGAGGAATGTTGCATGCCTTACTCAAAATATGTAAAGAGGAAGGATTGAGGGCTCTTTATTCCGGGTAAGTTAAACGTATAGTTCATATTAAATGGGACTCTCGGAATGGGTCAAAGAGAAGACAGAGGGAGATTTCATCAGATTAAAATGGGTTTTATAGAATGGTTACAGCACAGAAGGAAGCCATCCAGCCTGTCAAGTCTGTGACGACTTTCTGCAAGAGGTGATCTAGCAAATGAGGAGCTTCTTCTGTAGTGTGTGGAACCATAGAACTAGGAACTCGGATGCAAGATAAAAAGTGTTATGCAGTATAACGTACAAGTCTAGTGTATGATACGTTGAAAAACATGTAAGCAGACGACACCACGTCTACTTCACCATCACCTCACTTGACTCCTCCACTGTTGCTAAATTACTCGACTGCTTGTCTGACATCTAGTACTAAATGAGCTGAAATTTCCTCCAGTTAAATATTGAAAAGACGAAAGTCATTTTACTCGCTCACCACCACAAACTTCATTCCCAAGCTACCAACTCCATCCCTCTCCCTGGAAACTATATGAGGCTGAACCAGACTGTTTGCAACCTCAGTGTCATATTTGACCCCAAGATGAGTTTATGACCATGTATCCATGCCATCAATAAGACCACTTCTTTCCATTTTCTTAATTCCATTTTCGTCCCTGCCTCAGCTCATCTGCTGCTGAAACCTTCATTCATGCTTTTGTTAACTCTAGACTTGACTATTCTATTGCACTCCTGACCAGCCTTCCACTTTCTGCCCATCGTAAACTGAGGTCATCAAAACACTGCTGCCTGTGTCCTAACTCCGAGTCCAATTCAGCCATCACCTCTGTGCTTGCTGACCTGGTCAAGCAAGCCACAATTTAAAAATTCTCATCCTTGTATTTAAATCCCTCCATGACTTCGTACCTGCCTTTCTCTAGAATCTCCTCGGTCCCACAACCCTCTGATATCTGTACTCATCGAATTCTGGCCTTGTGAGCAGCCTAATTTTAATCACTTCACAATTGATTGCTGTGCCTTCAGTTGCGTGGGCCCTAAACTCTGGAATTCCCTCCCTAAACCTTTCTGCTTCTCTCTTTCTCTTTCCTGCTTAAAACATACATCTTTAACCAAATAAAAGCAAGAAATGCTGGAAGTACTCAGCAGGTCTGGCAGCATCTGTGGAGAGAGAAGCAAAGTTAACGTTTCAGGTCCGTGACCCTTCATCAGAACTGACAAATATTAGAAATGTAAAAGGTTTTAAGCAAGCAAAGCAGGGGTGGGGCAAGAGATGACAAAATAGAAGGTGTTGATAGGACAAGGGGGGGATGGGGAAGGGGGTGTCGAAATGGCCAGCAACCGGAAGCTTAGGGTCATGCTGACGGACTGAGCGGAGGTATTCCTCAAAGCGGTCACCCAATCTGCGTTTGGTCTCCCCAATGTAGAGGCGCCCTGCCTCCTGTAAGGAATCCATTCCAATTTTCCCAGTTTCTCCGTCTCCGACGCATCTGCTCTGATCATGCAACCTTCCACGACAGTGCTTCTGACATGTCTTCCTTTTTCCTCAACCGAGGATTCTCCACCCGCCCCCACACTGTGATAGACACGGCCCTCAACCGTGTCCATCCCATTTCCCTCACTTCTACCCTCACCTCTTCCCCCTCCCTCCCAGAACCGCGACAGAGTTCCCCTTGTCCTCACTTTCCACCTCACCAGTCTCCACATCCAAAGGATCATCCATCGCCATTTCCGCCACATCCAGCGTGATGCCACTGCCAAACGCATCTTCCCCTCCCTACCCCTGTCAGCATTCCGAAGGGATCATCAGCTGCGCGACACCCTCGCCCACTCCTCCATTGCACCCACCACCTCATCCCTTTCCCACAGCACCTTCCCCTGCAATCTCAGGAGGTGTAATACCTGCCCAATTACCTCCTCTCTCCTGACTATCCCAGGCCCCAAACACTCCTTTCAGGTGAAGCAGCGATTTACTTGTATTTCTTTCAATGTAGTATACTGTATTCACTGCTCACAATGTGGTCTCCTCCACACTGGAGAGACCAAACACAGATTGGGTGACTGCTTTGTGGAATGCTTCTGCACAGTCCACATGCAGGACTCCGAGATTCCGGTTGCTGGCCATTTCAACACGCTCCCCTGCTCTCGTGCTCACATCTCTGTCCTGGGATTGCTGCAGTGTTCCAGTGAACATCAATGCAAGCTCAAGGAACAGCATCTCATTTACCGATTAGGCACGCCACAGCCTGCCGGCACAGTTATTCTGTGTGACCTTGTCCTATCAACATCATCTCCTTTGTTATCTTTTGCCCCACCCTTGCTTTACCTACTTAAAACCTTTTACATTTCTAATATTTGTCAGTTCTGATGAAGGGTCACTGACCTGAAACGTTAACTCTGCTGCTCTCTCCACAGATGCTGCCAGACCTGCTGAGTATTTCCAGCATTTCTTGTTTTTATTTCAGATTTCCAGCATTTGCAGTATTTTGCTTTTATCTCTTTGACCAAATGTTTGACCATCTGCCCTAATATCACTTTATTTGGCTTGGTGTCAAATTTTACTCTATAATGCTCCTGTGAAGCACCTTTTATTACATTAAAGGCACTATATAATACAAGTTGTTGTTATACCATGTAACACAGTGACCCCATCATAGGAATATATTAACAGAAGGAGGCCATGTAGCTCCTCGTGCCCGTTCTGCCATTGTGAGATCATAGCTGGTCTGCGACCAATCTCCACATACACGCCTTTGCCCCACATCCCTTAATATCTTTGGCTAACAATCTATCAAGCTCAGATTAAAAATTAACAATTGATTTAGCAACAATTGTCATTTGCGGAAGGGAATTCCATATTTCTGCCACCTTTTGTATGAGTAAATGTTTCCTATTTTCATTCCTGAAAGTACTGACTCTAACTTCTTGACTCTGCCTACTAGACCTAGACTTCCCAACTAGCAGAAATAGTTTCTCCCAATCTATCCTATCTGTTCCTCTTGAAAACTTTGATCAAATCAACCCTTAAACTTCTAAATTCCAGGCAATGCAACCCCAATTTGTTTATTCTGTCCTCATTGCTTGATTCTTGGAGTCCAGTTATCATTCTAGTAAACCTAAGCTGCATTCTCAATGCCGAAAATGATGTGTATAATGCCCCCCCACTCCCAGTCTCCTTGGGCCTCCACTGTTTCTACTTTTCACCATTTACTAAGTACTCTGTTCTATCCTTTTTTTAGGTCCAAAGTGAATGACCTCAGGCCTACATTGAAATCCATTTGTTGCAGCTTTGCCCATTTCCTTAATCTATCATAGAGTCATTTACAGTAGAGAAGGAGGCCGTTCAGCCCATTGAGTCCGTGCAGTCTAATGAGCTCCCTTCCTCGATGTGCTAGTTGAGAAATCAGCTAATGGGTTGTGTACTACTGTGCACCACAAGCCTACCTTCACTGGTCAGTATACACATTGGAAATCCTACAGCTCCATGCCTTATTGGCAATCTTGTAAATAGGGCCCAAGCCTTTTTCTCACATGCAAGCTTGATGTTGAAATAGGGCTCATTAAATCTGTCCTGCGGGATAATGACTACCCAGATCAGATCATTGCTCGTGTATCGTGCATACTTACAAATGAGCCTAAGGCTGCCACGTTTGGACCTGAAAAGTGCCCAGTCTACCTCAAATTACCCTGGAAGGGTAAGGTATGTATCTCAAACATTTGAGCAACAGGTGAAACTACTGCTATGCAGTAGCAACACGAGTGGTATTTTCCACCAACAGGATGCTGCCATCAAGCCAAAAAGGCATTCTGCCTACCACACAAAAATGAGTATTGTGGTATAGAAATTCCACGGCTAGTTTGATGCCGGGTGCATAGGCCAAATGTCCCAATGACGTATATTCATGCACAAGGACCTGTCCTCTGCAGGCAGAAGGAACATGTCCAGACGTGGTACCTTTATTGAATTAAACAAAAGTATGGGGACAGTTATTCCTTAGGTTGGCAAGTCGAGAATGCACCCCCATCAGCACCCTTTTCTCATGCAGTATTGTTATTCTCCTTTGAGCTTTGGCATTCTTGCATCTGTCCTGATGAGTGCAAGATGAAAAGCTTCAACTGACTTTTTTTTTTTAGCAATACTCATGTTCTATACTACCGAACAACTATTTATGCTGTCTCTTACTTCTTTAGTTGTCCATGGCTATTTTTTGGCAAGTAGAGCTATTGCCCTTTAGCGTTATAAACTGGTTCTGTATCGCATTCTTTTTTGAACATCTCCCATTCATCTTCTGTCATTTTACCCATTAACAGGTTTGCCCAGTTTACTGTGGACAGTCTCTGTCTCATCGCATTGAAGTCAGCCTTACTGAAATCTAGAATCTTAGCTATTTCATATTTCTCCCTTTCAAATACTATGTTGAACACAATCATTTTATGATCACTTTTAGATAAATGTTCACTCAGTGTTGGGCTTTTAATGAAATATGGCTCATTGCTCATTAATTAATAAATTAATATCGTGTGCCTCCTTGTTGGCTCTAGGACATATTGTTGCATAAAATTATCTCAGACGCACTCAAAATTCACTATCTTTCTGACACCTGCTAATCTGCTTATCCCAATCTATATAAAAGTTAAAATATTCCCAAACAACTCTGCCTTTACTACATAATTGTCTAATCTCAGTATTTCTACAAGCTACCACTTCACAGCTTCCTACCGGGGGCTTATACTCAACTCCCGCCAGATTCGTAAACCCTTTTCTACTTCTTTCTTCTACCCATAAGGTTTCCATTCCTGCTTTGACTCTCGTTATATCCTCTTATCATTGAAGCGATTTCATCCTTAATCATTCAGTCGACTCCTCTCCTTGACCATTTTCCCGATCTTTCCTGTAGAGCTTTTAACCTTATTTACTTCCCAGACCTGACTTTCTTGCAACCATATCTCTGTATTGACTACTATGTTTTACCCTCCAAGTTGAATCTATGACTACAATTCATTTAATTTGTTGGTTATACTCTGTGCCTTTAGATAATGAATACTTATTTGGGCCACATACCCTAAATTATCATTCTGCTCCAATGTCTTACTTTGCACGTTTCCTATTTCTCCTGGTTTAATTAATTTTCATTTTCCCTTTACCTGCAGTCCCTAAAGCACAATTTTTGGCTGGTGCTTTACTCTCTTCCCTTTTATTTATTTTTGAACTATTACCTACAGTAACTTTTCCAGCTGAGCCCTGCCTGCCACTTACTAGTTTAAAGTCCTAGTGACTGTCTGTCTTATTTATCCCATCTGCTAGAGCCCTGGTCCCAGCTCGGTTTTAGGTGGAGCCCGTCCAATTGGACAGTTCTTTCCCATCCCAATGCTGGTGACCGTGTCCCATGTAACGGGACTCCTCTTTCCCGTGCCACTCCTTCAACTACGTGTTCACCTCCCTAATCATCTTAACCCAATGCCAATTTGTATGTGACTCAGGTGATAACACAAGAAATAGGAGCAGGAGTAGACAATATGGCCCATCGAGCCTGCTCCGCCATTCAAAGAACAGTCCAGCACAGGAGCAGGCCGTTCGGCCCTCCAAGCCTGCGCCGATCTTGACGCCCGTCTAAACTAAAACCTTCTGCACTTCCGGGGACCGTATCCCTCTATTCCCATCCTATTCATGGATTTGTCAAGATGCCTCTTAAACGTCGCTATCGTACCTGCTTCCACCACCTCCCTTGGCAGCAAGTTCCAGGCACTCACCACCCTCTTGTGTAAAGAACTTGCCTCGCACATCCCCTCTAAACTTTTGCCCCTCGCATCTTAAACCTATGTCCCCTAGTAACTGACTCTTCCACCCTGGGAAAAAGCTTCTTACTATCCACTCTGTCCATGCCACTCATAACTTTGTAAACCTCTATCATGTCGCCCCTCCACCTCCGTCGTTCCAGTGAAAACAATCCGAGTTTATCCAACCTCTCCTCATAGCTAATGCCCTCCAGACCAGGCAACATCCTGGTAAACCTTTTCTGTACCCTCTCCAAAGCCTCCACTTTCCTGTCCATTCGCCATATCCCTTGATTCCCAGAGAGACCCAAAATTTGTCTATCCCAGCCTTAAATGTATTTACGCTGGACCATCCATAAACCTCTGGGGTAGAGAATTCCAAAAGATTCACAACCCTTTTGAGTGAAGTAATTTTTCCTCATCTTAGTCCTAAATCATCGGCCCATTATCCTGATACTATGCCTCTGATTTAGATTCTTCCACCAGTAGAAACAATCCCTGTGACTACCCTATCCAGCCCCTTCAGAATCTTGTATGTTTCAATGAGATTGCCGCTCATTTTTCTAAACTCTAGAGAATATAGGCCCAGTTTACTCAGCTTCTCATCAGAGGACAACCTGCTCAGCCCAGGGACGAATTTAGTGAACCTTTGCTGCACTGCCTCCAATGCTTTCTTAAATGGTGGAGACCAAAATTGCACACTACTCCAGATGTGGTATCACCAAAACCTTGTACAATCCCCTTGCTATTTGCGTTCCTAATTGCTTGCTGTACCTGCATGCTAACTTTCTGCGTTCCTTGTACAAGCACACCGAAGTCTCTTTGAACATCAGCATTTACAAGTTTCACACCTTTTTAAAGTGTTCTGCTTTTCTATTCTTACAACCAAACTTCACAGTTCCCTACATTATGCTCCATTTGCTATCTTGTTGCTCACTCACTGAACCTGTCTGTATTTCTTTGCGACCTATCTCCTCCCCACAGCTTACCTTTCCACCAACATATTGCTCCAAGAAACTGTCCCAAAACCCTTCTACAAATTCACCTTCTACACCACTCTTGCCAATTTCATTGTCCCAGCCTATATGAAGATTAAATTCCTCCAAAATTATTACATTGCCTTTCTTACAAGCTCCAATAATTTCTTGTTGAATGCTCTGTCCCACGGTATAACTAGTGTTAGGGGCCTATAAACTGCTCTCACCAGTGTTTTCTGAATCTTGCTATTAATTTCCACCCATACTGATTCTACCTCATGATCTTCTGAAGCTAGATCCTTTTTCACTAATGCCTTTATATCATCCTTTACTATCAAGGCCACTCCTCCTTTGCCATTCTGTCTCTCTTTCTGAAACATTGTGTTCCCTGGAATATTTATTTCCCAACCGGGCGGCACAGTGGTTAGCACTGCAGCCTCACAGCTCCAGCGACCCGGGTTCAATTCTGGGTACTGCCTGTGTGGAGTTTGCAAGTTCTCCCTGTGTCTGCGTGGGTTTTCGCCGGGTACTCAGGTTTCCTCCCACCACTAAAAGACTTGCAGGTTGATAGGTAAATTGGCCATTATAAATTGCCCCTTGTATAGGTAGGTGGTAGGGGAATATAGGGACAGGTGGGGATGTGGTAGGAATATGGGATTAGTGTAGGATTAGTATAAATGGGTGGTTGATGGTTGGCACAGACTCGGTGGGCTGAAGGGCCTGTTTCAGTGCTGTATCTCTAAATAAATAAAAACCTTGATCACCTTGTAACCATGTCTCTGTAATGGCGATGAGATCGAAATCATTTACCTCTATTTGTGCCACTAGTTCATCCTATTGTAGTTGCTTCGCATATTCAGATAAAGAACCTTTAATTTTTTTTTTTATTTCTGTTCACTACAATGATCTTATTTGCTGATGTCCAATTTTTGTGAAAATTTGTCCCATTCTGCTCATCTTTACCCACAATGCTATACTGTTCCGATTCCTCAACTTTTCCCTTTTGGATTTCTAAATTTCCAGAGATTTATAACCCTTGAGGACCTGTCTTATTTAACTCCAAATTCCTGGTACTTTCCAAACAGGACCTCTTGCCTACTCTTTCCTCTGTTATTGGTACCAACATTGACCACAACATCTGGATCCTTCCCCATCCCTCTCCAATATCCTTTTCAAGTCCATTTGACATACCAGGTAGGCATCAAACCAAATGGGACTCTTGCTCCTGTTTACAAAGGATGCTATCTGACTCCCTAATTATTGATTTCCCTACAACTATGACATTAGGCATCCTCCCCCGCCCCACAACCAAGATGTCATCGTCTGCATGCTGGCTGTCCATCCGACAGTCTTTATCCACATCCTCGCAGGTGGCAAGTACATTTTACCTGTTGGATAAGATCAGTTTCTGTGGTTCCTCGTTCTCTATCTCACCTGGATTCCCCATAGTCTATACACTATCTGTCAGACCAACTCCATCCATTCTGTGCCTGCATCTCTTATTGAGGTATGACTGAAGTCTGGAGCAAACTGTCCAAAAACTGCTTCCACTCCCTTGTGTTAATGTCTAGAACCGATACTTCAGCTCAAGCCCCTGAGCTGGAGAGTTTTGCAATGGAGACATTATTGTGGATGTGTTCGCCCAGGACAGTCTCGCTGTCCCTTAACTCCCATATACTGCAGCCCACACACAACCTGCTTTACCATATCTTAGTCCAGATTATTTATATCCAGTGTTTAGTTTGTAAGGTTTTTTTCTCTTTCCACACACTGATTTGCAATAAAACATGGACAAAAGAGCTGAACTCAAGGTTAGGTGAGAGTGACTTGCCCTTGACATTAAGGCAGCATTTGACCATGGCATCAAGGAGCTCCAGCAAAACTGGAGTCAGGGGGAAAACTCTCTGCTGGTTGGAATTGTAGCTAGCGCAAAGTAAGATGGTTGTGGTTGTTGGAGGTCAATCATCTCAGCTCCAGGACACTACTGCAGGAGTTCTTCAGGGTAGTGCCCTAGGCCCAACCATTTTCAGCTGTTTCATCAATGACCTTCAATCATAAGGTCAGAATTGGGGATGTTTGCTGATGACTGCACAATGCTCACCACTGGTGACTCCTCAGATACTGAAGCAGTCCATGAAATGCAGCAAGACCTGGACAATATCCAGGCTTGGGCTGATAAGTGGCAAGTAACATTCGTGCCACACAAGTGCCAGGCAATGACCATCTCCAACAAGAGAGAATCTAACCATCTCACCTTGACATTCAACGGCATTACGATAGTTGAATCCCCCACTATCAACATCCTAGGGGCTACCATTGACCAGAAACTGAACTGGAGTAGCAATATAAATACTGTGGCTACAAGAGCAGGTCAGAAGCTAGGAATTCTGGGGCAAGTAACTTACCTCCTGACTCCCCAAAACCTGTCCACCATCTACAAAGCACAATTCAAGCGTGTGATGGAACACTCTCCACTTGCCTGGATGGGTGCAGCTCCAACAACATTCGTAGCTCGACACCATCCAGGACTAAACAACCCACGTAATTGGCACCCCTGTCCATAAATATTCACTCCCTCCACCGCAGTGGCAGCAGTGTGTACCATCTACAAGATGCACTGCAGCAACGCACCAAGGCTACTCAGGCAGCACCTTCCAAACCCATGACCTTCACCACCTAGAAGGACAAGGGCAGCAAATGCATGGGAAAACCATTCCCTGAAAGCTACCCTCTAAGTCACACACCATCCTGACTTGGAACTATATTGCCGTTCCTTCACTGTCACTGGGTCAAAATCCTGGAACTCTCTTCCTAACAGCACTGTGGGCGTACCTACCCGACATGGACTGCAGTGGTTCAAGAAGGCAGCTCACCACCACCTCCTGGGAAATTAGGGATGGGCAATAAATGCTAGCTTGGCCAGTGACTCCCACATCCCATGAAATGAATAAAAAAATGTTTAAGTACTTAATGTTTCAAGCTTCTACTGCAGGTACTGGAGATTTAAAAAGAAAAGCAGCACCTCCTTCCTGCTCTTCACCAAATTCCTGGCTTTAGCACTCTGTTCTGCGGTCACTCTGCTACCCACTCGTGGCATATTGACTATTGTGTGCAGTTTTGGGCACTGTACCTCAGGAAGGATATATTGGCTTTGGAGAGGGTACGGCATAGATTCACAGTGATTCCAGAGTTCATAGGGTTAAATAGTGAGGACAAATTGCATAAATTTATTTTGTATTCCCTTGAATTTAGGAGATTATGGAGTGATCTAATTGAATTGTTTAAAATGATAAAAGAATTCAATAGGATAGATATAGAGAAGCTATTTCTTCTGGTGGGAGAGTTCAGAACAAGGGGATATAACCTTAACCTAGGCCATTCAGGTGTGAAATCAAGCAGTTCTTCAGACAAAGTGAAGGGGAAATCTAACAAAAAAGTTGTTGAGGCTGGCTTTTTCAAAATGGAGATCGACTGATTTTTGTTGGACAAGAGTACCAAGGGAAATGGAACAAAGGTGGGGAAATTAAGTTGGAGTTATAGATCAGTCATGCTATATTTGAATGGCAGATCAAGCTTGAGCTGAATTGCCTACTGCTCCAATGTTTATATATTCCCTCGGAGCCATTGCCTACCCCTCCCTCCCTCCCTCCTTCCCACTTCTGCAATGCGCAGTTTCTCACCCTCAGTAGTTTCAGCCTCCATCTCAACTCATGCTATCTCTTCCCTGAGTTCACTGAACTCTTGTCCTCCCTAAACCTCTCCCTCCATATAAATGTTCCTCCCCTGATGACCACTCCCTTAACCTAGCCATCTCACCTGGCCCCACTTCTTCCATGGTCTCATCTGATCACTACTTCTATCTCTCTACACCCATGTTACCCTTCCTCCCAACCCCATTTCATCCCTGGAAAAAAATTCTCCCTAAGGCATTTCTGCATTTTCAAATTCCCATCTTTTGGTCCAGCCTTTGGTCTTCCAGTCACCATGACATTCTAGCAGATGCAAATCTGCTCAATCACACCCTAACTTCCACCTTTGATGCCCTTGTCCCCATGAAAATCATTACACTCGTTCTCACCCTGGTTGTTCCTCTGGTAGGCCCTAATCTCCTACTTCCCTTGAGTCCAAGGGATGCAGATCTGAATGTATGTGGCAGACAACTGGTTAAACCATCCATTGCCAGATCTGATTGGACCTGCTCTCCTTAGCCAGAATTGTTCACGATTACCAGGATCATCCTGGAATGCAGAGATATTCCCCAGCTTCTCCTCAGGACAGACTGTCTTCTGAAACCCCTCTGTCCCACTTCATGTGCTCTCATTACCAACAAGTGCAAGGAGCTCATGGACTTTGTGACTAGATTAAAACTATCTGACGCACCAGTCGGTGGCACTCGCACCTCTGAGTCAGAAGGTTGTGGGTTCCAGTCCGACTGCAAGACTTGGAGTCACGCAGTCATTATGGCACCAAAGGAGGCCCATACGGCCCATCGAGTTAGGCCAACTTCACAAAAATACAGACTGACACAGGTATTACACTGTCGGAGGTACCATCTTTCAGATGAAACATTAAACCGAGGCCCCGTCTCCCCCCTCTGGTGGATGTAGAAAATTCCAAGGCACTTTTTCAAAGCAGAGCAAGAGTTATCCCTGGTTGTCCAGCCAATATTCATCCCTCAATCTACATCACCAAAAAAACATTATCTGGCCATTTTCACCTTGCTTTTTGTAGGAGCTTGCTGTATGCGTATTGGCCGTTAACTGTCGCATTTCCTCTGTAACAACAGTGACAACACTTCAAAAAGTACTTAATTGGTTGTCAAGCACTTTGGGAGTTTTGCTGGTTGTGAAAGGCGCTATATAAATTCAAGTCGTCTTTTTCTGACCAGCTATTACCATGTTCCCCCTGCCCTTGTCCCAAACTCGCATCGTTTTCTTTCCTATCTCCTTAGATCCTTTCCAAGCTGATCTTGTCAATGAAACCCTCTTCCTGCTTCCTTAATCCTTTCCCACTAAACTGCTGACCACCCAGCTTCCTGTCCTGGCTGCCATCCTAGCTGACATTGGAAATGGTTCCCTCTGGGGTGCTGTCCCCTCCCTTTCAAAACTGTGTCCATCACCCCTCTTCAAAAATTCCACCTTTGACTCCTTTGCCTTTGCAAACTGCTGCCCCATCTTCAATCTTTCCTTTATGGTCAAGTTTAGGCAAACCTCCTAAAATCTCCTGCTTCTGCTCAATGTCTGCTCATGTCCCTGTGAAGAGCGGAGGCTGCTTTCTACATTAAATGTGCAAGTTGTTTATTTGTTTGAAATCGACAGGCTGCACGTGAGATTAAAAACTTCCAAAAGCTTATCGAGCACCAGTAAAAATATATTACTATTGAGTAAAAATGGACTGCCTTAATGTTATCCCACACATGGCAGCAACGTCTACTGTTAGAAAACAGCAAACTGCCAAAGTTTCTGTTCCTTCTATCTAATATTCCTTTAGCAGCAGGGTGCTTAATGTATGGAACAATCTGTGCAGATGGATAATAGAGAACTTTGCAGGTTGAAAGGAAATGGAGAGGTTCCTGCATCTGACTGGATTTTTCGTTATTTATGTTTTGATAATATGGAGATATGACATGAATGAAGAAACAGGCTAAAGACTGGAATTATAAACAAAGAACCCTCTTACCTTGTGATGGAGAGAAGGTCATTGTTGTAGTAGCTGAAGATAGTTGGACAGAGGAAGTCCTGCAGTGAAAGAAATAGGTGTAGAAATGGCCTGGAGTGCTGAACATTCGGGCTGGGGCATAGTGACTGTTTGTTTGGTTTTGGTATATAGGCTAATCTGTAATAATGCCTTTATTTCCTCATACAGCATTAACCCAGCTCTGTTGCGGCAGGCATCCTATGGCACCATCAAGATTGGAACATATCAAAGTTTGAAACGCTTGTTCGTAAGCTGCCCAGAAGGTTAGTTTCACTTCAGGTGAATTCTTGTTTACATTGGAACTCCGCAACATCATGCCTTCCACATGTGCCCGGTCAGCTTGAGTGATTTGAAGTTTTTATGTGATTCTCTTAGAATATGCTTCTCCACTCTCTGCCATGTGCTCAACAAAAAACAACTTTTAGCACAAGAGCAAGTCATTTGGCCCTTTCAGCTGCTGCTAATTTTAGGCACATCCCCTCTTATTGTCCAGTTATCCACGAGCGGTGCCACAAGAAGCAATTTGAAACTAAACTCAATTTATTCTAGACGCACAAATGTTATCAACAAGTCTGGCAGCATCTATGGAGAGAGAAACCGTTAACGTCTCAAGTTGATGACCTTTCATCAGGATTTCAATTTTCCCTCCTCCGCATCAAGGCCATCCATGCTCCCCTACAACAATTTATATGGTGCCTTTAATATAATAAAGAATCCAAAGGCAATTCACACGAGTGTTAATCAAACACAATTGGACAACTGAACTAAGCAAGAAGATATTAGGACAAGTGACCAAAAGCTTTGTCAAAGAGATAGGTTTAAAGCAGCATCTTAAAGGAGGAGGAAGAGGTTGAGAGGCAGAAATGTTTATAGAAACATAGAAAATAGGAGCAGGAATAGGCCAGTCGGCCCTTCAAGCCTGTTCCGCCTTTCGTTATGATGGCTGATCATCCAACTCAGTAATCTGTTCCCGCTTTCCCCCCCATATCCTTTGATCCCTTTCGCCCCAAGAGCTATATCTAATTCCTTCTTGAAAACATACAATGTTTTGGCCTCAACTGATTTCTGTGGTAGCGAATCCCACAGGCTCGCCACTCACTGCGTGAAGAAATTTCTCCTCATCTCAGTCTTGAAAGGTTTACCCCGTATCCTTTAACTATGACCCCTGGTTCTGGACTCCCCCACCGCTGCCAACATCCTTCCTGCATCTACCCAGTCAAGTCCTGTTGGAATTTTATAGGTTTCTATGAGATCCCCCTCATTCTTCTGAACTCCAGTGAATATAATCCTAACCGACTCAATCTCTCCTCATAAGTCAGTCCTGCCATCCCAGGAATCAGTCTGGTAAACCTTCGCTGCACTCCCTCTATAGCAAGAACATCCTTCCTCAGATAAGGAGACCAAAATTGCACACCATATTCCAGGTGTGGCCTCACCAAGGCCCTGTATAATTGCAGCAAGACATCCCTGCCCCTGTACTTGAATCCTCTTGCTACGAAGTGGTGGTGGTGGTGATAGGAGATTTTAATTTTCCCAACATTGACTGGGATTCACTTAATGTTAGAGGTCTAGATGGAGCAGAATTTGTAAGGAGCATCCAGGAGGGTTTTCTAGAGCAGTATGTAAATAGTCCAACTCGGGAAGGGGCCATACTGGACCTGGTGTTGGGAAATGAACCGGGCCAGGTGGTTGACGTTTCAGTAGGGGACTACTTTGGGAATAGTGATCACAATTCCGTAAGTTTTAGAATACTCATGGACAAAGACGAGAGTGGTCCTAAAGGAAGAGTGCTAAATTGGGGGAAGGCCAACGATACCAAAATTCGGCAGGAGCTGGGGAATGTAGATTGGGAGCAGCTGTTTGAAGGTAAATCCACATGTGATATGTGGGAGGCTTTTAAAGAGAGGTTGATTAGCGTGCAGGAGAGACATGTTCCTGTGAAAATGAGGGATAGAAATGGCAAGATTAGGGAACCATGGATGACAGGTGAAATTGTGAGACTAGCTAAGAGGAAGAAGAAAGCACACATAAGGTCTAGGCGGCTGAAGAAAGACGAAGCTTTGAAAGAATATCGGGATTGTTGGCGCAATCTGAAACGAGGAATTAAGAGGGCTAAAAGGGGTCATGAAATATCTTCAGCAAACAGGGTTAAGGAAAATCCCAAAGCCTTTTATTCATATATAAGGAGCAAGAGGGTAACTAGAGAAAGGATTGGCCCACTCAAGGACAAAGGAGGAAAGTTATGTGTGGAGTCAGAGAAAATGGGTGAGATTCTAAACGAGTACTTTGCATCGGTATTCACCGAGGAGAGGGACATGACGGATGTTGAGGTTAGGGACAGATGTTTGATTACTCTAGGTCAAGTCGGCATAAGGAGGGAGGAAGTGTTGGGTATTCTAAAAGGCATTAAGGTGGACAAGTCCCCAGGTCCGGATGGGATCTATCCCAGGTTACCGTGGGAAGCGAGAGAGGAAATAGTTGGGGCCTTAACAGATATCTTTGCAACATCCTTAAACACGGGTGAGGTCCCGGAGGACTGGAGAATTGCTAATGTTGTCCCCTTGCTTAAGGGTAGCAGGGAAAATCCAGGTAATTATAGACCGGTGAGCCTGATGTCAGTGGTAGGGAAGCTGCTGGAGAAGATACTGAGGGATAGGATCTATTCCCATCTGGAAGAAAATGGGCTTATCAGTGATAGGCAACATGGTTTTGTGCAGGGAAGGTCATGTCTTACCAACTTAATAGAATTCTTTGAGGAAGTGACAAAGTTGATTGATGAGGGAAGGGCTGTAGATGTCGTATACATGGACTTCAGTAAGGCGTTTGATAAGGTTCCCCATGGTAGGCTGATGGAGAAAGTGAAGGCGCATGGGGTCCAAGGTGTACTAGCTAGATGGATAAAGAACTGGCTGGGCAACAGGAGACAGAGAGTAGCAGTGGAAGGGAGTTTCTCAAAATGGAGACGTGTGACCAGTGGTGTTCCACAGGGATCCGTGCTGGGACCACTGTTGTTTGTGATATACATAAATGATTTGGAGGAAAGTATAGGTGGTCTGATTAGCAAGTTTGCGGACGACACTAAGATTGGTGGAGTAGCAGATACTGAAGGGGACTGTCAGAGAATACAGCAGAATATAGATAGACTGGAGAGTTGGGCAGAGAAATGGCAGATGGAGTTCAATCAGGGCAAATGCGAGGTGATGCATTTTAAAAGATCCAATTCAAGAGTGAACTATACAGTAAATGGAAAAGTCCTGGGGAAAATTGATGTACAGAGAGATTTGGGTGTTCAGGTCCATTGTTCCCTGAAGGTGGCAACGCAGGTCAATAGAGTGGTCAAGAAGGCATACGGCATGCTTTCCTTCATCGGACGGGGTATTGAGTACAAGAGTTGGCAGGTCATGTTACAGTTGTATAGAACTTTGGTTCGGCCACATTTGGAATACTGCGTGCAGTTCTGGTCGCCACATTACCAAAAGGATGTGGATGCTTTGGAGAGGGTGCAGAGGAGGTTCACCAGGATGTTGCCTGGTATGGAGGGCGCTAGCTATGAAGAGAGGTTGAGTAGATTAGGAATATTTTCATTAGAAAGACGGAGGTTGAGGGGGGACCTGATTGAGGTGTACAAAACCATGAGAGGTATAGACAGGGTGGATAGCAAGAAGCTTTTTCCCAGAGTGGGGGATTCAATTACAAGGGGACACGAGTTCAAAGTGAAAGGGGAAAAGTTTAGGGGGGATATGCGTGGAAAGTTCTTTACGCAGAGGGTGGTGGGTGCATGGAACGCATTACCAGCGGAGGTGGTAGACGCGGGCACGATAGCGTCTTTTAAGATGTATCTAGCCAGATACATGAATGGGCAGGAAGAAAAGAGATACAGACCCTTAGAAAATAGGCGACAGGTTGAGATAGAGGATTTGGATCGGCGTAGGCTTGGAGGGCCGAAGGGCCTGTTCCTGTGCTGTAATTTTCTTTGTTCTTTGAAGGTCAACATACCATTTGCCTTTTTTACTGCCTGTTGCACCTGCATGCTTACTTATCTTCAGCGACTGGTGTACAAGAACACCCAGTCTCTTTGCATATTCCCCTCTCTGTTTATAGCCGTTCAGATAATCTGCCTTCCTGTTTTTGCTACCAAAGTGGATAACCTCACATTTATCCACATTATACTGCATCTGCCATGCATTAGCCCACTCACTCGACTTGTCCAAATCAACCTGAAGCCTGTCTGCACCCTCCTCACAACTCACCCTCCCGCCCAGTTTTGTGTCATCTGCAAAATTTGGAGATGTTACATTTCGTTCCCTCCTCTAAATCATGACTATATATTGTGAATAACTGGGGTCCTAGCACCGATCCCTGTGGTACCCCACTAGTCACTGCCTGCCATTTGGAAAAAGACCCGTTTATTCCTCCTCTTTCTTTCCTGTCTGCCAACCAATTTTCTATCCATTGCAGTACATTACCCCCCCAATCCCATGCACTTTAATTTTACACACTAATCTCTTATGTGAGACTTTGTTTAGGGAGGGGATTCCAGAGCTTTGGGCCTGGATAGTTGAAGTCTTGGCTACTAATGCTGGGAGACGGTTGTGAACAGGAATGTCAGTATCATAACACTTGGCCCAGTGATTGTGAATAAGAAATTCTGATTAAAAGTACTTCAACAAAACATTTAAAATCTTCATCGGAAAGAGGCTTATCAATGTAATTCAAATAAGCTGGTTGGAAAGTAAGCATTGATTTTCAGTGTGGTGGTGCTGGGGAGAACAAATTTCATTTGTCTTTTGATACATGTACCCTTAATTATTTTTTTAAGTGCCCACAATTACGCCTGACTGCTGTGCCCTTGACTTGGCTTTCCAATCATGAATTGTTTTTCAATTTATAGATGAAACACTCCTTGTAAATGTTCTGTGTGGGATTCTTGCTGGAGTAGTTTCGTCCTCGATCGCCAATCCTACAGATGTTCTAAAGGTACCTGGAATCATTCTCAAGTAATGCATGCCTATGGGAAACCAAGCTCAGTCACGAGTTGAGGAGCTGTGTGCTAATGGAAGCCTAGAATGTGTTTCTACCCGAATAGAAAATTTAGAAAAGACTGTGTTTCAATTTCTCCCTCCACATCAGGGCCTCCATTTTGCATTTGTATGGTGCTTTTAATGTAATAAAATATCCAAAAGTGATTCAGATGAGTGTTGATCAAACATAATTGGACAACCAAAAACCAAGTAAGGAGATATTAGGACAAGTGATCAAAAGCTTTGTCAAAGAGATAGGTTTAAAGCAGTATCTTGAATGAAGAGGAAGAGATTGCAAGGGAGAAAGGTTTAGGGAGAGAATTCCAGAGCTTTGGGCCTAGCTAGTTGAAGGCATGGCTACTAATGGTCGATGATGAAAACCGAAAATGTGCAAAAGGCCAGAATTGGAGAAATGTTGATATTTCAGTGCGTTGGAAAGCTGGAGGAGGTTACAGATAGGAAAGGGACAAGATTATAGAGGGATTTCAACACAAGGATGCGAATTATAAATTTGAGATGTTGCTGAGTCAGTGTAGGTCAGCGAGCAAAGGGGTAGGTGACTGGCTTGGTGCGAGTTAAGTTACGGTAAGCAGAATTTTGGGTGTGCTCAAGGTTACAGAGAGTGGAAGATGGGAGGCTGGCCACGAGAGCGTTGGAATAGTCGAGTCTGGAGGTAACAAAGGCATGGAGGAGTGTTTCAGCAGTACATGAGCAGAGGTAGGGGTGGAGATGAATGATAGAGGTGGAAGTAGTGGTCTTGGTGATTGAGAGGATATAGGATCGAAAGTTAAGTTCAGGGTCAAATGGGACACCAAAGTTACCAAAGGTTTCGTTCAGCCTCAGGCAGTGATCAGGGAGAGGGATGCAAGTTGGTGACCACAACTGAAGACTTTGGCTTTGATCTTCCTAATATTTAGTTGGAGGAGATTTCTGCTCATCCAGTACTCGAAGTCAGAAAAACAGTGAGAAATCAGAGGCAGTGGAGGGATTGAGAGAGGTGATAATGAGGTGGAGCTGGCTGTCATCATTGTACATGTGGAACCTGATGTGTTTCTGGATGATGTTTCTCAGAGGCAGCATGTAGTTAAGAAATAGGGAGGCTAAGGATAAATCCTTGAAGGTAAATATGCTGGAGCGGAAAGAAAAGCCATTGCAGATGATTCTCTGGCTTTGACTGACTAGATAAAAAGGAAACCAGGCGAGTGCAGGCCCACCCAGATGGACAACAAAGAGCGCTGGAGGAGGATGGTGTGTCAATTGTGTCAAAGGCTGCAGACGGGTCGAGAAGGATGAGCAGGGATAGTTTACCACAGTCACAGAGGATGTTATTTATTTACTTTGATGGCCCTTTCAGCACTGTGGCAGGGTAGAAACCTGATTGAGTTCAAACATAAAATTGTGCGAATGATGGGCATGGATTTGAGAGGCAGCAACATGTTCAAAGTACTACGAAAGTGTTTTATTTTTAAGGACTTTAGATTGGAGTGGATCGAACAAAGCTCCAAGTGTAATTAGTATTTTTTAATTAAGGGAGTAACTAATCTAAGGGTAAGTCATGGCAGGAGAGCTCAGCCCCTTGATCTGCTCTTCTTGCGCTATGTGGGAAATCAGGGACGCTTCTAGTGTCACTGATGACCATGTGTGCAGGGAGTGTATCCATCTGCAGCTACTGGCTACCCGCATTACGGAGTTGGAGCTGCGGGTGGATTCACTGTGGAGCATCCGCGATGCTGAGGACATCGTGGATAGCAAGTTTAGTGAGGTGGTCACACCGCAGGTAATGGCTGCACAGACAGAAAAGAGATTGGTGACCACCAGACTGAGTAGTAGGCGCAGGCAGGTAGTGCAGGAATCCCCTGTGGCCGTTGCCCTCTCAAACAGATATACCGCTTTGGATACTGTTGGGGATGACCTCCCAGGGGAAAGCAGCCAAGTTCGTGGCACCACGGAGGGCTACACTGCACAGCAGGGGAGGAAAAGGGTTGGAAGAGTCATAGTCATAGAGAGATACAGCACGGAAACAGGCCCTTCGGCCCACCAAGTCTGTGCTGACCATCAACCACCCATTTATACTAATCCTACATTAATCCCATATTCCCTACCACATCCCCACCTTCCCTCAATTCTCCTGCCACCTACCTACACTAGGGGCAATTTACAATGGCCAATTTACCGATCAACCTGCAAGTCTTTGGCTGTGGGAGGAAACCGGAGCACCCGGCGGAAACCCACGCGGTCACAGGGAGAACTTGCAAACTCCGCACAGGCAGTACCCAGAACTGAACCCAGGTCACTGGAGCTGTGAGGCTGCAGTGCGTACCACCGCGCCACTGTGCCACCCCTAATGATGGGGGATTCTATCGTAAGGGGTGCAGATAGGCGTTTTTGTGGCCACAAACGAGACTCCAGGATGGTATGTTGCCTCCCTGGTGCTAGGGTCCAAGATGTCTGAGTGGCTGCAGGACATTCTGAAAGGGAAGGGTGAGCAACCAGAGGTCGTGGTCCATATTGGTACTAATGACATAGGCAGGAAGAGAGATGAGGTCGTGCAAAGTGAATATAGGGAGTTAGGCAGAAGGTTAAAAAGCAGGACCTCGAGGGTTGTAATCTCAGGATTACTCCCTGTGCCACATGCTAGTGAGGGTAGGAATAGGAGAATAAGGCAAATGAATGCGTGGCTGAAGAGCTGGTGTAGGCGAGAGGGCTTCAGCTACTTGGATCATTGGGATCTCTTCTGGTGCAGAGGTGACCTGTGCAAGAAGGACGGGTTGTATTTAAACTGGAAGGGGACCAATATCCTTGCGGGGAGGTTTGCTAGTATTACTCGGGAGGGTTTAAACTAGTCTTGCAGGGGGGGTGGGACCTAAAGTAGTAGTATCTCAGATGAGATAGTTGAGGCAAATGTAGAGGTTAAAGCAAGCAAGTCCAGTAGACAGGCCGGGCAGGGGCAGGACAGGGAGCGTGGAAGGTCTGGTAGGCTTAATGTCATTTACTTTAATGCAAGAAGCCTTACAGGTAAGGCAGATGAACTCAGAACATGGATCGGTACATGGGATTGTGATATAGTTATTACGGAAACGGGGTTGAGGGATGGGCAGGACTGGCAGCTCAATGTTCCAGGGTACCGATCCTTCTGGCGTGACAGAGGTGGAGGTAAGAGAGGAGGGGGAGTTGCACTATTGATTAGGGAGGACATCACGGCAGTACTTAGAGAGGATATCCCGGGGGGAATGTCCAGCGAGGCCATATGGGTAGAACTTAGAAATAAGAAAGAGGTGATCACTTTGGGATTATACTACAGGCCCCCCAATAGTCAAAAGGGAAGTGGAGGAGCAGATATGTAGAGAAATCACAGATAGGTGTAGGAATTATAAGGTTGTAATAGGTGATTTTAACTTCCCTAATATTGACTGGGACTGCCTTAGTGCTAAGGGATCAGATGGGGAAGAATTTAAGTGTGTCCAGGATAGTTTTCTGAAGCAGTATGTGGATGGCCCTACTAGAGAAGGGGCTGCACTCGATCTCCTCTTAGGAAATGAGGCTGGGCAGGTGATTGATGTGTCAGTGGGGGAGCACTTTGGGACCAGTGACCATAACTCTATTAGCTTCAAGATAGATATGGAAAAGGATAGGACTGGTCCTCAGGTTGAAGTCCTAAATTTGGGGAAGGCTAGTTTCGATGGCATCAGACAGGAACTCTCAAAAGTTGAATGGGAGAGGCTGTTTCCACGTAAAGGGATATCTGGCAAGTGGGAGGCTTTTAAAAGTGAGATAGGAAGAGTTCAGGGCTGGCATGTTCCTGAGGGATGGAGGTGGTGGAGGCAGTAACAGCAGTGACATTTAAGAGGCATCTGGACAGGTACTTGAATGAGCAAGGCATAGAGGGACATGGAATTAATGCAGGCAGGTGGGATTAGTATAGATAGGCATGATGGTTGGCATGGACGCGGTGGGGCTGAAGGGCCTGTTTCTATGCTGTACGACTCTATGAATCTATGACCAGGCTGGCAAGTTTGGGGAACTTTGGTTGACGAGGGATATTGAGGGTCTGGTCAAGACAAAGAAGGAGGTATATGTCAGGTTTCGGCAACTGGGATCAAGTGAGTCCCTCAAGGAGTATAGGGGATATAGGAATACACTTAAGAAGGAAATTAGGGCGAAAAGGGGCCATGTAATTTCCCTGGCAGATAAGATAAAGGAGAATCCTAAAAGATTCCATAAGTATATTAAGAGTAAAAGGGTAGCTAGGGAGAGAGTAGATCCCCTTAAGGGTCAGTGTGGCAATGTGTGGAGCCATGGGAAATGGGCGAGGTCTTAAATGAATATTTCTCGTCCGTATTTACCATGGAGAAGGTCATGGAAGCTAATGAGTTCAAGGGAGGGAACAGTGATATCCTGGAGCATATCAACATTACAAAGGAAGAGGTATTGGAGGTTTTGAAGCGCATTAAGGTGGGGCCTGACCAGGTGTATCCTAGGATGCTATGGGAAGCAAGGGAGGAGATTGCTGGGGCGGTGGCAGAGATTTTTGTATCATCGTTAGCCACGGGTGAGGTACCGGAAGACTAGAGGATAGCTAATGTTGTGCCTTTATTTAAGAAGGGCAGCAGGAATAAGCCAGGGAACTACAGGCTGATGAGCCTTATATCCGTGGTGGGAAAGTTATTGGAAGGGATTCTGAGAGACAGGATTTATATGCATTTGGAAAGGCATGGTCTGATTAGGGATAGTCAGCATGGCTTTGTGCGTGGGAAATCATGTCTCATGAATTTGATTGAGTTTTTCGAGGAGCTAACCAAGAGGATTGACGAGGGCAGGGCGATGGACGTTGTCTACATGGACTTTAGGAAGACCTTTGACAAGGTCCTGCATGGTAGGCTGGTCCAGAAGGTTCGAACACACTGGATCCAGGGTGAGCTAGCAAATTTGATGCAAAATTGGCTTGGTGATAGGAGGCAGAGGGTGGTAGTGGAGGGTTGTTTTTCACATTGGAGGCCGTTTACCAGTGGTGTGCCGCAGGGATCGGTTCTGGGCCCTTTGTTGTTTGTCATATATATTAATGACTTGGATGTGAATGTAGCGGGCATGATTAGTAAGTTTGCAGATGACACCAAAATTGGTGGTATAGTGGACAGTGAAGAAGGTTGTCTCAGGTTACAACAGGCTATAGATCAACTGGGGAAATGGGCAAGGGATTGGCAAATGGAATTTAATGCAGACAAGTGTGAAGTGATGCATTTTGGGAAGTTAAACCAGGGCAAGCCATATACACTGAATGGCAGGGCTCTGGGTAGTGTTCTTGAGCACAGAGACCTTGGGGTGCAAGTACATAGTTCCCTGAAAGTGGCAACACAGGTAGATGGTGAAGAAGGCGTATGGCATGCTTGCCTTCATCGGCCGAGGCATTGAGTACAAGAGTTGTGTCGTCATGTTACAGTTGTACATAACTTTGGTTAGGCCGCATTTGGAGTACCGTGTGCAGTTCTGGTCGCCGCACTACAGGAAAGATGTGATTAAGTTAGAGAGGGTGCAGAAAAGATTCACAAGGATGTTGCCTGGTTTGGAGGGCTTGAGTTATAAAGAGAGATTGAATAGGCTGGGTCTGTTTTCCCTGAAGCGAAGGAGGCTGAGAGGGGACATGATAGAGGTATATAAAATTGAGAGGCATAGATAGGATAGCTAGCCAGAGTCTGTTTCCCATGGTGGGGGTGATTAAAACTAGAGGGCATAGATTTAAGGTGAGCAGGAGGAGGTTTGAAGGGGATCAAAGGGGTAAATTTTTCACACAAAGAATAATGGGTATCTGGAATGAGCCAGAGGAGGTGATGGAGGCAGCAACATTTAAGAGGCATCTGGGCAGGTACTTGAATGAGCAAGGCACAGAGTGATATGGAATTAATGCAGGCAGGTGGGATTAGTATAGATAGGAATTATGGTCAGCATGGATGCGGTGGGCCGAAGGGCCTGTTTCTCTGCTGTCCGACTCTGACTTTGAGAGGGAAGAGAGGTTGAAGATTGGATGGTCGTTGGCAAGGGTGGAGTGGTCAAGGGTTTTTTGAGGAGAGGAGGTTAGGGTGGAGGGGAATCGTAGAGGACATTTGGCCTGGTAGGCTAGGGTAAACGGCAGAGGCAGCTGAATAGATTATTTCTCTCATAGTGACAGAGAAGCCCATGTGTTCCTTGCACATGTTGGAGAGGGGAGGGGAATGGCCTTCAAGAAGATGGTTTGTAGTGAAGAGAAGCCAGGGGTTATCTTGCATTGCAGGTTGAGCCAGGAATCGTGAGACCCTATCGATCAGATGGTGTAGTTTCAAATACTGTCCACCTACCCTTCCAAACTGAATCATTCTTAACTCTTGGAGAGATGGTTCTGAGAGTGAATCTATTTGGTTTGAGTAGAGGAACTTGGAGAGCTGTTGGGAGTTTATTATCGAGCTCTGAATGACGCAAAGCATATAGATGAGCAAATTTGTCAGCACGTTTCAAAGGGTGTAAAAAAAAAGTAAGATTAGGAAACTTTAATTACTCTAGTAGACTGGGGAAAAGAATAACATTAAGGGTAGGAAAGGGGAGGAATTTCTGTTATGTAAAGAGAACTTTTTTGATCAATATGCCTCCAGTCCAACAAGAAAGCAAGCAATGTTGGATCTGGTTCTGGGAAGTGAAGTAGGGCAAGTGGATGGTGTTACACTAAGACCATCTAACTAACAGCGACCGCAATGTAGTTCGGTTTAACATAATTATCGAAATATCAGAAATCCTAATGCTCAACTGAGGAAGAGCTAATTTCAATGATTTTTTTAAAAGTTATTTTCATGGAATGTGGGCGTTGCTGGCAAGGCCAGCATTCGTTGTCCATCCCTAACTGCCCTTGAACTGAGTGGCTTGCTGGCTACATTTCAGAGGGCAGTTAAGAGTCTACCACATTGCTGTGGGTCTGGAGTCACATGTAGGCCAGACCAGGTAAGGACAGCAGATTTCCTTCCCGAAAAGACATGAGTGAATCAGATGGGTTTTTACGATAATAGTTTAATGGCGCCATTACTGGGAGTAGCTTTCAGTTCCAGATTTTTATTAATTAATTGAATTTATTAATTGTTTAAATTCTACCAACTGCTATGGTGGGATTTGAACCCATGTCCCCAGGGCATTAGCACGGGCCTCTGGAGTACTAGTCCAGCGCCATTACCGCGACACCACCGTCTCCCAGGAAGGGATCTAATACAGTATGTTGCAGGATAAAGCATTCGGGGACAGGATAGTTCAGGTACCAGTGACGCATATTCCCTTTGAAGGAAGCTAATGCATCCTGGGTGACAAAGGAAATAAAAACTAAAGTGAAGCAGAAAATGGAAGCTCGTGACACATGTCAGGAGCAAAATTGGGTTCATAACCAGGAAGATTATGGAAAGTTCAGGAGGAAATTGAAAAAGTTAATATGTGGGGATTGGGCAAAGAAGTTATGAGAAAATATTAGCAGGCAATGTTAACTTGAACACTAAAACATTTTATAAATGTTTTATCAGTGCAATTGATTAGCCAGATTAAAAAGTTGCACCTATTAAGGACCCAAAGGAAAATCTCCATGTCGAGGCAGAGGACATGGCTGAGATATTAAATGAGCACTTTTCTTCACAAAGTTTTAAAAAAAAAAGAGGATTGCACTCAGAGGAGAGCAAAGTTATAATAAAATAGTAATAGAGAAGGCATACTAAAAAGATTAGCGTTACTGAAAGTTGATAAATCACCTGGTCCAGATGAAATGCATCCTAGTTTGCTGAATAAAGCAAACAAACATAGAAAGATTTACAGCACAGAAATAGGCCATTCAGTCCATTATGTCCATGCTGGCCAAAAAAGAGCTATCCAGTCTTATCCTGCCTTCCAGCTCTTGATCTGTAGCCCTGTAGCAGCACCTCGAGTGCATATCCAAACATTTTTTTACATGTCATTACGGTTTCTGCTTCTACCACCCTTCCAGGCTGAGAGTTCCAGACCTGCACAACCCTCTGAGTGGAAAACATATTACTCAACTCCCCTCTAATTCTTTTACCAATTCCTTTAAATCCATGCTCCCTGATTATTGACCCCTCTCCTAAGGGCGATAGATTCTTCCTATCCACTCTATCTAGGTTTCTCAGAATTTTATACACCTCAATTAAATCTCCCTTCTGTTCCAAAGAAAACAATCCCAGCCTATCCAATAGTTAAAATCTCCTAGGTAAAATTCTCCATTCCTGGCAACATCCTCATAAATCTCCTCTGTACCCTTTCCAGTTCGATCACGTCCTTCCTTAAATGTGGTGAACAGACCTGTATGTAGTTCTCAAACTGTGGTCTAACTAACATTTTATACAGTTCCATAACCTCCTTGTCCTTATGTTCTAGGCCTCGACCAGTAAAGGAAAGGTATCCTGTATGCCTTCTTGACTATCCTATCTACCTGTCCTGTTACCTTCAGGGTTTTGTTAACATACACGACTGTTCCTCTGTTCCTCAACATTGCTTAGAATCCGACCATTTATTGTATATTCCTTTGCCTTCGGATATATGTTAGCTGGTGGCGGTGGTTGGGGGGGGGGGGGTCATTAAAGCGGTCCCTTCGATTGGATCGCTCGTTCGCCCTGTAGTTGCCTTTTAAGTTCTTTATTTCCAATTTCTAGCTTTTTATAAGCAGCTTCTAGCCGTTCTACTTTACGCTTTTCCTTTTCCAATTGTTCACAGACTGCCTTTAATTGGTCCTTCGCATTATTTAGGTCGCGGTTGCGTTGAGCTTGTTGGGTAATTTCATTACGCTGTCGGATCTGTCTCATGACGACTAGGGACCACTGGGTCCGTTCTCTATCCTTTAAACAGGTTGTTTTTCCCCAGACACACTCTATATCATCAAGGGACCACTGTCCCATTGTGGTACCATATTTTTGCCCAATGTCTGTGTATGCTTTAGCCAAATTAAACCGTTGCTCTACATATTCTTTTAACTGCCGAAGTATTTCATCTTCGGGAACGTCAGGTGGGGCCTGCCCACCTTTGACAGTAGTTGGTAACTGTCGGTCGTTGGTCATTTTATCAATGCCGTAGGGTCGGTATAACCAGATATTTCTACACATAAACTCAAGCCAATGGAGCTTCCGTCGAAGCCCTTGGGCCGGTATGACGCCGGATACCACCGAATCAGGCGCCGAAATGAGGTTTCTGTCCTTCGGACTCCCCCCGAATGGACTCGAATTACTGAACAAAAAGGTTTGGGATCGCGTGGTGGAGTACCGAACTTATACAACGGCCATGGACCTTTAAAACAACGAGGAGTCCTTACCGCTGGGGCCCGATAACGGTCCGCTGTCCAGTGCTTTGGTCTTTATCCTCCAGCGATCCTGCCGACTACGCCAAGTTGTTGGATCTCAATTTTCCTGTTCTCATTGGTTACACCAAAAAGAGACGAAGTCCAACTGTAGCTTTAAGAAACTTTATTGAAGTACTTAGTGGTTACATCATCAGCAAAGCGAACAACACTTGGGCTCTCCTCCCTCTTCCTCTCTGTTGGAGAAGGGAATTCAAGCCTTTCTTATAGTTCTTCTTACAAATCAGTGACACCCCCTTTATGTTCCCAATTGGTTTACAAACTGTAGTTTCTTGGTGTTAGGGCCTGATTGGGGCACTGCCTTGTCACCTCTCCCTCAAGCAGTTTCTTATTCCCCTATCTTCCTGGGAATGTTGGGCTGATTTGTCATACAAAGGGTTAGTCTTCAATATCTGCAGCTGTCCTGCTAGCCTTAGCTGGTTAGTCTATTTCTACCGATAAGCTGTCTGTGCATCCCTAAAGCTATTCTGATAAACTGTCCCTCCCTGCAGCACTGAATAGGCTACTGTGAATTTCTGATAAGTGGTCTACAGAAGCTCTAAAGCTATGAAGTCATTACTGATAAGCTGTCTCTGCAGCTGCGAAGCTAGCTTGTTAGCAATACATGATTGATTAATTATTTCATCTTAAATGTCCCCATATTAATTTGTTCTTAAAAATTCTGTTCTCACACTTGTCCTCCCTAAATTCAGTACCTCACACTTCATAGAATCATTAGATTGTGAGGCTAGATTTTTCAGCCGGCACAGATACGATGGGCAGAAAGGCCTCCCTCTGTACTGTAATATTTCTATGGTATGTTGGTGCCAGGGTCAAGAACAACATGTCCACACAACGAATAAAAGGTGGGACTCCCAAATCTAGACCGCCCCCCCCACCCACCCCACCCCCCGGATGTCAAAGAGCATACAGAGTAGGATAGGCAAAAAGAGAAAGCTTATTTCACATACCGAAAGCTCAACAGCACAGAAGAGGCCATTCGGCCCATTGTATCTGTGCAAGCTTTCTGCAAGATCAGCTCACTTAGTCCTACTCCCCTGCCTTTTTCTCATAGCCTGCAAATTATTTCTCTCCAGATACAGTCAGGGTACGATGAGAAGGAAAAGAGAGGCTTTTAGCAAATACAAGAAGAGCAAATCAATGGAAGCATTAGTGGAGTACAGAAAGTGTAGGATGGTGCTCAAGAAAGCAATTAGGAGAGCAAAGAGGGGATATGAGAAAGCTCTGGCTGGTAAAAGTAGGGACAATCCCAAGATATTCTATAAGTATATCAATGGGGAGAGGATATCCAGGGAAAGAATAGGGTCCAAGGGGGAAATTTGTGGGTGGAGCCAGAGGACATTGGTAGGGTGTTAAACGAATACTTCACATCTGTCTTCACCCAAGAGAATGAGGATGTAGATATGGAAATGAGAGAGAGAGAGAGACTGTGAGGTTCTTGAGCAAATTGTCATGGTGAGTGACAAGGTATTGGAGGTTTTGGAAGGCTTAAAAGTGGGAAAATCTCCAGGTCTGGACGATTTGTGTCCCAGGATGCTGTGGGAGGCGAGGGTGGAGATTGCAGGGGCTCTGACCCTAATTTTTAATTCCTCCCTGGCCATGGGGGAGGTGCCAGAGGACTGGAGAACAGCTAATGTGGTCCCACTATTTAAGAAAGGTTGTTGAGATAAGCCGGGGAACTACAGACCAGTGAGTCTCACGTCAGTGGTAGGGAAACTATTGGAGAAAATTCTGAAGGAGAGAATCTATCTCCACTTGGAGAGGCAAAGTTTGATTCGGAATACTCAGCATGGCTTTGTCAGAGGGAGGTCATGCCTAACAAATTTGATTGAATTTTTTGAGCATGTGACCAGGTGCATAGATGAGGGTAGTGCAGTTGATGTAGTTTACATGGATTTCAGCAAAGCCTTTGACAAGGTCCCACATGGGAGACTTATCAAGAAAGCAAATGCACATGGGATACAGGGTAACTTGATAAGGTGGATTCAAAATTGGCTTAGCTGTAGGAGACGAAGAGTGATGACAGACGGCTGTTTTAGTGACTAGAAGCCAGTGTCCAGTGGCGTATCACAGGGATCTGTGCTGGGTCCCCTATTGTTTGTAATTTATATAAATGACATAGATGACTATGTGGGGGTAGGATCAGTAAGTTCGCGGATGACACAAAGATTGGCCGAGTGGTTAACAGTGAGGTTGAGTGTCTTAGGTTACAGGAAGATATAGACGGGATGGTCAAATGGGCAGAAAAGTGGCAGATGGAATTTAACGCTGAAAAGTGTGAGGTGATACACTTTGGAAGGAGTAATGTGACACAGAAGTATTCAATGAATGGCCTGACACTGGGAAGTTCCGAGGAACAAAGGGACCTTGGCGTGTTTGTCCATAGATCCCTGAAGGCAGAAGGGCAGGTTAATAGGGTGGTGAAAAAGACATATGGACACTTGCCTTTATCAATCGAGGCATAGATTACAAAAGCAGGGAGGTCATGTTGGAGTTGTACAGAACTTTGGTAAGGCCACAGCTGGAGTACTGTGTGCAATTCTGGTCGCCACATTATAGGAAGGATGTGATTGCATTGGAGAGGGTGCAGAGACAATTCACCAGGATGTTGCCTGGGATGGAACATTTAAGCTGTGAGGAGAGGTTGGAGAGGCTTGGGTTGTTTTCGTTGGAGCAGAGAAGACTGAGGGGTGACCTGATCGAGGTGTACAAGATTATGAGGGGCATGGACAGGGTGGATAGGGAGCAGCTGTTCCCCTTAGTTGAAGGGTCAGTTACGAGGGGTCACAGATTTAAGGTGAGGGGCGGGAGGTTTAAGGGGGATTTGAGGAAGAACTTTTTTACCCAGAGGGTGGTGACTGGAATGCCCTGCCTGGGAGGGTGGTAGAGACACGTTGCCTCACATCCTTTTAAAAAGTACCTGGATGAGCATTTGGGACGTCATAACATTCAAGGCTATGGGCCAAGTGCTGGCAAATGGGATTAGGTCAGGTGTTTTAATGCATCGGTGCAGACTCGATGGGCCTCTTCTGCACTGTATTGTTCTGTGATTCTGTGAATTACCAGTTCTCTTTTGAAGGCCTCAATTGAATCTGCCTCCACCACACTTTCAGGCAGTGCATTCCAGCCCCTTAACCAGTTGCCGCGTAAAGAAGTTTTTCCTTCTGTTGCTGTTGCTTCTTTTGCAATCACCATAAATCTGTGGCTCCCTACATTTAATGCCATTTGCCACTTTTCTGCCCAGTCCATTGATATCTTCCTCACCACCAACCACATGGCCAATTTTCATGTCATCTGCAAATTCTTAATTATGCCCCTACATTTAGGACTGAAGCATTAATATATACCACCAATAGCAAAGGACCCAGTACTGAGCCTTGTGGAACCCCACTGGAAAAGCCCTACCAGTCTCAAAAACACCTATCAACCATAACCCTTCTTGCCACTGAGCCAATTTTGGATCCAGTTTGCCACTTTCCCTCTGATCCCATGAGTTTTTAATTTCTGATCAGACTGCTCTGTGGGACCTTGTCAAAAGCCTTGCTAGAATCCATGTGGTCTACATCAAATGTGCTACCCACATCGATCCTCCTTGTTAATTCCTCAAAAAATTAAACAAGTTAGTCAGAGACAACCTTCCCTTAAATCTATACTGACTGTCCTTGGTTAATCCATGCCTCTCTAAATGACGATTTATTTGTCTGTCAGAATTTTTTGAATAATTTGAAAACTACCGAGTTTAGGCTGGCTGGCCTGTAATTACTCTGGCTATCCCTTTCTCCCTTTTTAAACAACAGTACGTTAGTAGTCCCCCAGTCTTTGGCACCACACCTTTAGCCAGAGAGGATTGGAAAATGATGGTCAAAGTCTCTGCTGTTTCTTCCTTTGCTTCCCATAGCTGTCTGGAATACATTTCATTCTGGCTTGGTCATTTACACACTGATGTTAAACACCTTCATATTTCCTCCCTCGCTTTGTTTGTCTCATCCAATATTTCACATTTCTGCTCCATAACTACAATGTTTGTTTCTGCCCCCTCTTTTGTGCGAACAGACTGAAAAGTATTCATTGAGAACCATGCCCATATCTTCTGCCTGCGCACGCATTTTTGATCTCTAATTGGCCCTACCTTTTTCCCTTAATTATCCTCTTGCTTGTTATGCATTTATAAAACATCTTTGGGTTTTCCTTGTTTTTACTTGCTATTGATTTATGCCATCTCTTTGCTTTCCTAATTTCCTTTTTAATTTCACCCCTTCACTTTTAGGCTTTCTGCAATATTGAGCTTTTGGTCAGAAGCTTTTTCCCAGGGTAGAAGAGTCAGTTACTCGGGGACATAGGTTAAAGGTGAGAGGGGCAAAGTTTAGAGGGGATGTGCGAGGCAAGTTCTTTACACAGAGGGTGGTGAGTGCCTGGAACTTGCTGCCGGGAGAGGTGGTAGAAGCAGATACGATAGCGACGTTTAAGAGGCATCTTGACAAATAAATGAATAGTATGGAAATAGAGGGATACGGTCCCCGGAAGTGCAGAAGGTTTTAGTTTAGGCAGGCATCAAGATTGGCGCAGGCTTGGAGGGCCGAATGGCCTGTTCCTGCACTGTACTGTTCTTTGTTCTTTGGTATGTGAAACAAGCTTTCTCTTTTTGCCTATCCTACTCTGTATGCTCCTTGACATCCAGGGGGGTCTAGATTTGGGAGTCCCACCTTTTATTCGTTGTGTGGACATGTTCTTGACCCTGGCACCAAGGAGGCAACATACCATAGGAATACTACAGCACAGAGGGAGGCCTTTCAGCCCATCGTGTCTGTGCCGGCTGAAAAATCTAGCCGCGCAAACGAATCCCACCTTCCAGCACCTGGTCCATAGCCTTGCAAGTTATAGCACTTCAGGTCCATGTCCAGATACCTTTTTAAAAGAGTTGAGAATTTCTGCCTCCACCACTCTTCCTCGCAGTGAATTCCAGACACCCACCACCCTCTGGGTGAAAAAGTTTGTCCTCATGTCTCCTCTAATCCTTCTACCACTATCCTGGAGTCACATCTGCTCCTGCAGAAATGTTTGTCTGTTCACCAGTCGCCTATTACTATTGCTTTCCTGACCCTCCTGCCCGCCTCTGCAAGTTAAGCCACCCATGGGTGCAATGGACTTGGTTCTGGCAGTGCTTCCCAGATGAGCGATTGTCCTTTCCGGTGTTCAGAACTGAATACTGGTTAGAAAACGAGATACACTCAGGACTTCCTGATGCTTGTGCTCGCTCTGGGCTCCAGTCACTCTGCTGCTGCACCCTTTGAACTCATTCAGGTCTAAGCTTCTTGTTCCAGGCTCTCCAATTTAATAAAAGAATCAATATATATCTGGTTGTGTTTGCTGACAACACAACCACTAGGTGGCGCAGTACAAATGCAGCCTCATCAACTGAAACGTCACTGTCTGCGACCTCTCATGCAGCTGCCAGTATTAAAGATGGCACGACTCAGTTTGACTAATGCAGCCTTAAACCCAAATCCCCACAGGGGCTGCGATCGCCACCTCCATCCCATCCCCAATGGTACCTGTGCTAGTACAGGCCCAAATAATCTCACTGTAAGGCATCTTTCAATTCGCTCTTTATATTATGCTTATTCGAACATACAGCTTTTGGAAATAGTCATGTGGCTTATTGTCTTGCAGAATTACAGCAGTGCAAATGGATTCTGGGCGATAATTCAAATAGAAGCTTTTCTTCGCTCGCTCCTGCGCCTGTCTGCTCACCGCTTCTCCCTCCTCAGCCACTTGCTCCCCGCCTTACTGCTGCCTTCCCTCAGCCGTTAGCTCCTGCCCTCACCGCTTCCCCACCTCGGCTGCTCGCTCCCGCTTCCCGCCACCACACTCCCCAAGGTCGCTCATTCCAGGCTTCGCCGCTTCCCACTTCTTGGCCACTGGCTCCCGCATCACCCCGTCATCTCTCGACTGCTCGCTGCCTGCCTTGCGACTTCAGCGGCTCGCTCACCGCCCCTGCCGCTTCGGGCGGCAAGGGGGGGGGAATCAATGAGGCCTGATATGAGTGGCTGAGGGAAGAGGGCGGCAAGGCTGGGAGCGAATGGCTGAGGGAAGAGGGCGGCAAGGCTGGGAGCGAGTGGCTGAGGGAAGAGGGCGGTGAGGCTGGGAGCGAGTGGCTGAGGGAAGGCGGCGGTGAGGCTGGGAGCGAGTGGCTGAGGGAAGAGGGCGGCGAGGCTGGGAGCGAGTGGCTGAGGGAAGGGGGCGGCGAGGCTGAGGGAAGAGGGCGGTGAGGCTGGGAGCGAGTGGCTGGGGGAAGGCGGCGGTGAGGCTGGGAGCGAGAGGCTGAGGGAAGAGGGCGGTGAGGCTGGGAGCGAGTGGCTGGGGGAAGGCGGCGGTGAGGCTGGGAGCGAGAGGCTGAGGGAAGAGGGCGGTGAGGCTGGGAGCGAGTGGCTGAGGGAAGAGGGTGGCAAGGCTGGGAGCGAGTGGCTGAGGGAAGGAGGCGGTGAGGCTGGGAGCGAGTGGCTGAGGGAAGGAGGCTGGGAGCGAGTGGCTGAGGGAAGGGGGCTGGGAGCGAGTGGCTGAGGGAAGGGGGCTGGGAGCGAGTGGCTGAGGGAAGGGGGCTGGGAGCGAGTGGCTGAGGGAAGGGGTCTGGGAGCGAGTGGCTGAGGGAAGGGGGCTGGGGGCGGGGGACTGGGGGAAGGGGGCTGGGGGCGGGTGGAAGGGGGCTGGGGGCTGGGGGAAGGGGGGCTGGGGGAGGGAGGCGGCGAGACGGGAGGCTGGGGGAAGAAGGCGGCGAGGCTGGGGAGCGGGAGGATGGGGGCGAGCGACGGAGGGAGCCGGGTGCTGACGTTGGCTGCACATGCGCAACACCATGGTGGCAGGAAGAAACTGCATGTGCGTAGCTGGGAACACACTGAATACATCGGCGCTTGGCTGCCTTGTCAGAAGTCACTTAAATCCTGCTCTCCGGTCACTGCTCTTTATCTCTCCACCTTTGGTTTTGCTCTCAGGTCACCACTCTTTTTACCCCATCTCTCCCGTTTGCTACTGTTTTTGCTGTTGCTGCAGAAGCATTAGTCACAATCTTTCAGTCCTAATTGGTTCCAGGGCTAGTGTTGTAGGACTAAGGGTTTCTCATGTAATACTACCATTCAGGAAAGGGACAGGTCAGCTTAACATCAGTGGTGAGGAAGTTTTTGGAAACTATTATCACGGACAAACTAAAATTTCATTTGGAAAGACATGAGTTTTCTCTTCGCAATTTTTATAAATGATCTGGCCTCTGGTGTTGGATGCGACTTTATAAAATTTGCAGATGGTATGAAACTTGGCAATGTAGTTGTTAATGATGAGGATAGTTGTAGGTTTCAGGATGATATAGACAGTATGCTGAAATGGACAGAAGCGAGGCATATAGAGTTCAATATGGTAAAGCATGAAGTGATGCAATTTGAAAAGGCTAATGTAGAAAGACTGTACAATAATTAGCACAATTTTGGAAAGTCAGGCATTTACAGCACAGGAAGGGGTGATTTGGCCCATGACGTCCATGTCAGCTCTCCACAGAGCAGTACAGTCAGTCCCACACCCCCACTCGATCCCCTTAGCTCTGCAAGTTTATTTCCTTCAAGTGGCCATCCAAGTTCCTTTTGAAGTCATTGATGGTCTCTGCTTCCATCGCCCTCGTGGGTAGCACATGCCAGTTCATTACCACTCGCCGGGGAAAAAGTAAGTTCTTGCTCACATTGCCCCTGCATCTCTTTCCCAAAACCTGAAATCTGTGTCCCCCTATTCCTTGTACCATCAGTTAATGAGAACAGTTTTTCCATGTTTAACTTACCTAAACTTGTCATAATCTTGTACGTTTGTATCAAATCTTCCCTCAATCTCCTTTGCTCCAAGGATAACAACCCCAGCTTCTCCATGTAACTAAAATCTCTCATCCCTGGAACCATTCTGGTAAATCTCCTCTGCACCCTCTCAAGGACCCTCACATCCTTCCTAAAGTATGGTGACCAGAAATAAAAAGTGCTGGAAATACTCAGCAGGTCAGGCAACATCTGTGGAGAGAGAAGCAGGGTTCATGTTTCAGGCCTGTGTTCTTTCATCAGAACAAGTGACATACATGAAGCTGCCAAGTGACGCTGTGAGTTGTTTTTGACATTGGCGCCTGTTGCCAAGCTGCTGTAACCACTGGTCGTCGTAGTACACACCGCCCACAGGATGTGTCGCCATTTCCCTCTTCAGCCAGCTAGTGACTCCAAGGTGTCTAGTCAACATCCTTGAAGTGGAGCTTTGGGCACCCCATTGGTCATCTAGCCTCAGCTACCTCACCATACCGAAGGTCCATGGGTAGATGAGCAGAGAGAAATTAGGAAAGCGCAGAGCGCAGAGAGCAGAGCGGAGAGCAGATGAAAAAAATTGGCAGTATATAATCAAGGATGTTTTATAAAGATATGAAGAGTAAGGAGATAACTAAGGAAATAGTCGAGCCTATTGGAGATGGAATACATGAGCATGGTTCTTAATAAAAACTTTGCTTCTTTCAGACCAGTTAACTAAACCTTCGTGGTGGGTAAATTACTGATAAATTCTGAGCGACAGTGTAAACTGTGGTTAGAAAGGCACAGATTAATCAAGGACAGTAAACTTGGATTTGTTGAGGGGAAGTCCCACCACCCCCCGATACTCCTGCAGTCCCACTCCATGGACCCCGATACCCCTGCACTGTGGAAAGTGAATTGTGTTTCCTTTCCTCAGTAATTTGTATTTTGCTCAGTGTGCTGAGCTACAGGCTGCTGTGCACAATAACCGAGCTGAATGCTGAACTACAGGCGGCTGTGCACAATAACCCAGCTCTGCGTGCTGAGCTACAGGCTGCTGTGCACAATAACCGAGCTCCGAGTGCTGAACTACAGGCGGCTGTGCACAATAACCCAGCTCTCAGTGCTGAACTACAGGTGGCTGTGCGCAATAACTCAGCTCTCAGTGCTGAGCTACAGGCTGCTGTGCACAATAACCGAGCTCCGAGTGCTGAACTACAGGTGGCTGTGCACAATAACCCAGCTCTGCGTGCTGAACTACAGGCGGCTGTGCACAATAACCCAGCTCTCAGTGCTGAACTACAGGCTGCTGTGCACAATAACCGAGCTCCGAGTGCTGAGCTACAGGTGGCTGTGCACAATAACCCAGCTCTGCGTGCTGAACTACAGGCGGCTGTGCGCAATAACCGAGCTCCGAGTGCTGAGCTACAGGTGGCTGTGCACAATAACCCAGCTCTCAGTGCTGAACTACAGGCTGCTGTGCACAATAACCGAGCTCCGAGTGCTGAGCTACAGGTGGCTGTGCACAATAACCCAGCTCTCAGTGCTGAACTACAGGTGGCTGTGCGCAATAACTCAGCTCTGTGTGCAGTCTTTATTATGAAATTGCTTTAATTTTCATCTGAACAAGTTATAAATCTGTCTAAAGTTCACACGCGAGGAGGAGTAATTGTAATTCACTATGGAAGAATTATCCCTTTTCAATAATAAAATCATAGTATACAATCCCAATTCTAATGCTTGTCTTAGCTGACATCTGATACAGCATGTGACTCTTCACTAGTTTATTCTGTTTTTTCAGATTCGGATGCAGGCTCAAAGTGGTATGTGTCAAGGGAGTATGATTGGTAACTTTATTAATATCTATCAGCAAGAGGGCACCAGAGGTTTATGGAGGGTATGTATTGAATGTTCAATGTAAATCACTGTGTGCTATTTTCTGTCCTCTCCTGAAGCTGTTGACTTCCACTGGACTCCTAGTTTCCTGAATGTCAGTTCTTTTCCAAAGTGGCCATTCTTTCTGGAAAGAGGTGGAACTACTTGGAGGCAATGAGGGCCATCTTGTAGTGGTGGTGGAAATGATAAACCATACTTTAATTCACTTCCCTGTGGAATAGGACTGCAGGAGTTTTGTGGTGGGGGGAATTAGAGGAGTATCTGACAGGGGTGTAAGACTAGGAGAATCGATCAGCTCTCCCCTCATACCCATGCTTTAAGTTTAAGATTCTTTTCTGTGACGGGAGTATGTCACTTTCAAACTGAATGTGGAATGTAATTGTATTGTGATCACTGTTTTTCCGATTGGATCTTTTACTGTGAGATTACCAGTTAAGCCTACCTCATGGCACAATACTAGATAGAAAATAACTTTACCCCCAGTTAGTTCCACAACAAGTTGTTCAAGGAAAGTGTCACATAAGCATTCCACAAACTCCTCATCTAGATCACCTGAGTCAATTTGATTAGTCCAGTCTGTAAGAAGATTAAAGTCCCCCACAGTTGTTACGTTGTCTTTGTTACAGGTTCCAATAATTTCTTGTTTAATGCTCTGTCCCATGGTCTAACTACTGTTAGGGGCCTATGCATTTTCTGACAATTGTTATTTCTAATCTCCACCCATACGGATTTTACTTCCTGATCGTCTGAGCCAAGATCCTTTCTCACGACTTGTCCTTATGTCATCCTTTACTATCAGGGCTACTCGTTCTCCTTTTCCATTGTCTGTCTTTTCAAAATGTTGTATACCTTGGAAGATTTATTTCCTGACCTTGGTCACCTTGAATCCATGTTTCTGTAATGGCAATTAGATCTAAACTATTTGTGCCACTAGTTCATCTATCTTATTGTGAATGCTTTGCACATTCAGGGACAGAGCCTTTTTTTTAACTACTGTTCTTTGCATGGACTTTATTCACTGCACTATTACCATTAAACTCTCTGTCCCACTCTGCTTGTCTTTACCAAAATCAGGACACTGCTCTTATTGTCTTGACTTTTCTCTTTAGGTTTTGAAATCCTGCACCACCACCGCCCCAACCCCACCCCAGCCTTTTTGTTTAAAACCCTATCCACAGCCCTAGCTATACAATTTGCCATGACACTGATCCCAGCCCAATTTTATGTGGAGCCCATCCCAACGGAACAGCTCCCTCTTTCCCCATACTGGTGCCTGTGCCCCACGACTGGAATTCCCTTCTTCCCACACCACTGTTTGAGCCACTAGTTGAATTATCTAATCTGCTTGACCCTACACGAATTGGCATGTGACTCAGGTAACAATCTAGAGATTATTACAATAGAGGTTCTGCAATTTAATTTGGGCCCTGACTCCTCAAACTCAGTCAGCATAACATCATTCCTAGTTCTACTTATGTCATTGGTTGCTATGTGGACCACAACAACTGGATCCGCCCCTTCCACTCCAAGTTCATCTTCAGCCGCAAGGAGATGTCTTTAACCCTGGCACCGAGTAGACAGCACAACCTTTGGAACTCCCAGTCGTGACCACAGAGAACTGTATCTATTTGGCTGACTATATTGTCCCCATTTACTACCACATTCCTTTCCACTGCCCCCACTTGAATGGCTTCCTGCACCATGTGCCATGGTCAGTTTGCCCATCCACCCTGCACTCCTTGTTCTCATCCACACAGTTAGCAAGTCCTTGTACCGGTTAGTTGAAATTGAGGACTGAGGCTGCTCTATCACTATACCCTGGATCCCCATACCTGCCTGAATCGCAGTCACTAAAGTTCTACTTAACCTGTGACTGCCTCCCGGAACAAAGTGTCCAGGTAATTCTCCCCCTCCCTGATGCTCCACAATGTCTGCAGCTCCGACTCCAGCTCAACAACTCTGAGCCGAAGTTCCCGAAGATGGGAACCGGAGCTACGGATCAGTGGATGGGGTAGCTGTTGAACAGGCAGATACCGAGTGCAGAGAGTCTGTGAGGAAGGATAGACAGTTAACAGGGCAAAGTTGCAGCCAGTATGATGGGTTGAAGTGTGTCTATTTTAACGCAAGAAGTGTCAGGAATAAGGGTGATGAACTTAGAGCATGGATCAGTACTTGGAGCTACGATGTTGTGGCCATTACGGAGACGTGAATATCACAGGGGCAGGAATGGATGTTCCGAGGTTTAGATGTTTCAAAAGGAATAGGGAGGGAGGTAAAAGAGTGGGGGAGTGGCATTGCTAATCAGGGATAGTATTACAGCTGCGGAAAGGGAGGTCGTCGAGGAGGGTTTGTCTACTGAGTCATTATGGGTGGAAGTCAGAAACAGGAAAGGAGCAGTCACTTTTTTGGGAGTTTTCTATAGACCCCCCCAATAGCAACAGAGACACGGAGGAACAGATTGGGAGGCAGATTTTGGAAAGGTGCAGAAGTAACAGGGTTGTTGTCATGGGTGACTTCAACTTCCTGAATATTGATTGGAACCTCCTTAGTGCAAATAGTTTGGAAGGAGCAGTTTTTGTCAGGTGTGTCCTGGAAGGTTTCCTGACTCAATATGTAGATAGGCTGACTTGGTGCTTGGCAACGAACCAGGCCAGGTGGCAGATCTCTTGGTGGGAAAGCATTTCTGTGATCGTGATCACAACTCCCTGACCTTTACTATAGTCATGGAGAGGGACAGGAGCAGACGGGATGGGAAGATATTTAATTGGGGGAGGGGGAATTACAATGCTATTAGGCAGGAACTGGGGAGCATAAATTGGGAACAGATGTTCAGGGAAATGCATGACAGAAATGTGGAGGTTGTTTAGGGAGCACTTGCTGCGACTGCTGGATAGGTTTGTCCCGATGAGGCAGGGAAGGGATGGTAGGGTGAAGGAACCTTGGATGACGAGATGTGGAACAGCTAGTCAAGAGGAAGAAGGAAGCTTACTGAAGGTTGAGGAAGCAAGGATCAGACAGGGCTCTAGAGGGTTACAAGGTAGCGGCACAGTGGCGCAGTGGTTAGCACCGCAGCCTCACAGCTCCAGCGACCTGGGTTCAATTCTGGGTACTGTCTGTGTGGAGTTTGCAAGTTCTCCCTGTGTCTGCGTGGGTTTCCTCCGGGTGCTCCGGTTTCCTCCCACATGCCAAAGACTTGCAGGTTGATAGGTTAATTGGCCATTATAAATTGCCCCTAGTATAGGTAGGTGGTAGGGAAATATAGGGACAGGTGGGGATGTGGTAGGAATATGGGATTAGTGTAGGATTAGTATAAATGGGTGGTTGATGGTCGGCACAGACTCGGTGGGCCGAAGGGCCTGTTTCAGTGCTGTATCTCTAAAAAAAAAAAAAAAATGGACTTAGGAGAGCTAGAAGGGGACATGAAAAAGTCTTAGCGAGTAGGATTAAGGAAAATCCCAAGGCGTTCTACACTTATGTGATGAACAAGAGAATGGCCAGAGTGAGGCTAGGGCCGATCAGGGATAGTGGAGGGAACTTGTGCCTGGAGTCGGAGGAGGTAGGGGAGGTCCTAAATGAATACTTTGCTTCAGTATTCACTAGTGAGAGGGACCTGGTCGTTTGTGAGGACAGTGTGGAACAGGCTGATATGCTCGAACAGGTTGAGGTTAAGAGGGAGGATGTGCTGGAAATTTTGAATGATATGAGGACAGATAAGTCCCCTGGGCCAGACGGGATATACCCAAGGATATTACGGGAAGCGAGGGAAGAGATTGCTGCGCCTTTGGCGATGATCTTTGCGTCTTCACTGTCCACTGGAGTAGTACCAGATGATTGGAGGGTGGAAAATGTTCCCTTGTTCAAGAAAGGGAATAGGGATAACCCTGGGAATTATAGACCAGTCAGTCTTACGTCAGTAGTGGGCAAATTATTGGAGAGGATTCTGAGAGACAGGATTTATGATTATTTGGAAAAGCATAGTTTGATTAGAGACAGTCAGCATGGCTTTGTAAGGGGCAGGTCATGCCTCACGAGCCTTATTGAATTCTTTGAAGATGTGACAAAACACATTGATGAAGGAAGAGCAGTAGACGTGGTGTATGTGGATTTTAGCAAGGCGTTTGATAAGGTTCCCCATGGTAGGCTCATTCAGAAAGTACGGAGGCATGGGATTCAGGGAAGGTTGGCTGTCTGGATACAAAATTGGCTGGCCCATAGAAGTCAGAGGGTGGTAGTAGATGGAAAGTATTCAGCATGGAGCTCGGTGACCAGTGGTGTTCCACAAGGATCTGTTCTGGGACCTCTGCTCTTTGTGATTTTTATAAATGACTTGGATGAGGAAGTGGAAGGCTGGGTTAGCAAGTTTGCCGATGACACGAAGGTTGCTGGAGTTGTGGATAGTGTGGAAGGCTGTTGTAGGTTGCAATGGGACATTGACAGGATGCAGAGCTGGGCTGAGAAGTGGCAGATGGAGTTCAACCTGGAAAAGTGTGAAGTAATTCATTTTGGAAGGTCGAATTTGAATGCGGAATACAGGCTTAAAGACAGGATTCTTGGTAGTGTGGAGGAACAGAGGGATCTTGGGGTCCATGTCCATAGATCGCTCAAAGTTGCCACCCAAGTTGATAGGGTTGTTAAGAAGGCGTATGGTGTGTTGGCTTTCATTAACAGGGGGGTTGAGTTTAAGAGCCGCGAGGTTATGCTGCAGCTCTATAAGGCCCTGGTTCGACCACACTTGGAATATTGTGTTCAGTTCTGGTCGCCTCATTATAGGAAGGATGTGGAAGCTTTAGAGAGGGTGCAGAGGAGATTTACCAGGATGCTGCCTGGACTGGAGGGCATGTCCTACGAAGAAAGATTGAGGGAGCTAGGGCTTCTCTCATTGGCGCGAAGAAGGATGAGAGGTGACTTGATAGAGGTACAAGATGATGAGAGGCATAGATAGAGTGGATAGATTAGATTAGCGATACAGCACTGAAACAGGCCCTTCGGCCCACCGAGTCTGTGCCGACCATCAACCACCCATTTATACTAATCCTACACTAATCCCATATTCCTACCAAACATCCCCACCTGTCCCTATATTTCCCTACCACCTACCTATACTAGTGACAATTTATAATGGCCAATTTACCTATCAACCTGCAAGTCTTTTGGCTTGTGGGAGGAAGCCGGAGCACCCGGAGAAAACCCACGCAGACACAGGGAGAACTTGCAAACTCCACACAGGCAGTGCCCAGAATCGAACCTGGGTCCCTGGAGCTGTGAGGCTGCAGTGCTAACCACTGCACCACTGTGCCGCCATAGCCAGAGACTTTTTCCCAGGGTGGAAAGGGCTATCACCAGGGGGCATAATTTTAAGGTGATTGGAGGAAGGTTTAGGGGAGATGTCAGAGGTAGGTTCTTTACACAGAGAGCGTGGAATGCGCTGCCAGCGGTGGTAGTAGAAGCAGGTACATTAGGGGCATTTAAGTGACTCTTGGATAGGTACATGGATGATAGTGGAATGAAGGGGAGGTAGTTAGTTTGATCTTAGAGTAGGTTAAAGGTTCGGCACAACATCGTGGGCTGAAGGGCCTGTACTGTGCTGTACTGTTCTATGTTCCTCAAGCTGCAAACACTTACTGCAGATAACTACAGAACTGCAATGCATTCCACAAACTTCCACACACTATACCACACTATACGCACATCACCTATCCTACCACCTGAAATGTCTGTCTATCCTTATTTATTTATTTGATTATTTTACTAAATTAGTAACTAGTTATCTGGAGTAATAAATTATAGTCTCGTAGCTTGGAGATAAAACAAACACTCACCAGCTACTGGAGATGAAACAAAATAAAAGCACCATCTCCTCCCATCTCTGCACGTAGATCCCACTTGCACCAAATCCCGGCCTAGCACTCAGTTTACTTGAGAGGGTACTAATGGGAAGTAGTGTTTGATATTGTGACTGGGTATGGTCAGAGAATCTCAGGGTTTTTGGAACTGGTGTGACAGTCAAGTCAGTGTTACGCATGACTGGGTGTAGTCAAAGGATCTCGGTTACAGTGCGACTGCACCTAGCCAGAGTGTCGCAAGGTTACACTGACTGGTACAAGCAGAGTATGCCAGTGTTACAGTGAGAGTGGTACAGCAGAAAATACCAGGAATACGTTGTGACTGGGTACAGTCAGTGAATCCTGACGTTAGTGGGCTGCTTTGACGCACAATCCAGGGTTACATTATGGCCAGAGTGTTCCAGGATTATAGTGTGAGTGCGTATAGTCCTGAGATTCTCAGTCAGTGTGACTAGATATAGTTAGAAAATCTCAGGGTTCCTGTGACTTCATATAATGATGGAATCTACAAGAATTCTTAAAATATGCTCTCCTTAAAACAGTGTTTTATTTCAGAAGAGACTGGCAGCTAACATAAAAGAAAATTTGAAAGTCTTCTGTAGGCGTATAAATAGGGTGGTAAAAGGAGCAGTGGGGCCGAAAGGGGATTTACATGTGGAGGCAAGCAGTATGGCAGAGGTACTAATTGAGTACTTTGCATCTGTCCTTAACAAGGAAGAAGATGCTGCCCAAGTCACAGTGAAAGAGGAGATAGTTGAGACACTGGATGGGCTAAAAATTGGTAGATGAGGTATTAGATAGGCTGGCTGTACTTAACATTGATAAGTCAGGGACAGAGGGACCTGGGGGTGCATGTGCATTAATCCTTGAAGGTAGCAGGGCAGATTGAGAGAGTGGTAGCAAAGCATATGGGATCTTGGGCTTCATAAGTAGAAGCATAGAGTACAAAAGCAGGGAAGTTATGCTGAACCTTTATAAAGCTCTGGTTAGGCCCCAACTAGAGTATTGCATCATTTAACGTTTCGGGTCAGTGACCCTTCTTAGATCCGAAGAAGGGTCACTGACCCGAAACGTTAACTCTGCTTCTCTTTCCACAGATGCTGCCAGACCTGCTGAGTGGTTCCAGCATTTCTTGTTTTTATTTCAGATTTCCAGCATCCGCAGTATTTTGCTTTTATATTAGAGTATTGCATCAGTTCTGATGACTGCTCTTTTGGAAGGATGTAAGGGTCTTTGAGAGGGTGCAGAAGAGATTTACCAGAATGGTTCTAGAGATGGGGGATTTTAGTTGGAAAGTTAGTCATAGAGTTATACAGCACAGAAACAGACCCTTCGGCCAACCATGTCCGCGCCGGCCGACGAGCCTATTTATTGCAATCCCATTTTCCAGCACTTGGCCTGTAGCCTTGTATGCTATAGCATTTCAAGTGCTCATCTAAATACTTAAATGTTGTGAGGGTTCCTGCCTCTACCACCTCTTCAGGTAGTGTGTTCCAGATTCCAACCACCCTCTGGGTGAAAAAACATTTCCTCAAATCCCCTCTAAATCTCCTGCCCCTTACCTTATGTCTATGCCCCCTGGTTATTGACACCTCCACTCGGGGAAAAAGTTTCTTCCTATCTACCCTATCTATGTCCCTCATAATTTTGTATACCTCAATCAGGTGGCCCTCGGCCTTCTCTGCTGTAAGGAAAACAGCCCGAGCCAATCCAGTCTCTCTTCACAGCTGAAATGCTCCAGCCCAGGCAACATCCTGGTGAATCTCCTCTGCACCCTCTCCAGTGTAATCACATCCTTCCTATAGTGTGGTGCCCAGAACTGTACACAGTACTCCAGCTGTAGCCTAACTAACATTTTAAACAGCTCCATCATTGCCTCCCTGCTCTTGTCTTTATTAGCCAAGGCATAGAATATAAGTATCCCATCTGCCTTCCTAACCACCGTATCTACCTGTGCTGCTGTCTTCAGTGATCTATGGACAAGTACACCAAGGTCCCTCTGACCTTCTGTACTTCCTAGGGTCCTACCATCCATTGTATATTCCATTACCTCCCAAAATGAATCACCTCATACTTCAGTATTAAATTCCATTTGCTAGTGCTCTGCCCATCTTACGAGCCCATCTATATTGTCCTGTAATCTAAGGCTATCCTCCTCACTATTTACGACATCACCAATTTTTGTCGTCTGTGAACTTACTGATCATACCTCCTATATTCACGTCTAAATCATTAATGTACACTGCAAACAGCACCAATCCCTGCAGTACATCATTGGTCACAGGCTTGCAAAATTGCAAAAACAACCCTCGACCATCACTATCTGCCTCCTGCCACTAAGCCAATTTTGGATCCAATTTGCCAAATTGCCCTGGATCCTGTGGGCTCTTAGCACCTGAACCAATCTCCCAAGTGGGACCTTATCAAAAGTCTTACTGAAGTTCCTGTAGACAACGTCAACTGCTTTGCCCTCATCTACACACCTAGTCACATCCTCGAAAGATTCAATCAAATTTGTTAGACAAGATCTCTCCCTGACAAAGCTATGCTGACTGTTCTTGATTAATCTTGATTAATCCCCAAAGCTGCTAAGTATCATCACCTCATTCCATGACAATATGAAAGGCACAATTCAACATTGCGGCGCCTCATCAGACCCCTTTCCTATCCTGAGTGGCGTGAAACAGGACTGTGTTCTTGCACCTACACTGTTTGGGATCATCTTCTCCCTGCTGCTCTCACATGCGTTCAAGTCTTCAGAAGAAGGAATTTTCCTTCACACAAGATCAGGGGGCAGGTTGTTCAACCTTGCCCGTCTAAGAGTGAAGACCAAAGTACGGAAGGTCCTCATCAGGGAACTCCTCTTTGCTGACGATGCTGCATTAACATCCCACACAGAAGAGTGTCTGCAGAGACTCATCGACAGGATTGCGGCTGCCTGCAATGAATTTGACCTAACCATCAGCCTCAAGAAAAAGAACAGGACGTCAGAAATGCTCCATCCATCAATGTCGGCGACCATGCTGTGTAAGTGGTTCAAGAGTTCACCTAGGCTCACCAGTAACCTGTCTCTCGATGCAGAAATCAACAAGCACACGGGAAAGGCGTCCGCTGCAATGTCCAGACTGGCCAAGAAAGTGTGGGAAAATGGCGCACTGACACGAAACACAAAAGTCCAAGTGTTTCAAGCCTGTGTCCTCAGTACCTCGCTCCACAGCAGCGAGGCCTGGACAACATATGTCAGCCAAGAGCGACGTCTCAACTCATTCCATCTTCGCTGCCTTTAGAGAATCCTTGGCATCAGGTGGCAGGACCGTATCTCCAACACAGAAGTCCTCGAGGCGGCCAACATCCCCAGCATATACACCCTACTGAGCCAGAGGTGCTTGAGATGGCTTGGCCGTGTGAGCCGCATGGAAGATGGCGGGATCCCCAACGGCACACTGTACAGCGAGCTCGTCACTGGTATCAGACCCACCGGCGAAAATGACAAGTAAAAACTTCAGCATAATTACAACCTCGACAGATTGCTAACATAAAATGTTGATGGTGTACGGAATGCAAAAATTAGAACTTTGGCTATCACCTCATGCTTTTGACTAATTTGGGCCCAGATTCTATTTCAGACTAGTTACCCTTGCATCCTGTAACTTCTACAATAACCATGTCTCCGCTTTGAAGACGTCTGCAAACGTGACCTGAAATCCTGTGACATTGATCACAAGTCGTGGGAGTCAGTTGCCAGCGATCGCCAGAGCTGGCGGACAGCCATAATGGCGGGGCTAAAGAGTGGCGAGTCGAAGAGACTTAGCAGTTGGCAGGAAAAAAGACAGAAGCGCATGGCGCGAGCCAACTGTGTAACAGCCCCGGCAACCAATTTTATCTGTAGCACCTGTGGAAGAGTCTGTTACTTTAGAATTAGACTTTATAGCCGCTCCAGGCGCTGCTTCACAAACCACTGACCACCTCCAGGCGCTTACCCATTGTCTCTCGAGACAAGGAGGCTGAAGAAGACACACCTAGTCACATCCTCGAAAGATTCCAAGTGGAGATTAATCCTGTCCCTCAGAATTTTTTCGCAAGAGTTTCCTGACCACTGATGTTAGACTCACTGGCCTGTAATTACCTGGTTTATCCCTACTACCCTTTCTGAATTATGGTACCACATTCGCTGTCCTCCAGTCCTCTGGCACTTCTCCTGTGGCCAGAGAGGATTTGAAAATTTGTGTCCGAGCCCTTGCTATCTCCTCCCTTGCCTCACATAGCCTGGGATACTATGAGCCTGGGGATTTATCCACTTTTCAGCCCGCTAATACCTCCTCCCTTTCAATGCTAATTTGTTCAAGTATATCACAATCCACCTCCCTGATCTCTATACCTACATGGTCCTTCTCCATAGTGAATACAGATGAAAAGTAATCATTTAAAACCTCACCTACGCCCTCCGGCTCCCCACACACATTGCCACTGTGGTCCTTAATGGGCCCTGCTCTTTCCCTGATTGTCCTTTTGCCCTTAATATACTTATAAAACGCCTTGAGATTTTCCTTTATCTTGCCCGCCAGTGTTTTTTCATGCCCCCTCTTTGCTCTCCTAGTTACTTTTAAGTAACCCCCATACTTTCTACACTCCTCTAGGGCCTCCGCTGTTTTCAACACTCTGAATCTGCCATAAGCCTCCTTTATTTTTTTCCTTATTCAATCCTCTATATCCCTACACATCCAGGGTTCCCTGGACTTATTGGTCCAACCCTTCACCTTTACGGGAACATGTTGGCCCTGAACTCTCACTGTTTCCTTTCTGAATGACTCCCACTGGTCTGATGTAGACTTTCCTACAAGGAGCTGCTCCCAGTCCACTTTGGCCAGATCCTATTTTATCATATTGAAATCACCCATCCCCCAATTCAGTACCTTTATTTCTTGTCCATCTTTGTCTTTTTCCATAACTACCTTTAAACCCTTAGAGTTGTGGTCACTATCCCTGAAATGCTCCCCCATTGACACTTCTACCACTTGTCTGGCTTCATTCCCTTTAGGATTAGGTCCAGTACTGCCCCTTCTCACTTAGGACTTTCTACGTACTGGCTCAAAAAGCACTCCTGAATGCATTTTAAGAATTTCGCCCCCTTTAAGCCTTTTGCACTAAGACTATCCCAGTTGATATTGGGGAAGTTGAAATCCCCTACCATTATTACCCTATTATTTTTACACCTGAGATTTGCCTACATATCTGCTGTATCTCTCCCTGACTGTTTGGAGGTCCAGAGTACACTCCCAGCCAAGTGATTGCCCGCTTTTTGTTTTTAAGTTCTACCTATATGGCTTCATTTGAGGAACCTTCTAAGATATCATCCCTCCTTACTACAGTAATTGACTCCTTGATCAATAGTGCAATACCACCTCCTCTTTTACACCCCCCCCCCCCCGCAAAAAGCACTCCCCAGTCAAGCCTGAAGATTCTATACCCTGGAATATTGAGCTGCCAGTCCTGCCCTTCCCTCAACCATGTCTCCGTGATAGCAATAGTATATTCCCATGTGTTGAACAACACCCTTAATTCATCTGCCTTCCTTGTGTTAAAATAGATGCAATCCAGCCTTGCATTATTCACTTGTGCCTTAACAGGTCTATATTTGCTCTGTCTTCCAAACTGACTTAGTTTCCCTTCTATGCTTGGCTGTGCAGCGCCCCCTACTGTACCTCCACTGTGGAAACATAGAAAATAGGAACAGGTGTAAGCCATTCAGCCCCTCGAGCCTGCTCCACCTTTCATTATGATCATGGCCGATCATCCAACTCGGTAACCTGTTCCCGCTTTCCCCCCCATATCCTTTGATCCCTTTCGCCCCAAGAGCTATATCTATGCCATAAATGATTTCAATGACTAAGACACCAGGACAATATGAGATGCATCCAAGGATACTGGGCATAGTAAGGTGGAAATTGTGGGAGGTACTGGCCATAATCTTCCAATCCTCCTTAGATGCAAGGGTGGTGCCAGTGGACTGGGGGAATGCAAATGTTCAATAAACTTGCCCAGCAAGTACAGGTCAGTTAGTTTAATCTCAGTGGGGGAAAAGCTTTTCGAAATGATGATTTCGGGCAAAATTAACTCACTTGGAAAAATGTGAATTAATTAAGGAAAGAGCATGGATTTGTTAAGAGCAAATCATGTTTAACTAAAATGCTTGAGTTTTTTGATGAGGGTAATGTTGATGTGGTGGACTTCCAAAAGGCATTGATAAAGTGCCATATAACAGGCTTGTTAGCAAAGTTAGAGCCCATGGAATAAAAGGAGCAGTATCAGCATGGATACGAAGTTGGCTGAGTGATGTGAAGCAGCGAGTTGTGATGAATAGCTGTCTTTTGGACTGGAGGAAAGTATGTCGTGTGGTTCCTGGGGGGTCGGTGTTGGAACCCTCTGCTTTTCTTGATCTATATTGATGACCTACATGAGTGCATACAGGTCATAGTTTTGAAATTTGCAGATGACATAAACTTGTAGGATAATAATAAACTTTGAGGAGGTAGACAGGCTGGTGGAATGGGCAGACAAGTGGCAGATGAAATTTAATGCAGAGACATGTGAAATTATATATTTCGGTAAGATGAACAAGGAGAGACGATAAAAATAAAGGAAAGTTCTAAAGTGGATTTAGGAACAGAGGTTCCTGGAGATTTATGTGCACAAATCATTGAAGGTGACAGGGCAAGTTGAGCAAGTGGTTAAAGCATACAGGATCCTGAGCTTTTTAAATAGGGGGATAAGTACAAAAGCAAGGAGGCTATGAAGAAGAACAAAGCACAGTACAGCACAGGGGGAAAAAATCTGTATAAAACACTGGTTTGGCCGCAACTGGAGTATTGTGTTCAATTCTGGGCACCATGCTTTAGGAAGGATGTGAAGGCATTACAGAGGGTGCAGAAAAGATACATGAGAATGGTTCCAGGCATGAGGAACTTCAGCTATGTGGATAGATTGGAGAAGCTGGGGCTGTTCTCCTTGGAGAAGAGGAGATTTGATAGAGGTTTTCAAGATCATGAGGGGTCTAGACAGAGGCGATAGGCAGAAACTGTTCCCTTTGGCAGACAGGTGGACATTGGGGTATGAAGAAAAACTTTCTTATGCAGCAAGGGGTTAGAATATGTAATGCACTGCCTGAGTGTGTGGTGGAGGTAGATTCAATTGTGGCCTTCAAGAGAGAATTGGATAATTATCTGAAGAGAAAAAAAATTGCAGGCCTATGTGGGAAAAGGGCAAGGGAATGGGACTAGGTGAGTTGGTCTTGGAGAGCCAGCATGGAGACAACAGGCCGAATGGTCTCCTCTTATGTTGTAACCATTTTATTCCATGATATTTTGGACAGTTGATCTGTCAAAATGAATAATTGAAAATTACCTTGCAGATTATTAAACTTTTTAAAAATAAAGTTGACTTGATCATAGAAAGTACACTTCACCTGTGAACTGACTGTTCGTTTCAGGCAGCTGGTGCAGTATCTTGGTGTTGAGAGATCCAAGTGACATTACAGTACTCCTTTGTCATGTTGCTGGCTGCTTGCAGGATCTGTTTATCCTCAGTAGTCACAGCTGCTTTGTGTAATCTAATGATTCCATTTCTTACCACTTGACAGTTGTATTTTTCAATTGTCGGCTTTCAAAAACAGACTGTACATAGAGAAAGGAGCTACGTGTCAACAATAATGAACGTTTCAATTGTGTGACCATTGATAAATAGTTTGATCTTCATGTTGCCTCATTCCCTATTTGCTTCACCACTGATAATGTGCCAACAGCAGTTCTGTGAGGAACTGCTCCCTTAATTTGTCTCCAGAGACTTCCTAAAAGAGGTTATTGAATGGGACTTGTAAGGGTTTTGAACTGTATTTTATAAATAATTTAAATATTGCGGGAGATTGGTTGACATGCTGTTTCAGTATGTTCCTGTGTCTTTTAGCCTTTATGGTGTTTCCTCTGGTATATGTTGGACTGGCACTGTGCTAGTTTTTGTGTCTTTGAAAGGAGTATGGTGGAGCTCCCACACATTCTCAAGTAAGTGACTCACTGCAGTTAGGTTTAATCCCTGCCCCTGGGCTGTGCTAACCCAGCCAGGGTGGTGAATCAAGGCACAAATTTCAGCCCAGACCACAGTCTATCTGAAGCATAAACTGGATAGGCGTGAACATGAAAGCTTGTGTGGACGAAAGTCAGAATTGAGAGAGTTGCCCTAATAAAGGAGCAGTTACTGTAATTGTAACAATGCTCTGGTCACAGATCTGAGAAAACTAAAATATTCTCACTAATTTGAGCATTTGGAAATAGAACTTTGCCCCATTTCTGTAAGAATTCATGCCTCAAAAATGCTGCAAAAATGGGATGAGGGGATTGTCCTGTGAGCAGACAGAGTAGAATGGTCCTATATTCTTTGGAGTTTAACAGAATGAAAGGTGATCTCATTGAAATGTATAAAATTATTTTTGACAGGGTAGATGCTGTTTCCCCTGGCTACAGAGTCTAGAACTAGGAGTCATAGTCTCATGATAAGGGATCAGCCATTTAGGATTCAGATGAGGAGAAATTTCTTCCCTCAGAGGGTTGTGAATCTTTGAAAGTCTATACTCCAGAGGGCTGTGGATGCTCAGTCGATGAGAATGTTCAAGGCTGAGATCGATAGGCAGCTACTAAGGGAATTAAAGGGTATAGGGATAGTGTGGGCAAGTGGAGTTGAGGTAAGTCATCAGCCATGATTTTATTGAAAGGTGAAACAGGTTTGAGGGGTTGAATGGCAGCACAGTGGGGCAGCGGTTAGCACCGCAGCCTCACAGCTCCAGCGACCCGGGTTCAATTCTGGGTACTGTCTGTGTGGAGTTTGCAAGTTCTCCCTGTGACCGCGTGGGTTTCTGCCGGGTGCTCTGGTTTTCTCCCACCACCAAAGAGTTGCAGGTTGATAGGTAAATTGGCTATTGTAAATTGCCCCTAGTGTAGGTAGGAGAATGGTAGGGAATATGGGATTAATGTTGGAGGGGATGTGGTAGGGAATATGGGATTAATGTAGGATTAGTATAAATGGGTGGTTGATGGTCGGCACAGACTCGGTGGGCTGAAGGGCCTGTTTCAGTGTTGTATCTCTGACTTCATGACTATGACTCTTGCTCCTATTTCTGACATTCTTCAAACCAAAGATGCTGCTGCAGATTAACGCTTTCAGTCTTTATACTGAAGTGTTTGACTGGTATGGAAAGATAGTTAGGGGGGATTTGACAACGAGGACTGTGACAGATAACATATACCAGCCCAAAATTCTCCTCAGTGGGGATGATATGCTACGATATGTTTGTGTGCTGGGAGCTGTGCTTTGTACCCTGTTCAGATGTGTTGCTCTGTGTGATTAACAGGGCGTGAGCCTCACTGCTCAGCGAGCGGCCATTGTAGTGGGCGTGGAGCTGCCAGTCTACGATATCACCAAAAAGCACATCATCCTATCCGGCTTCATGGGAGACACAGTCTACACACATTTCCTGTAAGTTTCTGCACCAACAACTGCTTACATTGCTATAACACCTTTAAAGTAAGAAAAGTGTCCCAAGACACTTCAGAAGGGTGTGAGGGGTGGCACCCGGTTCTTACACATTCACTCCCTCCAACACCAATGCACAGTGCAGCACTGTGTACTATCTACAAAATGCACTGCAGCAACACACCAAGGCTACTCAGGTAGCACATTCCAAACCCGTGACCTCTACCACCTAGAAGGACAAGGAGGACGGAATGCCACCACCTGCAAGTTCCCCTCCAAGCCATGCACCATCCTGACTTGGAGCTATATCGCTGCTCTTTCACTGTCGCTGGGTCAAAATCCTGGAACTCCCTTCCTAATAGCACCATAGGTGTACCTACCCAACATGGACTGCAGTGGTTCAAGAAGGTGGTTCATCACCTTCTCAAGGGCAATTAGGGATGGGCAATAAATGCTGGCCTAGCCAGCGACCTCCACATCCCATAAAACAAATTTTTTAAAAATGGACACCAAGCCAAAGGAGATGCACAGTCAGGGGCCAAGTAACAGAATGGAAAGCAAGCTAGCTACAACAGAAAACAGAGGCTATAATCCAATTAATGGTTATTTTTTTAATAATATAGATTCAAAAGACTACATTCTATTCCTAATTTGAAGCTGCTTAACTCAAATTGAAATTGCCAAAAAAACCTTCCCATTCAAAGTTTGTTCCTTAAATAATTATCTGAATTCAAATGACTTGACTGATTTGAATTGAATTCCCATCCCAAAAAACATTCTGCCAGTGAGATCTGCTTAATTTCATTTCTACTTGATTCAAATAGACCAGAATCATAGAATGGTTACAGCACAGGTGGAGGCCATTTGGCCCGTTGTGTCTGTGCCAGCTCACTGAGAGCAACTCGGTCAGGTCTGCTCCCCTGCCCTTTTCCCCATAGCCTTGCAAATGTTCTCTCTTCAGATAAATATCTGATACTCATTTGGAAACCACAATTAAATCTGTCTCCATCTCTCTCTCAGGCACTGCATTCCAGATCCTAACCACTCATTGTGTAAAAAAAAAGTATTTCCTGGATCTGATGTTGGAAAATGAGGTGGGCCAGGTGTCCATGGGGTGCACTTGGGTAAGAGTGGTATTCGTATCATGAGGTTTAGACTAGTAATTCAGAAAAGCGAGGAACAAAATAAGGTAGAATGTCTAGATTGGAAGAGGGCTAATTTCAACGCAATGAGAAGGGATCTAGCCAGGGTAGCATGGATCCAAAGACTGACGGTAAGAGTTGCATCGGAACAATGGGTTATCTTTATGGATGAGATGCTTCAGGTACAGGCTAGAAACATTCTAACAAGGATGAAAGGTAGAGGAACCAAGAACATGATTGATGAGGGAGACCGATAATGAAATAAAGAGGGTGCATGATTCAAGGGAGGTGAAGAGGAAAATAAGACTGGCAGAGAGAATATGAAATAGAATGGCGTCAACATAAAAGGGAACTCAAAGATCTGCTGTCATGTAAATCGTAAGCAAGGAGTAAGGGGAAGAGTGGGACCTGTTAGGGACAGAGAGGGTAATATATACTTAAAGGCATAGGGCAAAGCTAATATACTTAGTGAATACTTTATATCAGTGTTCACTAAGGAAATGGAGACTGAAAAAAAATAGAGGTAATTGAGAGGGGGGGAGGTACTAAAAAGGCTGGCTGTGCTTAGGATAAATTAGTCAACTCATCTGGATGGCTTGCATCCCAGGTTGTTAAAGGAAGTGGGGATCGAGATAGCGGAAGGGCTAGCCATAATCTTCCCTAGATGCAGGGTAGGTGCCAGCAGATTGGAAAGTGACAAATGTGACACCCTTATTCAATAAAGGGTGTAAGGACAGTACCAGCAACTAGAGGCCAGTTAGTTTAACGTCAGTGGTGGGTAAGGTTTTACAAATGCTAATCAGGGAAAATATCAATGGATACTTAGTGAGATTTGAGTTAATTAAGGATAGTCAGCATGGCATCATGCTTGACTAATATAATTGAATTTTTTGATGAAGTAACAGAGAAGGTTGATGAAGGAAATGCAGTAGATGTTATTTATATGGATTTTAAGAAAGCATTTGATAAGTGACCATATAAAAGGCTGGTTAACAATTGAGGCTCATGGAATAGGGGAGGCAGTGGCATAGTGGTAATGTTACTGGACTAGTAATCCCAGAGCCCCAGGCTAATGCTCAAGACATGAGTTCAAATCCCACCATGGCAGATGGTGAAATTTGAATTCAGTTAATAAATTTGGAATTAAGAAAGCTAGTCTAAAGGTGATGATGAAACCATTGTCGATTGTTGTAAATTTGAACCCTTGTCCCCAGAGCACTAGCCTGGGCTCTGGATTACTAATCGTGACATTACGATTACGCCACCGCCTCCCCTCTGCCATCTTTACCTGGTCTGGCCTACATGTGACTCCAGACCCACAGCAATGTTGTTGACTCTTTAAACATGTCCCCTGAAATGGCCTAGCAAACCATTCAGTTTGAATAGGAATGGGCAGTAAATGCTGGCCTAACCAGCGACACCTGTATCCCATGAACGAATAAAAAAAAATAGGAGAGTCAGTGTTCATTTGAATAAAAAATTGACTTGAGCACAGAAAACAGTTAGTCATAGTAAATGGTTGCCATTCAGAGTGGGGGATGGTAGACAGTGGTGTTCCCCAAGGGTTAGTGTTGGGACCACTGCTTTTTTTCCTATATATAAATGACTTTGATCTTGGAATACGGTGTAGAATCTCAATTTGCTGACGACACCAAAACTGGAGGTGCGACAACCAGTGAGGATGATATGAACCACCTGCAATAGGATAGAGCAGGGCTAGCAGAATGAGCAGAGGTGGCAGATGGAATTTAATACTGACGTGAGGTGATGTATTTTAGTAGAAGGAATAGGGAGAGGCAATATATGCTTAATGGCACCGTTCTAAAGAGTGTGCAGGAACAGAGTGATCTTTGGGTGTTTGTGCATCGATTTTTGAAGGTGATAGGACATATTGAGAGAGTGGTTAGTAAAGCATATGGGATCTTTGCCTTTATAAATAGAGGTAGAGAGCATAAAAGCAGGGAAGTTGTGCTGAGCCTTCATAAAATTCTGATTAGACCCCAACTAGAGTTTACATCCAGTTCTGGTCACTGCACGTCAGGAAGGATGTGAGGGTCTTTGAGAGGGTGCAGAGGAGATTTACCAGAATGGCTCCAGGGATGAGGGATTTTAGTTACAAGGTTAGGTTGGAAAAACTGGGTTTGCTCTTCTTAGAACAAGGAGTTGGAGGGAAAATTTAATAGTGAACACAATTATGACAGATTTAGATAAGTTTAGACAAGGAAAAACCATTAGCAAATGATACAAGGGCTCGGGGACACAGATTGAAAGTTTTCAGCAAAACGTGCAGGGAGAATATGAGGAAGCACTTTTTTAAACAGCGGGTGATAATGACCTGGAACTCGCTGCCCACAGGGGTGGTGGAAGCAGAGACAATCAATGACTTCAAGAGGAAGTTAGATGGCCACCTGAGAGGAATGGAATTGCAGAGCGATGGGGATTGAGCCGGGGAGTGGGACTGATTGCAAAGCTCTGGAGAGTTGGCATGGACTCGATATGGCCTCCTGTGCCATAAATGACTGAGTCCTCATGTCACCTCTGGATCTTTTTTCCAATCAAATTGAATTGGTATCCTCTGGTCCACCAATGGGAACAATTTTTCCCTGTCTACTCTAATCTTAATCTCTGAGAAGAACAGTTGCAGCTGCTCCAATCTGTCCACGTAACTGAAGTCTCTCGGATCTGGAACCATTCTAGTAATGCCTCTTTCCTAGTTGGACTGAACATACTAGTCAAGGAAGTTCTCCTGAACACATTTCAGAAATACTCTAATATTATCCCAACTGATATTTGAGTAGTTAAATTCCCATTTGTCACCATTCCATAGTTCTTGCACATCTCTGATTTCCCTGCAGATTTGCTCTTTTTGAAGTCTCCACAGCTCATAATACTTGCATGCATAATTTCTAAATTTTTGGATAACACAAAACTTGGAAGTGTTGTCAAGTGTGAGGAGGATAGTGATTGACTCCAAGGACAAAGACAGGCTGGTGGAATGGATGGATACGTGGCAGATGAAATTTAATGCAGAGATGTGTGAAGTGATACATTTTGGTAGGAAAAATAGGAGAGGCAATAGAAAATAAAGAGTACAATTCTGAAGGGGGTGTATGAGCAGAAGGACCTGGGAATGCACAAATCATTGAATGTGGCAGGGTAGGTTGAGAAAGCGATAAATATGGCATACAGAATCCTGGGCTTTATAAATATAGGCATGGAGACAAAAGAAAGGAAGTTATGATGAACTTTTATAAATCACTGGTTTGCCTTCAACTGGAGTATTCTATCCAATTTTGGGCACCACACTTTAGGAAGGATGTGAAGCCATTGGAGAGGGTGCAGAAAAGATGTACAAGAATGGTTCCAGGGATGAGGAACTTCAGTTACATGGACAGATTGGCGCGGCTATGACTGTTCTCCTTAGAGAAGAGAAGGATTGAGAGGAGATTTGACAGCTGTTCAAAATCATGAGACATCTGGACAGAGAAGATGGAGAAAAACTGTTCCCATTGGTAGAAGGATAAAGAACCAGAGGACACAGATTTAAGGTGATTGGGTGGATGGCAAAAGAACCAAAGGCAACATGAGGAAAAACTTTTTTACACAGCGAGTGGTTAGGATATGGAATGCACTGCCTGAGTGTGGTGGAGGCAGGTTCAATCGTGGCTTTCAAAATAGTATTGGATAATTATCTGAAGGGAAAAAAATTGCAGGGCTACAGGGAAAAGGCAGAGGTTTAGCTGAGTTGCTCTTGGAGAGCTGGCTTGGATACAATGGGCTGAATGACCTCCTTCTGTGCTGCAACCATTCTATGATTCTAGCTGCAGTCTCAGCTTTCACTTTATATTAAATGAAGCACCTCCTGCCAGTATCTTGACTTCTGTAATTTGCTCCCTCGATTGATCCCCGTTTCCCTGTTCACCGATAGACATGGATCAAAGATTGTTCAACACAATGAATGTGAAGCTATTTGTAAATTATTGAGACAAGGTAAACCACTTGCTATATTTACCACCTTTCATCTCAATGCTTTTTTTAAAATGGTGAAAGTTAAATAGCGTAGCTTTAACTGGCTAACCCATGTTGTATCTGCCCTGGAAGTGTGTGTTGGGACGGTGTAGAGCAGGATTGCCTAGACTTTTCACCGGATGGGTGGGGGTGGGGGGGCGGGTGGTGGCGAGGGGGGGTGGCCACATTACAATTTATGCTCTGCGTGGGGGGCCAGTGAGCAAATTTCAGAAAGATAAAAGCATGGAAAATTTATCTTGCGATTAATCAAAACAATAACAAATGTGTGTTTTTGTAAAGAAGCGCAAACTGAGAAGAATAATTAACTTACTTTCACGTCATCATGTTGAACACTGATATAGTGAGATACCTGGCATTGTTTTTGCTTGCACAGGTAGTCAGAACCTGCCCGCACACTTGATGTAGCAATGTACAGTCATCCAGCTGGATGTCCATCTGTCAGGACTGACCTTGGTCTTTTTTTTGATGCTTTTCATGCTTGAAAAATGCTGTTTGCAGCAATATGTGCTGCCAAACAGTGCTATGAATCGAAGTGCATGTTTGGAGACATTTGGGTAAGACACTGCTGGAACATATCGACTATAAAATGTCAGGTCATGCTCTGTGAAAGCTCTCTTCATGTCACTGTCATTTTGGATCTCAGTTCCAGTTGAAATATGCCAGAAGCATCAGTTCCAAATGGAGTTGCGAACAACTTCAGTTCACCACATAGTTCCCTAAAATCCACAAACCTTTGTTTGAATTCATCTCTCAAGCTGCTGATTAGTGCAGAATGCTTTTCATGGTTCACTGTCTCTGCATGTCTTGTTGATAGCGTTGTGAAGAGCATAGTTTTCTTCTTAATCAACTGTTTCTGAATCAATTATAACTTCCAAATGAATTCTTGGACATGGCTCATACAGTTTGTGGACAAATCGATCCTTTCCTTGCAGTTTCACCTTCAAGTCTGCAAGAAACTTGGTGATGTCAACTAGAAACGCCAGGTTGTCCAACCAGTCATCATTGTCCATGAAGCTTACATCCTTTCCTTGCTTGTCATGAAGGTTTTTATTTCTTTATGCAGTGACCAGAATCTGGCTAGTGTGGCCGCCCTGCTGAGCCAGCAAGCGTGGCTGAAGTAAATGACATTATAGTCTGATCCTACCTCTGCAAGTATGGCTTGGAATGGTCTGTGATTGAGCCGTTCGGACCTTATGAAATTGACTGCAGAAATAACCTTTTCATCTCCAGGGACTTTGCACCCAGCTGTTCTTGGTGAATGATGCAGTGATGTGTGATGCCTTCATGTGGTAATTATGTGGCAAAACCATTGTGCTTGCCTATCATCGCACGTTTGTCCTCTGGGAGATTGAATTTCACCTAGACATGCTTTACTTCATCGAAAATGTTTTGTCTCATCGTGCCTTTCATTCGACATGGGTCGAGCAGTTCCTCAACGACTTCAAAGGTTTTGGTGACTCCTCGTACAAAGATTGTCAATTGAGCTGTGTCACTCAGCTTTCATCGATCCTTAAACTGTGAAACTGACAGGCATCGAGTCTTTTGATCAGACAATTTTGAATGTCTGATGCTAGGTCGCCTGCTCTGCTCGCAATGATCTGATGTGAAAGGCTGGTTTTCTCTACCACTGACTTTTGGTCAGGACATGCCACAGATGCCGAAGCAGTCTTTCAGAAATTCCCCATCAGACAGAGGTTTCCCTCTCTTGACCAGTGCTTTGGCTATCAAAAGAACTGACCTTGGTTGCTGTCTCTGAACTCTGATTTGCAGCTTTGAAGCAAGATTGTTGCACCGTCGTGTTCTGTTTCAGTGAGTTCACATGATCTATTCTCACCTGACCCGTGAGAATCTCAAATTTGCTACCTTATTTACCAGAATAATGTCATTTGATATAGTAAATAAAAACAAAAGGGGTGGAAATACTCAGCAGATCAGGCAGCATCTGTGGAGAGAGAAGCAGAGTTAACGTTTCAGGTCTGTGACACAAAAATTGCTGTGCAGTTGATAGTGAAGAGGATAGCCGTAGACTCCAGAAATATATCAATGGTTTGGTTGAGTGGTCGGAAAAGTGGCAAATGGAATTCAATGCAGAAAACTGTGAGGTAATGCATTTGGGGAGGGCAAATAAAGCAAGGGAATACACAGTAAATGGGAGGATATTGAGAGGGGTAGAAGAAGTGAGCTTGGAGTGCATGTCCACAGGTCCCTGAAGGTGGCAGGACAGGTAGATAGAGTGGTGAAGAAAGCATATGGAATGCTTTCCTTTATTGGCCAAGGTATGGAATACAAAAGCAGGGATGTAATGCTGGAACTGTATAAAATACTGGAGTATTGCGTACAGTTCTTGATGCCACATTACAGAAAGGACATAATTGCTCTGGAAAGAGTACAGCGGAGATTTACAAGAATGTTGCCAGGGCTCAAAAGCTGCAGCTATGAAGAAAGATTGGATAGGCTAGTGTTGTTTTCCTTGGAACAGAGGAGGCTGAGGGATGACTTAATTGAGCTGGACAAAATTATGAGGGGCCTAGATAGAGTAGGCAGGAAGGACCGGTTTCCCCTAGCAGAAAGGTCAATTACCAGGGCGCACAGATTTAAGGTGATTGGTAGAAGGATTGGAGGGGACATGAGGAAGAACTTTTTCACCCACAGTGTGGTGGTTGTCTGGAATTCACTATCAGGAACGTCACCAGCGCACACCAGCTGGGAAGACGCTCAACGTACAGGTATCTCTGCAGGGTCCGAAGGCAGAGAGTCGCAGCCGTGTGTGGGCGCACATCAGCGACTGGCTGCCGCCCTCAATCAGGAGACTCGGGACCACAGCAGATACACAGTGCTTTATTTTGCCCCAAAAGAAATCTACCAAAATGACCAACCAGTAAAACAGCATTGAGGCCACCAGTTGGTTTATGACTAGCGCTGGGCCCCTGTAGGAAAGCTCTCTGAGCAGTTCTGTCCAGGGCCCCAGCCGAGTGGTGACGTTCGCCTCCAACTCCTGCCAGTTTGCCAGCCAGGTTTCTTCAACGAGGCTCAGGTGGACTCCCAGATAGAGGAGGTGCATGGTTCTCCACACAAAAGGCGTTAATTACTCTATCAGGGAGTCCACACGCCATTGACCCACCAGGAACGTTTCTCCCAATTGATCCTCGTGGAGGATGCGGCAGGAAAGGGAGCCAGCTGGTACTCATTCATCTTCCGCAAGTCAACGGGATGTGTGACGGTGAGGAGCACATCATCGGTGTCAGCCGAGAGGATGGCCCGCATGCCCGGCTCGTGCAGAGCCAACCCCGTCAACCTCCTGCAAAGCAGGCAAAGGAATGGGTCCACGCAGATGGTAGATAATTGCCCAGACATAGGGCAACCCTGAAGTACTCATGCCTAATCATGTAGCTCATAGAATAAAAGGGACGAGAGCAACATGGATACGAAATTGTGACGGGAAACAAAGAGTAGTGGTTAATTGTGAAGCATTGTGAACTGTGAGGAGGATAGTGTAGAACTTCAAAAGGGCATAGACAAGTTAGAATGGGCAGATGAAGTTCAATGCAGAGAAATGTGAAGTGATTTATTTTGGTAGGAAGAACATGGAGAGACAATATAGAATAAAGGGTACAATTCTAAAGTGGGTGCAGGAGCAGAGGGACCTTGGTGTATATATGCATAAGTCATTGAAGGTGGCAGGACAGGTTGAGGGAGCGGTCAATAAAGCATACAGTGTCCTGGGCTTTATTAATTGGGGCATAGAGTACAAGAGCTAGTAAGTTATGTTGAACTTGTTGTCACTTATGTTGACACTATTGTCCAACTATTGCGTCCAATTCTGGGCACAGCACTTTAGGAAAGACGTGAGGGTATTGGAGAGAGTACAGAGAAGATTCACGAGAATGGTTCCAGGGATGAGAAATTCCAGTTATGAAGATAGATTGGAGATGTTAGGACTGTTTTCCTTGGAGAAGAGAAGGCTGAGAGTAAAGCACTGGAGTGCTGACTTGGGTTGCATTAGAGTGCTATAATGGCAGTTTGGTGACTGAGGAAGTTCGGTGAGGGGGAGCGAGGAGCTCCTTTCATTTCTTCCCTGTCCTCAGAGTGAGGGGAGCTGAGAGTTTCCAAAGAGCACAGCTGACTGGTGAGTAAGTCCTGGTGGGTATTTTTCAAACTGGATTGAATTGTAAGTCATTGTTTTAGCAAGACTTAGTTGTTTTTTTAAAAATTGTAATCTTAAGTTTTAAATTTAAAGGGTTTAGTCATGGCAGGAGAGCTTAAAGCCGTGGTTTGCTCCTCTTGCTGCATGAGGGAATCCGGGAACATTTCCAGTCCCCAGGACCAGTATGTGTGCAGGAAGTGTGTCCAGCTGCAGCTGCTGGAAGCTTGGGTTTCAGAGCTGGAATGGCGGCTGGAAACATTGTGGAGCATCCGCGAGTCTAAGAGCATTGTGGATAGCACGTATAGAGAGGTGGTCACACCGCAGCTGAAGGGAATTAAGGAAGGGAATGGGTGACCACCAGGCAGTCCAAGAGAAACAGGCAGGTAGCTCAGGAGTCCCCTGGGGTCCCGCTTGCAAATTGGTATTCCATTTTGGAGGCTGATGAGGCTGGTTCCTCCAGGGAGTGCGAACAGAGCCAAGCTTCTGGCACCGCAAGCAGCCTTTCTGTACAGGAAGGGGGAAAGTGAGGAAGAGCAATAGTAATAGGAGATTCTATAGTCAGGGGAACAGATAGGCGCTACTGTGGCCATCAACGTGACTCCAGGATGGTGTGTTGCCTCCCTGGTGCCAGGGTCCGGGATGTCACTGAACGGCTGCAGGGCATCCTGAATGGGGAGGGTGATGAGGCAGAGGTCATGGTACATGTTACCAATGACATAGGTAGAAAGAGGGATGAGGTCTTGCATCAAGAATTCAGGGAGTAGACTAAAAAGCAGGACCTCTCTGGTTGTAATCTCTGGATTACTCCCAGTGCCATGTGCTAGTGAGTATAGAAATAGGAGAATAGCACAGATGAACGCGTGGCTTAAGAGTTGGTGCAGGATGGAGGGTTTTAGATTCCTGGACCACTGGGACCGTTTCTAGGGAAGGTGGGACCTGTACAAGAGGGATGGTCTACATCTGAACCAGAGGGAGACTAACATCCTTGCTGGCGGGTTTGCTAGTGCTGTTGGGAAGAGTTTAAACTAATTTGGCAGGGGGAGGGGATGCAGACTCCTAGCAGAAGAAGGACACAGCTAAACACAGGAAAGCGAACAAGTCAGAGGGGATACAGCGGAAGTAAGTTTCAAGGGAGTAAGACCAGGATGGATGGCCTCTACTTTAATGCCAGGAGTATTGCAGGTAAAACGGCTGAGTTAAGGGCAAGAATTGGCACGTGGAATTGTGTATATAGTAGCCATCACGGAGACATTGTTGAGGGAGGGGCAGGATTGGCAGCTCATTATCCCGGGATGTAGAATCTTCAGGCGAGACAGAGGAGGGGGCATTGCAATATTAGTTAAGGAGTCAGTTATTGCAGTAAGGAGAGATGATATCTTGGAGGGGGCATCAAATGAAGCTTTATGGGTAGAGTTTAGGAATAAAAAAAAGAACAGCCACATTGCTAGGTGTTTATTATAGACCCCCAGATAGTCAGCAGGAAATTGAGGAGCAAATATGTGCGCAATTTGCAGAGGTGTGTAAAAATAATAGGGTAATTATATTAGGTGATTTCAACTTTCCCACATTAATTGGGATAGTCATCGTGTTAAGGGCTTAGACGGAGTGGAGTTCTTAAAATGTATACAGGAGAACTTTTTAGCTCAAGATGTAGAGGATCCAACAAGGAAGGGTGCAGTGCTGGATCTAATTCTGGGGAATGAAGCCGGACAGGTGGTTGACATGTTGGGAGAGCATTTTGGTGAAATCGACCACAACGTGGTACAATTTAAGCTTGTTATGGAGAGAAAAATAGACAAGTTGCAAAAAAGGGTTTTGGATTAGGGGAGAGCGAATTTTAGTAAAATAAGGCAGGATCTGGCCAAGGTAGACTGGAAAGAGTTACTTGTCAGGAATTCGACAGAAGAGTAGTGGGAGGCATTCAAAAAGGAAATGGGGAGGGTACAGGCCCAACATGTTCCCTCCAGGGTAATAGGTAAGAGCAACAAGGCCAGAGAACCATGGATGACCAGAAACATTCAGGGTACGATGAGAAGGAAAAGAGAGGCTTTTAGCAAATACAAGGAGAGCAAATCAATGGAAGCATTAGTGGAGTACAGAAAGTGTAGGATGGAGCTTAAGAAAGCAATTAGGAGAGCAAAGAGAGGATATGAGAAAGCTCTGGCTGGTAAAAGTAGGGAAAATCCCAAGATATTCTATAAGTATATCAATGGGAAGAGGATAACCAGGGAAAGAGTAGGAAACATTAGGGACCAAGGGGGAAATTTGTGGGTGGAGCCAGAGGACATTGGTAGGGTGTTGAACGAATACTTCACATCTGTCTTTACCGAAGAGAATGAGGATGTAGATATGGAACTTAGAGAGAGAGACTGTGAGGTTGTTGAGCAAATTGTCACAGGGAGTGACAAGGTTTTGGAAGGCTTAAAAGTGGACAAATCTCCAGGTCCGGACGATTTGAGTCCCAGGGTGCTGTGGGAGGCAAGGGTGGAGATTGCAGGGGCTCTGACCCTAATTTTTAATTCCTCTCTGGCCGCAGGGGAGGTGCCAGAGACACTAATGTGGTCCCACTATTTAAGAAAGGTTGTAGAGATAAGCCAGGGAACTGCAGGCCAGTGAGTCTCACGTCAGTGGTAGGGAAACTATTGGAGAAATTTCTGAAGGAGAGAATCTATCACCATTTGGAGAGGCAAAGTTTGATTAGGAATAGTCAGCATGGCTTTGTCAGAGGGAGGTCATGCCTAACAAATTTGATTGAATTTTTTGAGCATGTGACCAGGTGCGTAGATGAGGGTAGTGCAGTTGATGTAGTTTACATGGATTTCAGCAAAGTCTTTGACAAGGTCCCACATGGGAGACTTATCAAGAAAGCAAATGCACATGGGATACAGGGTAACTTGATAAGGTGGATTCAAAATTGGCTTAGCTGTAGGAGACAGAGCGTGATGACAGACGGCTGTTTTAGTGACTGGAAGCCAGTGTCCAGTGGCGTATCACAGGGATCTGTGCTGGGTCCCCTATTGTTTGTCATTTATATAAACAATATAGATGACTATGTGGGGGGTAGGATCAGTAAGTTCGCGGATGACACAAAGATTGGCCGAGTGGTTAACAGTGAGGTTGAGTGTCTTAGGTTACAGGAAGATATAGACGGGATGGTCAAATGGGCAGAAAAGTGGCAGATGGAATTTAACCCTGAAAAGTGTGAGGTGATACACTTTGGAAGGAGTAATGTGACACGGAATATTCAATGAATGGCCTGACACTGGGAAGTTCCGAGGAACAAAGGGACCTTGGCATGTTTGTCCATAGATCCCTGAAGGCAGAAGGGCAGGTTAATAGGGTGGTGAAAAAGGCATATGGGACACTTGCCTTTATCAATCGAGGCATAGATTACAAAAGCAGGGAGGTCATGTTGGAGTTGTACAGAACTTTGGTAAGGCCACAGCTGGAGTACTGTGTGCAATTCTGGTCGCCACATTATAGGAAGGATGTGATTGCATTGGAGAGGGTGCAGAGACAATTCACCAGGATGTTGCCTGGGATGGAACATTTAAGCTGTGAGGAGAGGTTGGAGAGGCTTGGGTTATTTTCGCTGGAGCAGAGAAGGCTGAGGGGTGACCTGATCGAGGTGTACAAGATTAAGGGGCATGGACAGGGTGGATAGGGAGCAGCTGTTCCCCTTAGTTGAAGGGTCAATTACGAGGGGTCACAAGTTTAAGATGAGGGGTAGGAGTTTAAAGGGGGATTTGAGAAAAAACTTTTTTTACCCAGAGGGTGGTGACGGTCTGGAATGCCCTGCTTGGGAGGGTGGTAGAGGCGGGATGCCTCACGTTCTTTAAAAAGTACCTGGATGAGCATTTGGGACATCATAACATTCAAGGCTATGGGCCAAGTGCTGGCAAATGGGATTAGGTAGACAGGTCAGGTGTTTTTAATGCATCGGTTCAGACTCGGTGGGCCGAAGGGCATCTTCTGCACTGTATTATTCTGTGATTCTGAGAGATAATTTGATGGAGGTATTCAAGATCATGAGGGTTCCGGACAGAGTAGATGGAGAGAAACTGTTCCCACTCGTGAAAGGATCGAGAACGAGCGTTAAAGTATTTGGTAAGAGAAGCACAAGTGACATGAAAAACGTTTTCATGCAGCGAGTGGTTAAGGTCTGGAATGCGCTGCCTGAGAACGTGGTGGAGGCAGGTTCAAGTGAAGCATTCAAAAGGGAATTCGACGGTTATATGAAAAGAAAGAATGTGCAGGTTTATGGGGAGAAGGCAGGGGAATAGAACTGAGGGAATTACTCTTTCACAGAGCCAATGTGGACACGATGGGCCAAATGGCCTCCTTCTGCACTGTAACGATTCTGTGGTACTCTTCTCGCAAAGCAAAGGGGCGCTGTAAGGACCCATTAACTTTGACCACACATTCTGCGGTGGCATATAAATGTTGGACCAGGCTACAAAATACGGCCCTGGTCCGAACACGCAGTATTCGTGATCCACCCTGACAAATGCCTTCTCCTGATTGAGGGAGAGAAAGGCGACTGACATCATTCATCCGGGAAAGATGGATCAGGTCCCGGACCAGGTGGATGTTGTCCTGTATAGACCGGCTCAGGACCGTGTAGTACTGGTCGGGGTGGATCGTGTGGTCCAGCAGGGAACCTAGGCAGGTGGACATAGTTTAAAGATCTTATAATCGGTGATGAAGAGGGAGATCGGATACCAGTTTTTAAGCAAGTGGAGATCGCCACTCTTTGTCAGCAGGACGATGACTACCCTGCACCACGAGGGGTAGCTCCTGGTTGTCAGGCTTTCTCCAGGAGCTAAGCATAATCACTCCCCAGGACTTCCCAGAACGCCCTGAGGAACTCCAGGTTTAGCCCATCCAGCCCCAAGCATTTGCCCCTCTAGAGCTGGTGGAGGGTGCCGATTAGTGCCACCAACGTTAGCGGAGCCTTCTGTCTTTCGGCGCCCACTGGGCTGACCTTCAGCAGGTCCTCCCACAAGACGGATCCAGAGAGAACAACATGTTGTAATAGGTACAGACTAAGGGGCCAATTCCCTCCGGATCCATGATGGAGGATCCATCGTCGGCCAGCAGCTTGACAAGCTGCTTGTGGAGCCCCTGCCATTTTTCCAACGAGTAGCAGAAGGGTGAGGTGCGGTCCAAATCTTCCGGATTCTGGACCCGTGACCTCGCGTATGCAGTTCTGAACCCTATGAGCTTCAGGTCCCTCAGCGTGCTCTTCTTTGTATGGCTGCCATTCAAGCACCTCCCTCTCCAGGTGCCTGATCTTGGCTTCCCGCTTCTTGGTCGACCCCTTCGCGTCCTCCTGACAGAAGGCATGGATGTGAGTCTTGTCCACATCCCACTATAGCCTCAAGGAAGGGACGCCTCCCTGCTTCCTTCTCCAGTTGGCCCAGAATGGACGGAACGAGTCCTGGAATTGCTCGTCCTCCAGCAGCCGGTTGTTAAAATGCCAGTACATGGACCACGCCCACGTGCAGAGCAGAGTGAACTCCGTCCACACCAGGTCCATCTCGCATGGCACCAGTCACATGGAGGCTGCCGAGACGCAGGAGACGTACGCCTGTGAAATATAGAGGCGGTCGATTCGGGACCCTCCTCCAGACCGCCATGTGAAGGCGCTGGAGTCAGAATGGAGATTCTGCCAGGCATCCACCAAGTCGAAGGAACTGATCAGTTCTCTCAACTTCTCCACCAATGCTTGGCCGCGCTGGGGACCAGAGCGATCCCTCACCTCGAGGGTACAGTTAAAACTTTGAAGCCCATCACCAACACCTTACTGTGAGGTGGGAGCGGAAGTGCACCTCGCCTTCCGCTTCCCCAGCAATCCATTGAGGAACGCATTGAAACAGTGCCTCACCGCCAGTTTTATTTCTGCGCCCTTGTCCCCCTTCTTGAGGGCGGCAACACCTGCAGACCGTGAGGAAGTCCCAGAGTTCTGCAGTGGGGATGAGAGGAGACTGGGTAGGAGGCACGAGGGAGTCCAGCGCCTCACTGGCGATGGATTCAAGATCGTTCCCCCATGCCCCACACCGAGTCTCCATCCTCTTCCAGGTCATCACCAGCGGCCGACACAGCCACCACACGCTGTGGGGCGACGCCCGACTGGGTCAGCTGGTGCCACCTCCGTCACGAACTGACCCCCAGGATCGATGGCAGGGGAATTCTCTCTGGGTTCATTTATGGAGCTGGGGCCAATGGGCGGCAGCAATTCAGGAGCTTCCTCCAGCTCCGTCCCCAGGCCAGTGAGCAACCCAGGGGAGTTGGTAGGTCCCGACTTTGGAAATCCAGCTGGAGCGGAGAGAGGAGGCCATCTCTCACCCCGTCAGCGCCCTTAGGCCCAGCAGAGGGGGCACTATGCAAATTGACCTCTG